>NC_090260.1:42534045-42764097 GCF_037325665.1 Littorina saxatilis | reverse complement strand
CGCCTCGTTTTTGCGCTAGACCTAACTTTTAAAATCTAAATAATAAATTGACAGCTTGTTACACAAACATTCTTTAATCATAAACGAATTCGTTTTTCATCAAGACAAGATCAGAACAATTCGAAGTTGTGAAAGTTTAAAAAAGGAAAAGCCCGGAAGCAGGGTCACGCAAGGGTCGTAGCAGACGGTTTATCAGTGCAAATCGCCGTTCCTCTCAACAGTCAAAAGCCATCGCTAGAGTTCTTGTGAACCACAGCCGTTGTTTCGTGCATAAAAAAACGTGCTATTGTAGATAAGCTCACATCGAGTCGCATTCATGACTAACTGACGACTGCATTGTGAAAAAGGAAAACTGGATCACACGGGTTCACGATGGCTCAGGGGTAAGATAAACCACGCAAAAATAAATTCTTTGAAAATTGTTCGCTCTTTACGGAGGGCACCTAGGATGTTCTCAATTAGTGAGTGTTTAAATGAAAGGGTGTTTGTACTGTGTGTAAAAGCCTGACCGTATCTGTGATGGTTTACGGGAGGCTTACTCTGCCTTTAAACATATTAGTTTACTGATAAAGTTTGTTGATCTAAAAACGTACACATTTGACTGAGAAAAGAAAAGACCTATGAAGAAGGTTTGCTCCAAGCCACACACGAAAAAAAAAAAAAAAAAAAAGGCAAAAAATAATTGTAGTAGCAAACCTGCATGCAACTGAGGTAAAACAAAAAAAAAAATAAAAAATAAAAAAAAACTCTTTGTTGCGAACTTAGAGAGACAGCTCACCTGTATAATTAGGGCGGGCAGAAGTGGGGTAAATTGCTAGCAATTTGTTGGCATAAGATAGACATGGCCACAGGCGAAAGTAATTCTGCTTGGAAGCACACACTATTCAGTAACTTTAACGATATCTGCAGGATCCTCCCAGGATTGAGCCCTTACAAAAGGCCATGTTGTTGTGGTCTGGTTCAGTGGAGGAGGGTCCTGTGGCTGCACCATTACCGACCTGTATCCATTGCTAGTCTTTCTCACCCTGTGAGAGCCAGGGGTTGGCGTGCTAAACAGAGTGATTTGGTTGGTGTACACCACCAGATTACTTCTGCAAGTATAGTACGTAATGGGCAAAACAGAGCTGAGACGTCAGCCAGGGGCCTGCTGATTCGCTGGTACAGATGAGGGCAATTGGATACAGAGAAGCGGAGGGGGTGCATTTCTAAATTATGTGTTTAAAAAAGTGGATAATTACTGCCTGTAGTTATGTCTATCTCCCCACTCTGCGCCCGTTTATGCCAAAAAGTTATAGCCTGATAGAACAGCAATATGTTTGTTTTGAACTTCTGTATTTGTGGCAGAGGAATAGTGATTCAGAACGGCTAAATGTTTGGTTGTACATGGATAGACATTTTTACCCTGGTCAGGGTTTTGTGCTTAAAGAGGAATGTACAGCAGCAAGTTTGTTGCTAGTGGAATTTTGAACCCCAGTCAGGGGAGTTTGTTGATGTGTGAATACACATGTGTATATACCAGCTCAATAAATGTTTGAACTGTTCTACCAGGGTTAAGTCTTAGATTGTGCGGTATGAGGATGGAAGTTGTGTGTATATGTGTAAATATGCGATAAGTGGTGTCGCGACATATATAAGTTTTTAACCTTTGCCGTGCTTCCTGGGTTCACCTGTACCCAGAGACACACTAAAATCATTGTAACTCTGGAACCATTAAAGGTATCGTTTTGAAATTTTAAGTATCTCTCACACACCTAATTTGCTCTCTGTCTGCAAATTTTTAGTGTGTACATGACAAAACATTAAAATTAATTGATTATGTTAATTAACATAAACACTACCGATTGCGCGGGTTCACGCAAACCCATACTTGTTAAAGAGTAGTAGTGATTGTAACTATCCCTCTGCCGACGGCGCGGGTTCTGCTACACCCATAATTACCAAAGCGGCGGAACAGTGTTTATTCGCAGTCTGTCACGTTTGTTGTTTCTGCGTCTCCCTCTTTTGGAGGGGGTTTTGGTGTTCTCTCTCTTGAAATCTTTAGTTCCAGAGTTTCGGAATTTGAGGTGAGAGGAGAGGCAGCGCTCCTCGGCGTTCTGCAGCGTCATGCTTCCGGCCGTGGGGGATGTTCGTTTCCTGACTTCCTTGTTGGTGCCTTCCGGTTCCGAGGAGCAGGTTCCTGTCTTGTTGATCGGTTGCCGCTTCCGCTGATGGCTTTACCGGTAAGTCGAACTGGTCCTATAGCCCACGTGAGGCGTCTGGACACTCCCTTCTGGGAGACTGTTCTATGGGGCAGGGTCACTCCCTGCATTCTCCTGTTCTGACAATACCGACTTTCCCCATGAGGGCGCGGACTTTGCAGAACAGTAGCGGTAGCCGTTTTTTCGGCCGCCGCGTTTCCGGTTTTCACCGGAAGCTTAGGTCCTCCTACATGTGTACGCTGCGGCGGCGTGACTGGATGGACCGCAGACTGGCCTCTGGGCATTAGGGCTTCCGGCCTCAGTCTAGGCAGTCTTTGTTTCCGCTTTTCGCGGTTTCGGCGGCTGCGTTTCCGGTTCGCTGGAAGCATAGGTCCTCCTACACGCGTACGCTACGGCGGCGGTGACGGGAGGGACCACAGACTGGCCTCCGGGCTTTATGGCTTCTGGCCTCAGTCTATGCAGTCTTCTTTTTCGCTTTCCGCGGTTTCGGCGGCTGCGTCTTCAGACTTCGCCGGAAGATTAGGTCCTCCTACACCAGTACGCTATGGCGGCGGCGACTGGACGGACCGCAGACTGGCCTCTGTGCTTTATGGCTTTCGGCCTCAGTCTATGCAGTCTTCGTTTCCGCATTTTGCGGTTTCGGCGGCTGCGTTTTCCGGCTTCGGCTGGATACGCTGTCCCTTTTTCTGGCGCTTCATTTTGGAGGCCAGAGAGGGAGCAACAGCGGTCGGCTTTCGTGCACTCTGTATTTTTTAGACTGGCCTCTGGACTTTATCGCTTCCGGCCTCAGTCTATGCAGCCTTCGTTTCCGCATTTCGCGGGTTTAGCGGCTGCGTTTCTGGTTCTCACCGGAAACATAGGTCCTCCTACACGCGTACTCTACGGTGGCGGTGACGGGACGGACCGCAGACTGGCCTCCGGGATTTATGGCTTTCGGCCTCAGTCTATGCAGTCTTCGTTTCCGCATTCTGCGGTTTCAGCGGCTGCGTTTCCGGCTTCGGCTTGATACGCTGTCCCTTTTCCTGGCGCTTCACTTTGGAGGCCAGAGAGGGAGCAACAGTGGTCGGCTTTCATGCACTCTGTGCTTCAGCCGGGGCAGTCTTTACTTCACCTGGAGGGTGTTGTGACTTCCGCTCATCCAGGTATGGTGGCGGATGATCGCTCTACTTGCCCTTTTCCTCTCAGTCAAGGGACGAGTCAGGTCGATTTCCGGAGACACGGGTTTCCGGTTTTCTGGTTATTCCATGTATCCTTCCGCCTCTGGTTTGTTGACTTCGGTCAGTGTCCTTCACTAGCCCATTCTGAAGTTCAGTCTGTGGTCAGTGAAGAGACACAGTCGGGATTTCCTAAGGCGGAGGTTTCATCCTGTTATTTTCCTGAGGGTGCATTGGTTTCGGCGGCTTCCGTTTTTGGTTGCCCCGTCGGCGATGGCTTATTTCCGTTCCGCGAAGGAGGATGACTTCTCCTTCCGGTTCGCACATTCTCCCCCAGTGGTTTTCCACCTCTCATAGGTGCGGGCTAAGCTAGCACATCCTGGGAGTGGCATTCCTTCTGTTCCTGTTCCACTTCTGGCTCCGTTTGGGCCATTTTCGGGGCAGGCACAACCTTGGGGCGGATGGTCGCTTGACTTACCCTTTTCCTCATAAGTCAAGGGAGGAGTCAGGACGATTTCCGGGTACACGGATTTCCGGTTTCCGGTTATTTCGTGCATCTTTTTGCCTCTACTTTTGATGACTTCGGTCAGTGTCCTTTGCTAGACCAGTCTGAAGTTCAGCTGTGGTCAGTGAGGAGACACGGTCGGGATTTCTGTCAACGCTCAAGTTATGCTTGAAGCTGTGGTGGAGATGACATCCCGTTACCTTCCTGAGGGAGCATCGGCTTCCAGTTTGAAGATTCTTCTTCTGTGGCATACCACCTTTAGCAGGTTTTGGCGAATTCTTCCCATGCCTGAAGTGGTATTCCTTCTGTTCCTGTTCTTTTCTTGTTTCTCAAGGCAAGTTACGGAACAGTCTCAGCCTTAGCTAGCTTTTGTCTACACAGTAATGACTTACTTCATGTCTTGGAGTGCCAGCTCCAACTCGCGCTCACACCCGGATTCTGCCATCTCTGCAAGAAGTCGATGAAGGGAGAAACTCGATGCACCCACTGAAGTAGCGCTGTGGGTTTCCCTGAACCCACCCCGTCGTTAGAGAAATAAACGGTAAAAACCCTCTTTCAAATGTATGGGTTCAGACAAACCCGCATCGTCGGGCGTGTGTTTTAAGTTACTAAGTGCATAAACACCCCCCCCCCCCCCCCCGGAATTTTTTTTTCTCCAATTAACCCCAAATGGAGCAATTTGGTTTCATCTGAGTTCCAAGTTAGCCATTAAAATCAGTTTTTAGAACCATTTTTGCCTCCCCTATTTATTTTTTTGGCAGAACAAAAACAATTTCGGCGAAAATGTGCCTTCCAGCGGACAATTCCCATGCCTGGTTAGTTGTGTGTATGCGTGTTTTGTTGTTGTGTGTGTGCGTGTTTTGTTGTTGTGTGTGTGCGTGTTTTGTTGTTGTGTGCGTGTTTTGTTGTTGTGTGTGTGTGTGCATGTTTTGTTGTTGTGTATGTGTGCATGTTTTGCTGTGTGTGTGTGTGTGTGTTTTGTTGTGTGTGTGCGCGTGTTTTGTTGTTGTTTGTGTGTGTTTTCTTGTTGTGTGTGTGCATGTTTTGTTGTGTGTGTGCGTGTTTTGTTGTTGTGTTTGTGCATGTTTTGTTGTGTGTGTGCGTGTGAGGGCGTGTTTTGTTGTTGTTTGTGCGTGTTTTGTTGTGTGTGCATGTTTTGTTGTTGTGTGTGTGCGTGTTTAGTTGTTGCGTGTGTGTGTTGTGTGTGTGTGTGTGTGTGTGTGTGTGTTTTGTTGTGTGTGCGCATGTTTTGTTGTGTGTGTGCGTGTTTTGTTGTGTGTGCGTGTTTTGTTGTGTGTGTGCGTGTTTTGTTGTTGTTTGTGCGTGTTTTGTTGTGTGTGTGCATGTTTTGTTGTGTGTGTGCGTGTTTTGTTGTTGTGTGTGTGCATGTTTTGTTGTGTGTGTGCGTGTTTTGTTGTGTGTGTGCATGTTTTGATGTGTGTGCATGTTTTGTTGTGTGTGTGCGTGTTTTGTTGTTGTTTGTGCGTGTTTTGTTGTTGTGTGTGTGTGTGTTTTGTTGTTGTTTGTGCGTGTTTTGTTGTGTGTGTGTTTTGTTGTGTGTGTGAGTGTTTTGTTGTTGTGTGTGTGTGTGTTTTGTTGTTGTTTGTGCGTGTTTTGTTGTTGTGTGTGTGTGTGCATGTTTTGTTGGGTGTTTTGTTGTGTGTGTGTGCATGTTTTGCTGTGTGTGTGCGTGTTTTGTTGTTGTTTGTGCGTGTTTTGTTGTTGTGTGTGTGTGCATGTTTTGTGTGTGTGCGTGTTTTGTTGTTGTGTGTGTGCATGTTTTGTTGTGTGTGTGTGCATGTTTTGTTGTTTGTGCGTGTATTGTTGTTGATGTGTGTGTGCGTGTTTTGTTGTTGCGTGCGTGTGTTGTGTGTGCACATGTTTTGTTGTTGTGTGTGTGCGTGTTTTGTTGTGTGTGTGTGTTTTGTAGTTGTGTGTGTGCGTGTTTTGTTGTTGCGTGTGTGTGTGTGTGTGTTTTGTTGTGTGTGCGCATGTTTTGTTGTGTGTGTTCGTGTTTTGTTGTGTGTGCGTGTTTTGTTGTGTGTGTGCGTGTTTTGTTGTTGTTGTTTGTGTGTGTTTTGTTGTTGTGTGTGTGCATGTTTTGTTGTGTGTGTGAGTGTTTTGTTGTTGTGTTTGTGCATGTTTTGTTGTGTGTGTGCGTGTGTGTGCGTGTTTTGTTGTGTGTGTGCGTGTTTTGTTGTGTGTGTGTGTTTTGTTGTGTGTGTGCGTGTTTTGTTGTTGTTTGTGCGTGTTTTGTTGTTGTGTGTGTGTGTGTGTGCATGTTTTGTTGTTGTGTGTGTGCGTTTTTTGTTGTTGTTTGTGCGTGTTTTGTTGTGTGTGTGTGTGCATGTTTTGTTGTGTGTTTTGTTGTGTGTGCGCATGTTTTGTTGTGTGTGTGCGTGTTTTGTTGTTGTTTGTGCGTGTTTTGTTGTTGTGTGTGTGTGTGCATGTTTTGTGTGTGTGCGTGTTTTGTTGTTGTGTTTGTGCATGTTTTGTTGTGTGTGTGTGCATGTTTTGTTGTTTGTGCGTGTTTTGTTGTGTGTGTGTGCGTGTATTGTTGTTGATGTGTGTGTGCGTGTTTTGTTGTGTGTGTGCGTGTTTTGTTGTTGCGTGCGTGTGTTGTGTGTGCACATGTTTTGTTGTGTGTGTGTGCGTGTTTTGTTGTGTGTGTGCGTGTTTTGTTGTGTGTGTGCATGTTTTGTTGTGTGTGCGTGTTTTGTTGTTGTGTGTGTGTGTTTTGTTGTTGTGTGTGTGTGTTTTGTTGTGTGTCTGCGTGTTTTTTTGTTGTGTGTGTTTTGTTGTTGTGTGTGTGCGTGTTTTGGTGTTGTGTGTGTGCGTGTTTTGTTGTTGTGTGTGTGCGTGTTTTGGTGTTGTGTGTGTGTGTTTTGTTGTTGTGTGTGTGTTTTGTTGTGTGTGTGTGTGTGTTTTGTTGTTGTGTGTGTGCATGTTTTGTTGTGTGTGTGTGCGTGTTTTGATGTGTTTGTGCGTGTTTTGTTGTTGTGTGTGTGCGTGTTTTGTTGTTGATGAGGCCTCTGTGGAGGAAGGCGTGCCGCCGAAAGCAACTAACTTTAAGAGTTCACACACACACACACACACACACACACACACACACACACACACACACACACACACACACACACACACACACACAGGCACACCCTGATCATAGCAGTCAAACCGACTGACACAAATTCGCACGCACACACACACACACACACTCACAATCATACACACACACTTATTCACACACACTCACAGACACACTGTGCCCGACACACACAGACACATACCATGCCGTGACACACACATGCTGTGACACACACTTACACACACACACACACACCGTGCCGTGACAGACACACACTGGCACACACATTTCAGACGCTACATGATAGGATATATGTGATGACAATAATCCCAATTGTTGTTAAACTTTTACAAAGACAGCTTCGATCAGTACATAACAAATTGAATGACAGACAGATGAACAGTTCAACTGGACATGGTTTTGTCTTTTCTTTCGTGATCATTGTATCTCATTGCTGGGAAGTGAGGGCACAGTGGCGCCCCCTTTTAACACTTGAGAAAATCAGGGGGGGGGGGGGAGGGGTCTTAAACCGGGAGATCTTATAAAGAGGCTTTCCCTGTAACTTCTTCCCAGTGGAAAGCTTGCAGCAACAACACTCCCATTTAACTCAGGTATCATCAGTCACCTCTGCTCCTAGCAGGATGACCGAAATCTTTAAATCAACCTGCCACAGCAGTGACAGTAGAATGGGACACGGATACCTGAATCACCACAGCAGGTTGACTGGTGTTTCACCCAGACTGGATTGGAGCCTCTGACAATTCAGTCCAGTGAGCTACTGGACCACCACCCTGTGGGCCAACAGTCTTGTAAGTTTACCAGGTAAATCTCTCTCCCTGTGCCACACCTGCACATTGTGTTCAGTGGGCACCTCCTTTTAAGACGCCCTCCATTTTAAGACCTTTTCTCAGATTTTCTGTTCTTAACCTCTGTAAATTTACCTTCATTATAAGACTCCCTCCTTTGTAAGACCTGATTTTCTCAGATTCTTGAAGGTCTTAAAATGGAGGTTCCACTACTTTTTAATGTAACCTTCACTGATGGCTCTCAGGGAGGCAGGCACCCACTCAACCATTTACTGCCCAATCATTTCTGTGTTTTTCATGTCACAACTAAGAGACTGTAACCTTCACTGATGGCTCTCAGGGAGGCAGGCACCCACTCAACCATTTACTGCCCAATCATTTGTGTTTTTCATGTCACAACTAAGAGACTGTATTCTTCACGGATGTCTATCCGAATATTGCGATCATGAATATGGTGCACAAACTTAATAAACACGCAAATAAAAAAGTAAGTGTCTGAAGCTCCAATACTTTTACACAATCCAAGCCATTCGTATGAATCACTGAAAGTTACATAGGTCGCTGGCATTTATAGTGTTAGAGGAAATACCTGAAGCTGACGACTGTCTGTCCAGTCTTTGCGTTTCCATTCTCCTCCTAACATCACCCTGACCTGTGCTCACATGACCTTCACCTTGACCAGTTCGCACATGACCTTCACCGTGACCAGTTCACATGACCTTCACCGTGACCTTGGGACTGAACATCAAAGCCTAGTATTGTGGAATTTGTCAAACGAGTTTGACGTGAAAATGGTGGAACTTGGCGCAATCGTCAAGATAAATGGAGTCGTTTTTCTGACAGTGTCGGATGACAAGAGCGGAGAATTGGCTGAAATGTCTAAGGAATTTGATGCTAAAGATGTGGGCTCTATGAGGTTTGGTGTTGAGCTAATGATGTTTCGGAAGTTAATGATAACATAGCAGAACTTGCACTCTCGGCTGAAGAATTAGTCCGGCTAACTTGAGGGAGAGCTGTCAAAGGCTGAATCTGAACGTCAATCTCTTTGTCTAATTTATCGAATTCTTCATTCACCTGTGACGAAGCGCCTTCTCGTCTGCAGGATTTCTGATGACGCTCCAGTGTGAAATTGTCGCGTAATTTCTTGCCGCACTTCACACAGCTCTGGCGTCGGAGACCGTAGTGCACAGTTCTCTTGTACATGGTCATGGCGCTCTTCGCCAAGAAACCTTTGTCGCAGACATCGCACTTGACTGTCTGCCGCACAACTTCGCCCGACGGGGTGTGATAGACCTGCTGGTGCTGTTTGAGGTAGTAGCTGTCGGTGAAGGTTTTGTGACAAAGGTCACAGCCGTAGTCTCGCCGCTTCATGTGAACGTTGCGTTTGTGCCGCTGTACGCTTTGTCGTAGCGAAAAGGATTGGAAGCAGATATCGAACGTGTACTTCTTGGGTGGTTTAAAAAGTCTTTTGTGTGTCAGTGAGAGAGGATGTTCTTCTGGAACTGTTAGAAGGCGTTCTTCCTTTGTTTTCTCTTTGTTGTCTAGTGTCTCTTTGTCTGCACGATCATTCTGTTTTCCCGGCCCGTCTAAACTCACCTCCTGCGAAAGTTCGCAATGTTTTTCATCAACTTCATATTCAACGTACAGAACAATCTTCTTTTCTTTGCCGTCACATTTGTGAATGAGTCGCTTGTTTTCTCAAATGCAACTTCAGATACATCGTGCTGGCAACAGCCTTCCCGCACACCCAACACAGCACAGTTTTCGCCGGCGCTCGCCGCTTCCCTGAATGGGACGCGAGATGTTTTTTAACGAGTTCAGCCCGTGGTAACCTTTCCCGCAAAGCTCGCAGAAGTATCGGTGCTTTCTGTCCACCTCGTGGTTTCATCTGTGACAGTTGAGAGCAAACCGGTCAACGAAGGAAGCTCCGCAGGACTCGCAGCTATACGGTCGCTCATTGGTGTGAGCAACATAGTCTTAGACGTGCCGCTGGAGACGAGACTTGGACTGAAACGTCGCGGGGCAAAGGTCGCAGACGAAGGGGCGCCAGTGACAGTGGATATGTCGAATGTGGCTGACCAGGCGATGGCGCTTGTCTAAAGATCGTCCACACACTTTGCAGATAAAGGCGATGTTGGCACAAAACATTGGCTGTTTCTGTGGAATGGGTCGGATTTTCTGCTGTGGCTACTGCTGTTGTTTCTGTTGAGTAGAGAGGATTTTCTGCTGTTGCTGCTTCTCACGTTTCTGCTGGTCTTGTTGCTGCTGTGGTTTCTGTTGAGAGGATAACATATTTTGCTGCTGCTGTTTCTGTTGGGTGGAGAGGATTTTATGCTGTGGCTGCTGCTGCTGTGGTTTCTGTTGAGCGGAGATTTCCTGATGCTGCTGCTGTTTCTGCCCAGACGATAAGCCTTTCTGCTGCTGCTGTTTCTGGCGATGGATATGTTTGTGATCTTTTGCAGGAGGCTGTGTCCAAGTCTTCCACTCCGAGGTAGATGCAGATAGATTGTGTGGCCGCTGTGGTGTGTTTAGTCTCCCTGTCTCCGGCCTCTGGCCACTGTGATGGTTCATTGGTCTGGTCGGCGCAGTTGTCGTCATCACTGATGTCATCTCTGTTGTCGTCACTGATGCACGATTTCCTTCGTCCTCGTCTTTTCACAGGTCTCGTCTGCCGCTTGCCTGCCTCTCCTAAAACAGGAAAATGACCTTGTGTTGGTTATCAAATAACCAAAGGGAAGTAAGCGCTCTATGTATATGACATGTGTAATGGAGTAAGCGAGAGTAAGACATAACCAATCTCCTGGCACCTGAGAGAATAACAAGCATTGAAATGAACAAGGGACTTTCATCTTCACACGGCATTAATAGGTAACATGCGCCTTGGGCTTCGGATAAGGCGCTATATAAATACCCGTTATTATTTATTATTATAAAGGAAGATCGCCGCAAGCTCATACGTTCATCATTCTCCAAGGCACTCTAACTAATGCTTACAGTCAGTCATACACAAGAACCAGCTTTTATTCCTGACCGGACATAGGCCTTAGATCAAGACTGGTTTTAAAAAGAACAAATGACGGGCGAAATGGCGCAGTGGTAAGACGTCAGGAGGTCGTGAGTTGAAATCCCGGTCGCTGCCGCCTGGTGGGTTAAGAGTGGATATTTTTCCGATCTCCCAGGTCAACTTATGGGCATGCAGACCTGCTAGTGACTTAACCCCCTTCGTGTGTACATGCAAGCACAAGACCAAGTGTGCACGGAAAAGATCCTGTAATCCCTTTCGGAGTTCGGTGGGTTATAGAAACACAAAAATACCCAGCATGCCTACCCAACGAATGCGGAGTGAAATTGGCTATGCTCTCAGAGTATAGTGTGGGGAACCCAAATGGGCAAACAAGCTCACACGTCAACAGAAATTTCTGGAACGCTGAAGAAGAAGAAAAGAACAAACACACACATTGTTACAGGGTCGCCTTGAAAGTATCTGTGAGAATGTTAAACACATGAGGCAGAGCGCTGTTAAGGGCCTATTCCACACAGACCACGAATCACCACAAATTGATACATTTTAGGATTCGTAGTTGTGTAAACATGTGAAATAATTCCTAACAAGGATTATTTCTTATTTTACACGGACTGTCCGTGGTAGCATTTATTTTAGCATTTAAGAGGTGACTAAAGTAAAAGGGACACAACTACGCTTATTATTTTGACATGTATTTCAGTGGGTTACTTCCCTTGACTTAAATTAACTTCTTTTCGTCAGGTTCTGGTAATTGCAATTATCAAGTTATAAAATAGAAGTAGTGATGAGAAAATTATTAGAAGTATCTGAAAGTCATTGGTTACATTTAACCTTTGCCGTGCTTCCTGGGTTCACCTGTACCCAGAGACACACTAAAATCATTGTAACTCTGGAACCATTAAAGGTATCGTTTTGAAATTTTAAGTATCTCTCACACACCTAATTTGCTCTCTGTCTGCAAATTTTTAGTGTGTACATGACAAAACATCAGAATTAATTGATTATGATAATTTACATAAACACTACCGATGGCGCGGGTTCACACATACCCATACTTTTAAAGAGTAGTAGTGATTGTAACTATCCCTCTGCCGACGGCGCGGGTTCTGCTACACCCATAATTACCAAAGCGGCGGAACAGTGTCTGTCTGCCTGTTTGTCTCCAAGAGACTGTCTGTCTCTCTGTTTGTCTGTCCGTATCTCTCTGTCTGTATGTCTGTTGTCAGTTGCTCTGTCTGTCTGTCTATCCGTCTATCTGACTGTCTGTCTCTGTCTCTCTCTCTGTCTGTCTCTCTCTCTGTCTGTCTCTCTCTGTCTCTCTCTCTGTCTCTCTCTCTCTGTCTCTCTCTCTCTTAGTCTCTCTCTGTCTCTCTCTCTTATTCTCTCTCTCTGTCTCTCTTTCTTAGTCTCTCTCTCTCTCTCTTTCTTAGTCTCTCTCTTTCCCTTTCTTAGTCTCTCTCTCTCTTAGTCTCTCTCTCTCTCTTTCTTAGTCTCTCTCTCTCTTAGTCTCTCTCTCTTTCTTAGTCTCTCTTTCTCTCTCTCTTTCTTAGTCTCTCTCTCTCTCTTTCTTAGTCTCTCTCTCTCTTTTTTAGTATCTCTCTCTCTCTCTTTCTTAGTCTCTCTCTCTCTTTCTTAGTCTCTCTCTCTCTTTCTTAGTCTCTCTCTCTCTCTCTAGCTCTTTCTTAGTCTCTCTCTCTCTCTCTTTCTTAGTCTCTCTCTCTCTCTCTCTTAGTCTCTCTCTCTCTCTTTCTTAGTCTCTCTCTCTCTCTCTTTCTTAGTCTCTCTCTCTCTCTCTTTCTTAGTCTCTCTCTCTCTTTCTTAGTCTCTCTCTCTTTCTTAGTCTCTCTCTCTCTTTCTTAGTCTCTCTCTCTCTCTTTCTTAGTCTCTCTCTCTCTCTCTTTCTTAGTCTCTCTCTCTCTTTCTTAATCTCTCTCTCTCTTTCTTAGTCTCTCTCTCTCTTTCTTAGTCTCTCTCTCTCTCTCTTAGTCTCTCTCTCTTTCTTAGTCTCTCTTTCTCTCTCTTAGTCTCTCTCTCTCTCTTTCTTAGTCTCTCTCTCTCTTTTTTAGTCTCTCTCTCTCTCTTTCTTAGTCTCTCTCTCTCTTTCTTAGTCTCTCTCTCTCTCTCTCATTTAGTCTCTCTCTCTCTCTTTCTTAGTCTCTCTCTCTCTCTCTCTCTTAGTCTCTCTCTCTTTCTTAGTCTCTCTTTCTCTCTCTTAGTCTCTCTCTCTCTCTCTTTCTTAGTCTCTCTCTCTCTCTCTCTTTTTTAGTCTCTCTCTCTCTCTTTCTTAGTCTCTCTCTCTCTCTTTCTTAGTCTCTCTCTCTCTTTCTTAGTCTCTCTCTCTCTCTTTCTTAGTCTCTCTCTTTCTTAGTCTCTCTCTCTTTCTTAGTCTCCCTCTCTCTCTTTCTTAGTCTCTCTCTCTCTCTTTCTTAGTCTCTCTCTCTCTCTTTCTTAGTCTCTCTCTCTCTTTCTTAGTCTCTCTCTCTCTCTCTTTCTTAGTCTCTCTCTCTCTTTATTTGTCTCTCTCTCTTTATTTGTCTCTCTCTCTCTATCTTTCTTAGTCTCTCTCTCTCTCTTTCTTAGTATCTCTCTCTCTCTCTTTCTTAGTCTCTCTCTCTCTCTTTCTTAGTCTCTCTCTCTTTCTTAGTCTCTCTCTCTCTCTTTCTTAGTCTCTCTCTCTTTCTTAGTCTCTCTCTCTCTCTTTCTTAGTCTCTCTCTCTTTCTTAGTCTCTCTCTCTCTCTTTCTTAGTTTCTCTCTCTCTTTCTTAGTCTCTCACTCTCTTTCTTAGACTCTCACTCTCTTTCTTAGACTCTCTCTCTCTCTTTCTTAGTCTCTCTCTCTCTTTCTTAGTCTCTCTCTCTCTTTCTTAGTCTCTCTCTCTCTTTCTTAGTCTCTCTCTCTCTCTTTCTTAGTCTCTCTCTCTCTCTTTCTTAGTCTCTCTCTCTCTCTCTCTCTCTCTCTCTCTCTTTCTTTCTTAGTCTCTCAGTCTCTCCCTCCCCCTCTCCCTCTCCCTCCCCCTCGGTGAAGGGAGAAACTCGATGCAACCACTGAAGTAGCGCTGTGGGTTTCCCTGAACCCACCCCGTCGTTAGAGAAATAAACGGTAAAAACCCTCTTTCAAATGTATGGGTTCAGACAAACCCGCATCGTCGTTAGAGGAATAAACGGTAAAAACCCTCTTTCAAATGTATGGGTTCAGACAAACCCGCATCGTCGTTAGAGGAATAAACGGTAAAAACCCTCTTTCAAATGTATGGGTTCAGACAAACCCGCATCGTCGGGAGTGTGTAGTCAAAAGCGGCATCCGGCAAAGGTTAAGGAATATTTAGATGTTGAAATTATATTTTTAACTATGAAGATATATTAATTATGATGAAACCACCTTCCAACTTTTTGAGTTCCCATGTCTGGAAGTGGGGTTTCTCTCTTTTTGATGGCATGTTGATCAGAGAGAGATGGCACCGGCTTCGGGTGGCTAGAACATGGGGATTAAAGTGCTCCTAATTCAGGTAAGAGACTGAAAATACTGTGGGAGATGATCACACAAACTGTTTACTTGTATTTTTATGCAAAGATAAATCATGGATGAATAATATTGAAGATGATTCCAGTAGATAGAAAATGGTATATGTCATTGTCTGTTGTGTGGCCATGTGGTCTTGAGTTTAGGAAAAACCTGAGTGAGGTATCGGAAAGAGTTCTGTGGTTCGAAATGTTATGTTTGTAATTTGTATCAAGTTTCTCTGTTGGTTACTATTTGTATTTGTCACTTTGTGATGGGAGAAAATACATGTTGAGGAGTCTGATTTTGACTGATGGAGTTGGGACTTAATAGGACTGTTCAGTTTGATGCGAGTGGAATCACATTTGTGTTAGTGTATGCTGATACAGTTCTTTTGTGACACTGTGTACAGTATGGCTGAGTAAGATAGTGACGTTTTGATTTGACTTTGTTGCACTTAGTCATATGCAACTCAAAACACAACTTCTTGTTCATGTTTAAAAGAAAGTTGTTATCATAGATGGTGATTGAACATTTTCTTATTAATGTTGATTCCTATGTCGTGCGTCACATGACATACTTTTCGGTTCTAAAGCGCTCAAGTTTTGTCATCAGTCATAAGAGGTTGTCTCGTTTTGTATTTGTATTCTAATCCTATGTTCTTATTGTCAGGTTGTTTACTATTTACATTTTGTTTTGTTATAGTGTGTTTATGAGTGTTATGCATTGTATTTTCAGGGGCACTTTTTCCTACCTCCCCTTCAGAGCTGCGTTTTAGTTTATGTTTTTTCCTCAAGTCTTTAGTTTAGCTAATAGTTATTGTTTTTTACCGAAGTGTGTATAAGAAAAGAAGTGTTAGTGTTTGTGAAAGTGAAGAAAAGGTAATAAATGTTTAAAGGTAAATTACAGTGTGTTGCCTTGACGACTGTGTAGTAGTGAAAGTTGTTTGAGGGTTGATGTCGTGAAGAGTAAAACTCAGTCTTTGTAGAGTAGACTTATTTTCTAAGAAATCTCTTTTCCCGAACCCGACCTTATGTTCACTTAATACATTCCGGCGAAGTGACAAGGTTTAAATAAAATTTGGCAATACGACTACTTGTAGTATTGGCAAGGTTTACATTTTGGCGCCCAATAAGGGACTGAGATAGTGAGAGAGAAAAAAGTAAAGACGGGAATAGTGGAAAATAAATGAATCAATTGTTTTTGTTTCAACTATTTTTGTAATTTTAACTGTAAGATAAGGGTAAGAGGAAAACACATAACTAAGCATGATGAAAAGGCGAGAGACGAGGAGAGAGCGACAGGATGCTGGAGAGCGACAGCCGAGCCGATGCAGAGGAGAGAGGACGAAGAGAGATGAGCTGGATGACACCATGAGACGACACTGTTGCCAGGAAGAAAATCACGGATTTCAGTGACCTTGGGTGCTGTGGATTTTTGACCAGATGTGACTTACTTTTTTAGTCATGTTGTGGAGAGTTACCACATTTAGTGGCTTGGTTTATTTTGGGTGGTGATAATTCTTTCATCATAAATGGACGCTCGAAAGTATAGTTTTGATTTGATCTAGTTGTACTTGGTCGCGATATAATCCTAACAAAACTTTTTGTCTATTTTTCCATGTTCTCACAGTTTTGGCATTGTGATCTGAACCGAGTTTTCTTGTCAGGACGATTCCTGCCTTGAGTTTCACTATATGTTTGAACACTTCAGTCATTGGGTGCTACAGTATTTTTTGTCACGGGAGTTGCGTTTGATTTTTGTTTTGTCAATTTGTGATTGTATGACAAATAGGAGTGTCTTATTATTGTAATAGCTGTTGGCATACTGGAGTCATGTTGAAAAAATGTTGTTCGGAGTGAATAGGAACATTTTTTGATTTTTTGGAAATGTTTGCCTGTTACTGCACTATATGAACTCCATTATAGATAATTTTTTGGGCCTCTAAATAGTTCAGTACTTGAAGGTCATCGGGTTTTTGGGTTTAACTCCGTTGCTACCGTTCCCACTCTTTTTGTTAACTCTGGAAGCTTCAAGATGTTGATTGTTTATCTTTTTGAGGCATGGAAATGATAAGTGTTAACAACTTGTTCATTTCTGCAGTTAATTCAGGTTGATTTGTCAGTAATTTGAGAATTGCATAATTGTTGTTGTGTGGAGCAGAAGAAGATTGAAGTATTTGTTTTATGTGGATTGTTGATGGTTGTAAGAAATGGAACATAGGAATTGTATTGAGATAAGGGGAATCACCACGCGAACTGAGATTATTAGTCTGCACAGTTGCTTTGTTAACTGTCAGCTTTTGAGAGATGTAATTCCGAGTGGTTACTGGTTACATCAAGAGTAATTTGAGACATCAAGTGAATGTCTTAGATTTTCTGTAAGGTGATTATGCTTAAAGCTAGTCACTAAATGGATGAAGTATAGTTTCGATTGACTCTGCTTGTAGCTGTGTCTGAATTAGTCGTAACATAACTTTTTGTCCATTATTGAGGAATTTTGTTATCACAGACAAGTGGGGCTGTGGTTTAGACAATATTTCTGGTTGGGTTGGATTCCATATATCATGTATTACATGATATGATATTCCTATTGTATTCCATTCTTCGATCATAACAAGAGCATTGCATTGTTTTAGTATTGTGTTGTATTATGTGTTATGTTCTTTTTGTTTTGTTCTCTATGGTGTTCTTTGACTTTGTGACAAGTGGAAGAGACAGATATTTTGAAAGCAGGGATTTGCAAACAAGTTGCAATGGACTTTGGAACTGGGAAAAACAAACAAGAAGGTTTGGACTGCCGAGTGCAGTATAATGTGTTTTTGTTATTGTGAAATTCATTGAAGCAGTACAGAGGTAGTCGAGTCAATGAATGTAGCTAAGCTGTGCCGGCGCACTTAGTTATATTTCTAATTGATTTGTATGTCTTGTGACAAGAGTGTGGTATTGGTTATGACGCATGGACGCATGTTGATTTTCTAAATATTCACTGTTGAAATAATGATTATTAGGTTTTAACCTTGTTAAAAGTACTTTGTCTTGATTGGGTGTTGAGATGAGGCACTGGAAAAAGTTTTTGTTGATTCATGGTGAAAGGGAGATAATTTGGGTGTTGGTCAATTTTGGAAACTTGTGTTTAACTTAGAAGATTGACAGTAGGTGTGTCATGTGTACCGGTTTAATTTTTTCTAGTCTTTTTATGCCAAGTGTTGATCGTCTTCCTTTTCAATTTCGTTGATAAACCTTGGGTTTTATTGGTTAGACTGTCGCTTTAGTTGGAGTGAGAGATGGAAATTGTTTTGTTGGCTATGTGCGTTTCTGGAATATGAAGTTCATAACTAAACAGCTAATGGGATTTGTTTTCAGCACTATTCTTTTAGTTAGACTTGGGTCGTAGACATGCACCGGTTGTCTTTTAAGACACTTTTTGTTAACACACGAGAGATTAGCCATGTCGAGTTGAGATATTCAACGACAATGTTTTTTAGTTTTTGAAATGTTTACATGATTACTAGTGTTAGTAATAAGAAAACATTTTCTTTGGAGGGGTGTATGTAAACATGTGAAATAATTCCTAACAAGGATTATTTCTTATTTTACACGGACTGTCCGTGGTAGCATTTATTTTAGCATTTAAGAGGTGACTAAAGTAAAAGGGACACAACTACGCTTATTATTTTGACATGTATTTCAGTGGGTTACTTCCCTTGACTTAAATTAACTTCTTTTCGTCAGGTTCTGGTAATTGCAATTATCAAGTTATAAAATAGAAGTAGTGATGAGAAAATTATTAGAAGTATCTGAAAGTCATTGGTTACATTTAAGGAATATTTAGATGTTGAAATTATATTTTTAACTATGAAGATATATTAATTATGATGAAACCACCTTCCAACTTTTTGAGTTCCCATGTCTGGAAGTGGGGTTTCTCTCTTTTTGATGGCATGTTGATCAGAGAGAGATGGCACCGGCTTCGGGTGGCTAGAACATGGGGATTAAAGTGCTCCTAATTCAGGTAAGAGACTGAAAATACTGTGGGAGATGATCACACAAACTGTTTACTTGTATTTTTATGCAAAGATAAATCATGGATGAATAATATTGAAGATGATTCCAGTAGATAGAAAATGGTATATGTCATTGTCTGTTGTGTGGCCATGTGGTCTTGAGTTTAGGAAAAACCTGAGTGAGGTATCGGAAAGAGTTCTGTGGTTCGAAATGTTATGTTTGTAATTTGTATCAAGTTTCTCTGTTGGTTACTATTTGTATTTGTCACTTTGTGATGGGAGAAAATACATGTTGAGGAGTCTGATTTTGACTGATGGAGTTGGGACTTAATAGGACTGTTCAGTTTGATGCGAGTGGAATCACATTTGTGTTAGTGTATGCTGATACAGTTCTTTTGTGACACTGTGTACAGTATGGCTGAGTAAGATAGTGACGTTTTGATTTGACTTTGTTGCACTTAGTCATATGCAACTCAAAACACAACTTCTTGTTCATGTTTAAAAGAAAGTTGTTATCATAGATGGTGATTGAACATTTTCTTATTAATGTTGATTCCTATGTCGTGCGTCACATGACATACTTTTCGGTTCTAAAGCGCTCAAGTTTTGTCATCAGTCATAAGAGGTTGTCTCGTTTTGTATTTGTATTCTAATCCTATGTTCTTATTGTCAGGTTGTTTACTATTTACATTTTGTTTTGTTATAGTGTGTTTATGAGTGTTATGCATTGTATTTTCAGGGGCACTTTTTCCTACCTCCCCTTCAGAGCTGCGTTTTAGTTTATGTTTTTTCCTCAAGTCTTTAGTTTAGCTAATAGTTATTGTTTTTTACCGAAGTGTGTATAAGAAAAGAAGTGTTAGTGTTTGTGAAAGTGAAGAAAAGGTAATAAATGTTTAAAGGTAAATTACAGTGTGTTGCCTTGACGACTGTGTAGTAGTGAAAGTTGTTTGAGGGTTGATGTCGTGAAGAGTAAAACTCAGTCTTTGTAGAGTAGACTTTTTTTCTAAGAAATCTCTTTTCCCGAACCCGACCTTATGTTCACTTAATACATTCCGGCGAAGTGACAAGGTTTAAATAAAATTTGGCAATACGACTACTTGTAGTATTGGCAAGGTTTACAGTTGAATCGTAATCAGTTCGTGAAGTTCTTAAACTGATTCATATATATATTCGTAGTGAGTTCTTGCAATTCTTGAGCAATCGGGAATTCGTGACAAAAGTTTTGAGCCATTCAAAATTTTAGCCACGAATCCCCAAACAGTCAGATATACCTACGAATCGATTAGGATTCAGTTACCAGGCCTAAGAATGTACTACAAATTTGTTACGAATTAACTACAAGTTTGTGGAATTGTGAGTTTGTGGCCAAAATTTGGATCGTGGGATTTGTGGTCTGTGTGGAATAGGACCGTTAGAGATGAAATAACCAAAGGGAAGTGTGGGTCCGTATAACTCTGGCTTACTCCATTACACATGTTGTATACATTTGGAGCGCTTACTTCCCTTTGGTTATTTGATCTCTTGACAGCGCTCATTCTTGTTTTCGTTAGCATGAAACTGCCTTCCCATGAAAGCTACCTGCTCCCTTCTACCGCAGTCAATTTTGGCTCACGAAGTGTAGCCTATGCGATCGTAACTTTGTCTGTCTGTGCGTTTGTGCGTGTGTTTGTGCGTGTGTATGTCTGTGGTAGAAACTTTAACATTTCGTCATTTGAAGACGTCACATTATGGCGTAAGAGGGTTAGACGTCACGCGAAGGAATTACTGAAAGTCTCGGTCATTGTTTTTTGAGCGGGCCGAGACTAGTTGGCAGTCGTGTCGTACATTGTTGACTCTCTCTCTCTCTCTCTCTCTCTCTCTCTCTCTCTCTCTCTCTCTCTCTCTCTCTCTCTCTCTCTCTCTCTCTCTCTCTCTCTCTCTCTCTCTCTCTCTCTCTCAACTTCAGGCCCTTCAAACATTATTATTCTGGTTTGTTTCGTTTTGGTTTCATTTTTCATTGCTCATTACATTTAGTCAAGTTTTGACTAAATGTTTTAACATAGAGGGGGGAATCGAGACGAGGGTCATGGTGTATGTGCGTGTGTGTGTCTGTGTGTGTGTGTAGAGCGATTCAGACTAAACTACTGTACCGATCTTTATGAAATTTGACATGAGAGTTCCTGGGTATGAAATCCCCGAATGTTTTTTTCATTTTTTTTTTATATGATGTCATATCCGGCTTTTCGTGAAAGTTGAGGCGGCACTGTCACGCCCTCATTTTTCAACCAAATTGGTTGAAATTTTGGTCAAGTAATCTTCGACGAAGCCCGGACTTCGGTATTGCATTTCAGCTTGGTGGCTTAAAAATTAATTAATGACTTTGGTCATTAAAAATCTGAAAATTGTAAAAAAAAATAAAAATGTATAAAACGATCCAAATTTACGTTCATCTTATTCTCCATCATTTTCTCATTCCAAAAACATATAAATATGTTATATTTGGATTAAAAACAAGCTCTGAAAATTAAATATATAAAAATTATTATCAAAATTAAATCATCTTATTCCTTGTCGGTTCCTGATTCCAAAAACATATAGATATGATATGTTTGGATTAAAAACACGCTCAGAAAGTTAAAACAAAGAGAGGTACAGAAAAGCGTGCTATCCTTCTTAGCCCAACTACTACCCCGCTCTTCTTGTCAATTTCACTGCCTTTGCCATGAGCGGTGGACTGACGATGCTACGAGTATACGGTCGTGCTGAAAAATGGCATTGCGTTCAGTTTCATTCTGTGAGTTCGACAGCTACTTGACTAAATGTTGTATTTTCGCCTTACGCGACTTGTTTTTCTTTTTGATTTATCTCCCTTTCCCCCTTCTTTAGCGCTTGGAGGACATCATCTTGTCTGATAAGTCGTTTTGATATTTGTATTGTTGTTTTCATTTTTTTTTAACCTGTTGAAGACCATTATGTCAAAGCGTTGTTCATTGTCATTTGTTTGTATATTTCGTTGCGAGTCCAGAATATTAGGTATTACTCTTAGTCTGTAAGTAGGCTACATGCAGACAGACTGATCTAGATCTAGTGTCTCGCTTTCTTGCACAGTGTCACCTATGCTTACTGTGTGTGTGTGTGTGTGTGTATGTGTGACGGAGTGATTGAGTTTGTGTTACTGTTTGTCTATTTCTTACGTGAGCCTTGAAGGCTTCGCCTCTTGTTGTAACATGTTTGCTGACACTCACTGTACTGTAATGTAGAAACATGATTTGTATGTTCATGTTTGCGTTACAAAATGTTGACTATTCCTACCTGCCTCACTGCAAGCACTCCCAGCTGCTCTGACTGCCTCAGACTCTTCCGTCTGAAAATACAAAAAGTTGACACACACACACACACACACACACACACAGTGACACGCACACACACACTCACAAATTGACACACACACTCACATACAAAAACACACATACACAGTGACACACACACACATACAAAAACACACACACATGTGCACACACATACACCCCCCCCGCCCTTCCACCCACACTGATTGATATCTGTTGCTTTTTGGGTCCAGCGGACCATATAGGCCAAATCAGGACCCCACACACACACCCAGTACGGTACTGCAATGCAACCCCCATTTTAAGACCTGATTTTCTCAGATTGTTTGAGGTCCTAAGAGAGAGGTTCCACTGTGCTGAGCGATCATTATCACAGACTCACCAGCTGACCAGCTTTATGGCTGTGGGTCACAGACGTTGGCTCAAGACACTGCCCAGCACTGTGACTGGACTCGGGGGACGCAGACTTGACGCTGGTCACTGCACACTGATTCCAATCGCCATCAGTGTCACCGGCCCCTGGCAGTGAGGAGGGGGAGGAGAAGGCGGTGACATTTCGGTGAATGTCTTTTGACATGTCTTCAGCTTGAGCAATCAACATAGCTGGACATCTCCCCTTTGCTGATGTATGGCCGTCAGACCCTGAAATAGAGATATATGGACATGTTAAAGACCAAATCTTCTTCTTCTTCTTTGTTCATGGGCTGAAACTCCCACGTTCACTAATGTTTTTGCATGAGTGGGTTTTTACGTGTATGACCGTTTTTACCCCGCCATTTAGGCAGCATACGCCGATTTCGGGGGAAGCAGGGTGGGTATTTTCGAGTTTTTATAACCCATCGAACTCTGACATAGATTACAGGATCTTTTCCGTGCACACTTGGTCTTCTGCTTGCGTGTACACACGCAGGGGGTTAAGGCACTAGCAGGTCTGCACATAAGTTGACCTGGGAGATCGGAAAAATCTCCACCCTTAACCCACCAGGCGGCCGCGGCCAGGATTCGAACTCACGACCTTCCGATTAGGAGGCCGACGTCTTACCACTGCGCCACTTCGCCCGTCAAACACCAAATCGGTTGTATAAAAGCAGACGTGACAACCCGTGTAAAACCTCAAGTGTAAGTGACAAGTGTAACAAGTGGGATTTTTTATGGAATTTTCAGCGTAGCAAATGGTGTTTAAGTGTAGCATTGCACATCTGCATTTATGCTACAGTGGAACCCCCTTTTAAGACCCCCTCGTTTTTAAGACCCCCCCCCCCCCCCCGTTTTTAAGACCCCCTCGTTTTTAAGACCCCCCCTGTTTTTAAGACCCCCTCGTTTTTAAGACCCCCCCCCCTGTTTTTAAGACCCCCCCCCATTTTTAAGACCCCCTCGTTTTTAAGACACCCCCCCCCCCCCGTTGTTAAGACCCCCTCGGTTTTAAGACCCCCTCGTTTTTAAGACCTCCTCGTTTTTAAGACCCAATTTTCAGATGTGTGTGGGTCTCAAAAGAGGGGTGTCACTGTATCCCACGCAAAAAAAAAAAAAAATAGATAGACGTTACAGGAAGCGACTGAAGCTAACAGTCTGATCGGATATATATATCCGCACCAGGTCAGATAGAGTCCTATGAGTGGGTACGGATATATCCGTACCTGGGAGACAATGAGTTAAGATCTCCAAAAATCTGAAAAAATTAGGTCTTTAAAAGGAGGGAGTCTTAAAATGGGGGTCCATTTGCAGAGGTCATGAACAGAATGTCTGAGAAAACAGGGTCTTAAAATGGAGGAAGTCTTAAATTGGGGGGTCTTAAACCAGGGGTTCCACTGCAGTAGCACCATTCTGACCTGGAATGGAGGACTGTGAGCGTCTGGTTTTGCAAGCATCACACACTGGGTTGAGCGGGCTGCGGCAGAAGACGCACACAACCTGGCGCTCGTCTCTTTCCTTGGTAGCCAGGTACCTGCACAGATATATTTTTTCATTTCATTTTTATTTTAATTACTTCATTGTCCCACCACTGGGAAATGCGGGTCGCTTCCTCCCAGTGGAAAGCTAACAGCAACAGAGTCACGCTTAACCCAGGTGTATGCGTGTTTAGGTGTAATCAGCCTACTGCACTTATGGCAGAATGACCGAGGTCGTTTACGTGCCACAGTGGTGACACGGGGATGGAACATGGATACTGTCAGTGAGTCTGCATATAAAGTTGACCCGTGTCCGCCCTGGTCCGGATTTGAACCTGCAACCCTAGGATCACAAGTCCAGCGCTCTACCAACTGAGCTACCGGGCCCCGCATATCGCTTTCCACTCAGTAATAGCAGCATAACAAGTCAAATAAACAAAACACACTGATAAATAAAGTAATTAACAAAAAAATATTAAGATAAAGACATGTTCATTGATTAAAAGACCCACAATGATGTGCTTTGCAACCTCAAAAAAAAGAAAAACACTTGAAGTTACAGCAAAACAAAAGATATCAACAGACAATTTCATAATAAAATAAAGATATGGGTAACAGCAAGGCATCCAGGTGCATAAAACTGTCAGGCATTCACAACCAGACAGATTGGAGTAGAGATCTATTCTGAGCCATACCAAACAGTCAAGGTGTGTATTCATAATTCCAAATCATCATTGGTGTCTAATTCTTGCGTAGCCAGCCATCAAACCGTTTCATATGTCACTCTCACTTCCTAACTCCACAAGCGGCTAGCCGCAAGCATTTCACGCCAATCAGAAACACTCGTCTGATCACACACCTCGCTCTAGTCCTCTCTCTATTATTACAAAGTAATGTTGGCGTTACTCGTCTTCAACAGCTTTTCAGGAGAAGGACAAAACTGATTATTTTTATCATGAAATAGTGTTTATATTCCTTCCTGGTATGGATAGAATTATAAAAGAATGTTAAATTTAGTATTGTCAATCATATTTAAGAGAATGTCAGCGTGAGTTCGTCCCCACGTTCGGCGAGAGATTTATTTCTCAGAGTCAACTTTGTGTGCAGACTCTCCTCTGTGTCCGAACACCCCCGTGTGTACACGCAAGCACAAGACCAAGTGCGCACGAAAAAGGTCCTGTAATCCATGTCAGAGTTCGGTGGGTTATAGAAACACGAAAATACCCAGCATGCTTCCACCGAAAGCGACGTATGGCTGCCTAAATGGCGGGGTAAAAACGGTCATACACGTAAAATTCCACTCGTGCAAAAAACACGTGGTGTACATGGGAGTTTCCTACGAACGCAGAAGAAGAAGAAGAGAATATTTCTCAAAGAGAATATGATTTACTTAGTCTAATTATAAAGCACAAAAACATCAAAATTGCCAAGAATCAAGTTACGTCAAAATTCCAAGGCGACATCAAATTGTCAGCAATAATTAAACCATAATTTGAACAATATGTTCCAAAAGATGAAGCAGGTTCCCTCCCCTACTTGCAGCCGTGGTCTTGAGAATCAAACCCCAGATTATCCTCCCGAGATGCCCCATCTTAGAAAGTGTGTGGCCAACTGCAGTCCCCCTTCGCTGCCAGCTGTACGGAGGAAAGGAGGACCTGGAGAAGACGGTAACATTTGTCTCGCTGTCCGATCTAACAGCAGGGATGGTAAAATCGGTCGCCCGATTGCCAGGGGCGAGTAAAAAATCCGCTGGGCTAGTAGAAACCGCCTGGCAACTCGCCCGACTGGCCAGTAAAAATTCTGGTCAAATAGGTCCAATTCATTCTTCTTACTCGGCGTGACGTTATCAAATGGATCAGCTAGCTTTAGCCATAAGGGGCACAACTCCGCTCATACTCTCTTCGCGCCGCCATATTGGATGCCGTCTTTGTTAGTTTTCTTCATTGCACTCTTGTTCTTTTTGCATATTTCACTGTGTATGCAGACAAAATGAAGAAAACTGTGCATGCATGAGTCCAAAGGGGATCTGCCTTTTTAACACAACAGCACAACATAACAAGTCGCGTAAGGCGAAAATACAATATTTAGTCAAGTAGCTGTCGAACTCACAGAATGAAACTGAACGCAATGCCATTTTTCAGCAAGACCGTATACTCGTAGCATCGTCAGTCCACCGCTCATGGCAAAGGCAGTGAAATTGACAAGAAGAGCGGGGTAGTAGTTGCGCTAAGAAGGATAGCACGCTTTTCTGTACCTCTCTTAGTTCAACTTTCTGAGCGTGTTTTTAATCCAAACATATCATATCTATATGTTTTTGGAATCAGGAACCGACAAGGAATAAGATGAAAGTGTTTTTAAATTGATTTGGACAATTTAATTTTGATAATAATTTTTAAATATTTAATTTTCAGAGCTTGTTTTTAATCCGAATATAACATATTTATATGTTTTTGGAATCAGCAAATGATGGAGAATAAGATAAACGTAAATTTGGATCGTTTTATAATTTTTTTATTTTTTTTTACAATTTTCAGATTTTTAATGACCAAAGTCATCCATTAATTTTTAAGCCACCAAGCTGAAATGCAATACCGAAGTCCGGGCTTCGTCGAAGATTACTTGACCAAAATTTCAACCAATTTGGTTGAAAAATGAGGGCGTGACAGTGCCGCCTCAACTTTCACGAAAAGTCGGATATGACGTCATCAAAGACATTTATCAAAAAAATGAAAAAAACGTTCGGGGATTTCATACCCAGGAACTCTCATGTCAAATTTCATAAAGATCGGTCCAGTAGTTTAGTCTGAATCGCTCTACACACACACACACACACACACACACACACACAGACACACACACGCACATACACCACGACCCTCGTTTCGATTCCCCCTCGATGTTAAAATATTTAGTCAAAACTTGACTAAATATAAAAAGTAAAGCAAGAATACATTATTATATTCATTTATTTATTCTTTATCTCAAATTACCATGCAGACAGTGCACCAAAATTCACAAGATAAAGCTCTCAAGACAGGCAAATGAGGTACAATGCAGCTCAGGTAACTACTGCAAAGTATAATTTTCAAAGCATCCTATCACAGTGTTCACTCTAAAGGCACAACCGATGGACAATTGCTGATTAGCGCACTGCACACAGCAAAAAATAACCAGTTATAATCGTCTTCTCCGCTCAGTAACTTCCTTCCAGTTGTCACCCTGATGGTAAACAACTTAAGGTGTTACGAGTGTGTTCGGGTTGCGGTTCTTGCTCATGTTTATACTCACTGAGTTACTTCCCTTGGATCTGGATCTGGATCTGGATCTGGATAAACCGCCTGGGTTGGTGGTTTGCGGGTGCGAATGCGTATACGCACGGTTCAGTGTGCTTTCGCGAAAGGGTGTGTCATATGCACGGCTAGAACTAAGATACTTCTTGATTTCAGTAAATAGTTTCATTACATGTCAACTAGTTCGTTTTTAAATGATTTTTTAGAGATCGCCAAGTGGTATTGTGTGAATAACATCATTCGATCGATTGTACGCACGGCGCCGTGCTTCTAGTAGCTCAGTCCATTCCTTCTTTCCGGTGTGGAAACAGACGTGTTTCTGGCGAAAGAAGCGGCGTTTTCAACTCGCCATATCTTCATATTCATTCGGACTAGAACAACGAAATATAAATTTCTTGTAAAAAAAATCCCGAGCCTTGCGACTCTGGTAGTCATTTTCTTACGCGAAGCGGCCTTTGGTAGGTACGACAGTTTTAGTCCCAAGTATATCTAAAACGCACGTGGACGAGTTTTCAATGGCGTATTTGAAGTCTGTGAATGTTGTGATTACAAATCATTTCGGGGCACCCCTCAGTCTATACGCACAGACAAACAAATTGCATGGAACGAAAGTTGAGAGGCTGGACTGTAAGTTGTTGTTTTGACTTCTACAAATCTCGCAGGTCTTTTATGCAAAACAGACTCAAAATTGCATTGTTCACGCAAGTGTAGATGACGAGACTATCGAAGGAATGGAATACACTTGCCTACAGATATAATAGACAGACACTGTCTATTTATATCTATGACTTACCCTAGCCCATATGTTAGAATAAAGAACATACTTTGCTCTTTTGAATGATGTATGATTTGGCACTGTACACAGGATTTTAGACCTGCCCCCGAAGTGATTTTTCCATAAACCCGTCAAAAAGCTCACTCTGTTTTGGCCGTAAAAAGCGCCCAAATGAAGTCAATTTCTAACCTGTGTCGTGTGTTCGAAGGAGTACATCTCAGCGATGCCATTGCCTTGCAACCTCAAAGAAATATATTTTAATAACCCGCTAAATGAACGTTTTTTTAGTGTGAAATAGTCTAAAAGCCGGAGATTTGCTTCGTTTCTTTGCTGCGACACAAAACCAAAACCAACTATAGATCTGCGGTGACATTATGAGTTCGTTTTCGACATTGCAGTGAAGTTGCGTGGATCTTCGACGATTCCCGTTCGGTTTAATGTGGATAGAGCTTTGATTGAATGTAACTGCTTTGAAAAGTTACAACATGAGTCCTTGGGATCGATGTTTTTCGGTAAACTTCTTCGTATCCTTGACTTTACTTTTGACTTGAACAGATCCAGATCGGCTGGGGCTGTTGATCGCACACAGATCTATATGAAGTTGACTCGACACGGCGAACCGCCGAATCCGTGCCCTCTCGTCGGTCCTACCCCCAAATCCCTTACCAGCCTCAGACCCCACCTCACCATTCTAACCTCACTGGCGTACTATGTGTGATTATCCCTTCCTCATGAAAGAGAAAGTGGAGAAAGGGGAAAAATGAAGATTTTTTCTTACTACACAAGTCAGGGATAGTCAGGGATTGTTGACATGTACATTGTCAAGAGGTCAAAACAAATTTTAAAAGCTGTTGGACACTGCACTAGTGTTGCTCTAATCAAGGCGAGTCTGGAACAATAGGTTCACCCCACCAAAAAGTCAACATGGAATTAGTTATGATTTTTTTTTGCCTTTTTGCTTGGGTACGGCCAAGTCAAAAAGGTGAATAGTCATAACAAGTTCAGTTTGGGGTCTTTTTCAAATCTGTTTGCTGCATCTTTTCTGTGACCATTCTGGCTATGCACTGACAGTCAAAAAAGTGAAGAAGGGGGAAAATGAAGATTTTGGGTGTTGGTTTTTTTGGGACAAATTTTGAAGAAGGGGAAAAAGGAAGATTTTGGGTGTGTTTTTTTTTTCTAAGTCCAAAAAAGATTAGAAATATTCATAACAAATTCAGTTTTGGGTCTTTTTCAAATCTGTTTGATGCATCTTTTCTGTGACCATTGTGGCTATGCACTGACACACAAATAAGTGGAGAAAAGGGAGAAATGAAGATTTTTTCTCACTGCACAACAGTCAGGGATTAGGGTTACATGTTTACATGTACATTGTCAAGAGGTCAAAACAAATTTTAAAAGCTGTTGAACACTGCACTAGTGTTGCTCTAATCAAGGCGAGTCTGGAACAATAGGTCCACCCCACCAAAAAGTGAACATGGAATTAGTTATGATTTTTTTTAGTCTTTTGGCTTGGGTACGGCCAAGTGAACAAGGTAGGAAAGGTTAGAAATAGTCATAACAAGTTCACTTTTGGGTCTTTTTCAAATCTGTTTGCTGCATCTTTTCTGTGACCATTGTGGCTATGCACTGACACTCAAAAAGGTGGAGAAAGGGGAAAAATGAAGATTTTTTTCTTACTATACAACAGTCAGGGATAGTCAGGGATTGTTGACATGTACATTGTCAAGAGGTCAAAACAAATTTTTAAAGCTGTTGGACACTGCACTAGTGTTGCTCTAATCAAGGCGAGTCTGGAACAATAGGTCCACCCCACCAAAAAGTCAACATGGAATTAGTTATGATTTTTTTTGCCTTTTTGCTTGGATACGGCCAAGTCAAAAAGGTGAGAGGGGTTACAAATAGTCATAACAAGTTCAGTTTGGGGTCTTTTTCAAATCTGGTTGATGCATCTTGTCTGTGACCATTGTGGCTATGCACTCAAAGTCAAAAAAGTGCAGAAAGGTGACAAATGAAGATTTTTCCTTCTTTCAAGACAATGTGTGATTTGGCACATTTTGCCTCAGTCTTTATCAAGAGCCTGTCTAACCCACTTTGAAGCTGTTGGAGACTGCAGTAGTGTTCCTTACATCAAGGCGAGTGCACAATGGTGCATTTCGACCCCCCCCCCCTAATGTTCACTTTAATATCAATCAATCAATAGATATTCAGTCACAGTTTAACTAACTCATTCACCCTCATCACTCACTCATCCATCCATCACAACAACACTGTTTGATGCACAAACTGACTGCCTTCCGCCCTGGGAAGCCGCTTCGCTTCGCAATAACAACAACAACACTGAAAACTCGCCGGGAAATACCCCCACCACACGTGTCACACGTGTGCTTGTTTCTTCCGACTAATATCAATTTTGGAGAAAAAAAAGGACAAAACTGGATGAAAAATTCTACGGCCCCAGCAATCTCATTACTCTGAAAGGGGAACCGGAAGTGGCTGGTCCTCAGGTTTCGAAGTTGACCGATATTCCCACTAAAGTGACCTAGATCCAAAGCCAGCCATCCATTAGAATGCCCCGAATTGTTGTTACAGCCCCTGACTTTTTTATGTACGGAATCCGGTAGTCTTTTTGTTGTTGTTAAATAATTATATTGCCAAACGTTATGACATTTTGGAATAATTGAAAAAGTTTCAATACACATTGGCTGAGCACCTGTGTGCTCAAAGGAAATGTCGCTTGTTTTTATTAAAACTAATTTTCAATGGTCATTCGTGCAAACCGTCACACAAACATGCGTGCCTCTGTGCCTCTGTGAGTATGCGTGTGGCTGCTTTCATAGTTAGGGTGCAAGCGTTTTAATCATTTACCCCACACCAAAAGCCCCCCTCCCCCCACACACACACCCCGATACCTGTCAAATTCCCTCAGAATGCATGAACAATTCCGTTACCTCAGATCATCACCAGGAAAAATTCCTCCGCATCCAAAATATCAGGACTTTAGATATCAGATACCGACTTTATGTAATGCGCTTCAAAATCATATTCGCAAAGAGAGAGAGAGAGAGCTAGAGAGAGAGAGCTGGACACGAAGGAGGGAAGCTACAATCGCCCCAGGCCATATATACTATTTGTTTCCTGAGCCTGGACCATTGAGACGGTTACCTCATAGATCTGTTCATTCTTCAGTTTGTCGGTGTCAAAAGTCCACACAACCGTTCTTTGTCCCGTTCCCGTACCAACCAAGGGCTGGTGCCACAACAATGGAACGCTGCGCAAACGGCCGTTCATGAGAGTGACTGCTGTAACAGCAAAACTTGTGTGAAACATAAGTAATCAATTTATCCACTTGACTATATTCACAACAGGGACCTATCACTCTGCTTTGCATGTTTTTATGCCTACGGATTTTCAAATACTCTGCAACACATGTAACCCAAATTCAACATGTGCCCGTACAATACCGCTGCTTTTATGAAAACATTGCTTCGGCCATGTTGATTTTAGCGACAAGGTAGCCGCGTTTGAGTTTGAGCGAATTAATGTCCTCCTTGGTGGCGTGAAGGAGGGCTAGTTTGCTGTCAAAGCCCTCTTTAGAAAGTTCCTCCGCCACCGTGCTGGGGAGCTGCGCAGACCATTTGTCGAACCGAAAAGGATCTCCGCTGGATTCCATTCTAAGAGCTTGTGAAGAGCGCTGCTGCGACGCGGGCGCAGGTAAAAAGCCAAGTGAGCGGCCCACTGCTGGTCAGTCAAACATGCCTGACATCAGCTCACAATTTAAGACACAAATGCACCATAAAAGCATGCAGACCGAGGGGTTGTGACTGGTGGTACCCACCAGCCACAGGCACAGTAAAAAGAGAGTTTAAATTATATTTATACTAAATAACACTTTAATCAACCAATTTTCTTGTTGGAATTGTAAATCGCTTTGAGCTGTAAATCATGACTTGCGTTATAGAAACTGAAGTGTTTTCTTTTCTATTTTTCATTGTTAGGTGGATTTCAGCGTTTTAGTACAAGCAGTGGCGAGCCGGCAAAGACTCACTCAATTTGTGTGTGCGCTTGAAAGCGCGCGCGTGTTTGTGTGTGTCAATGTGTGTGTGTGTGTGTGTGTGTGAGAGTAAGTGTGTGTGTGTGTGTGTGTGTGTGTGTGATCAAAAGTTGACGGGGGAGGGGGGGTGGTTGGTGGGTTGGGATTGCGCCGGGGCACTGAGGACACTAATTGTTTGTAGTGCGATTCAGGCAAAACTACGGGACAGATGTTTATGTAACCTTGCAAACAAGTGTTCTGACCCCCACCCCTTCACCCGCATTCAAACACTTGGGTCAGTGCTCTTCCAACTGACCTCCTAGGCTCACAAATGATTTGTATCTTCACCTTTTTTCAGCCAAGATATGGGGTGGGGCGGGAAACATTTTTGAGTAAGAAAAAAGGAAACGCTTTAAAAAAAAATTGTTAAAGGTATTGTGAACAGTGAACTTATCTGTATTCAAATGTGGTTTAATTTGTGATGACATTTTGTGTTATAACGTTTTTACCACTAAATTAAAACAGTCTGGTTTTCTTCGCGTTTTCGATGTACACTCTTGATATATAAATACTGACACTCCTCTTACAAACTGTTTGATCCACCCTGGTGTGTGTGTGTGTATGTGTGCGTGTGTGTGTGTGTGTGTGTGTGTGTGTGTGTGTGTTTATGATTAGTGGGGTGGGCGGGTGGTGGAGGGGGGTGGTATTGGATCGGGGGGGGGGGGGGGGGGGGGGGGTTGGCAGGGGGTATCGGTGCACTAAAGGCACCAAGTGTTTGGGTGTTTGTGTTTGTATTGCGATTCAGAGAAAACTACTATACAGATTTTTATGAAACTCTGCACACTTCTCCCTACCACCTGACCTACTGGGCTCCCAAATGAACGTTTTCATCAATTTTTGTCAGTCAAGATATGGGGGTGGGGGTGGTGCGGGGATAATTGTGGAGTAAGCAATAAGGAAACACGTTATGGTTTTCTTAGGTATTGCAACGGTATATAGTGAAGTTAGCTGTGTTCAAATTTGTTTATGATCTGTCGAGCCAATTTTGTGTTACAGCGTTTTTGAGTGATAATTGTTGTGTACGCTCTCGCCAATCCTGGATAATTTTCGGCATGCACATTGATAAGTACCGTATTATAATAAAGTGATACTCTCCATTATTTTAACTACACAAAGTAATGTTTTATTGATCTTTTCTAAAGATAAAAATGTCAGTTACGATGACGTTACGAATTACAGTGTTTTCTGTAAGGTCATATGTGTCCACCCGGTACCCCCCAAAACTGACAAAACTCTTATAAAAAAAAAATGAATAAGAAAACAACGTTTTTTGTCTGTCTGCAGTTGTGGACATGTAGCTTAGAGAAACATGTGCTCAAAATGTGTAATGGATTTCACGTGCGATTTTTTTTTCTTGGGTTGAGGAGAGGGGGTGGGGTGGGTGGGGTGGGTGTATGCCCCTTGATCAGTCTCGGGCGCTCTGCGACCTCGATTTACACTATTGAATTCTAAAAACACCCCCCTTACAAACTAACTGATCTACCCTGGTGTATATATGTATATAATATATAGAGAATGGTTTGCTTCTTAGTTGGATTACCATGGGTTGACAACTCTCGCCATCAGTACCACCTGACCACTGATGAGACACAATAGTGTCGAAACACGTGTCTGGTCTAGGTACAAATACAATGGTCCTCCTCAGGACTAGATTACCTTGCGATACGTCCCCCACAAAGGGACTTTGCTCTGTAAATCTCGGTCCCCCTTGAGGAGGGTCTGATGCTCCCAATAGGCTGTCTGTGAAGGGATACTTATTTCTTTCTCTATCTCTGCTAAGAGATTTTAACAAATCTCAGAAGAAAGTCTCTGCTGACTTTCAATTGTTTCTTTCACAATTTCTGATGTTTTATATATATGTGTGTGTGTGTGTGTGTGGTGTGCGATTCATAGAAATTTACTGGACAGATCTTCATGAAACTTTGCACAAAAATGTTCCGACCCCCAACCCTTCACCCTGATTCAAACTCATGTATCACAAGTCCAGCGCTCTACCAACTGACCTACAGCGCTCCCAAATTATTTCTTTTTATCATTTTTGTCAGTCAAGATAATGGGGGTGGGGTTGGTACGGGAATAATTGTGAAGCAGACAATAAGGCAACAACTTATTTTGTTTACAGGTATTGTATATGTATACAGTGAACTTAGCTGTGTTCAAGTTTAGTTATGTTTCTGTCGAGCGAAATTTTTTTAAATACGTTTTTACTACTAAAGGAGTTATAATTTAATGTGTACACCCTCGAGAAACCTCGATCATTTTCTGAAAATGCACGTTGATAAGTACCGTTTTATGATAAAGTTATACTCTCCATTCATTTATATACACAAACTAATGTTTCATTTATCATTTGTAGAGCTAAATATGTCAGTTGGGATCATGTTAAGAATCGCAGTGTTTTTCGCAAAATCGTACTTGACAACCCCCAGTAAAAAAATTCTAAAAAAAAAGTTAATACGTCAACCTCTTTTTTTCTTTGCACAGATGTGTCCATATTGCTTAGAGGAACCTGTGCACAAAATGTGTAATGTTTCTTTCACGCGATTTGAACACACAAGTAACCCCTTAAGAATCGCAGTGTTTTTCGCAAAATCGTACTTGACAACCCCCGGTAAAAAAATTCTAAAAAAAAAATGAATACGTCGACCCCCTTTTTTCTTTGCACAGATGTGTCCATATTGCTTAGAGGAACCTGTGCACAAAATGTGTAATGTTTCTTTCACGCGAATTTTTTTTAAATACGTTTTTACTACTAAAGGAGTGATAATTTTATGTGTACGCCCTCGATAAACCTCGATCATTTTCTGAAAATGCACGTTGATAAGTACCGTTTTATGATAAAGTTATACTCTCCATTCATTTATATACACAAACTAATGTCTCATTTATTATTTGTAGAGCTAAATATGTCAGTTGGGATCATGTTAAAAATCGCAGTGTTTTTCGCAAAATCGTACTTGACAACCCCCAGTAAAAAAATTCTAAAAAAAAAGTTAATACGTCGACCCCCTTTTTTCTTTGCACAGATGTGTCCATATTGCTTAAAGGAACCTGTGCACAAAATGTGTAATGTTTCTTTCACGCGATTTGAACACACAAGTAACCCCTTAAGGGATCCTAAAGTGTGCCTGCTGACTGCAGTTTTTGGCCACACAACGTGTCATTTTCACTTTTGTCGAGTCGCCACCCAACGCTCAAGCACTGTCAGAGATCGTGCAAGGCATCCAACATGGTGGCGGATGACCAATTCCAGAGAGTTACGACCCGTGATTCTCATACCGCGCGCGCCGAGTAGAAATGCTGTTGTTAACTTGAGTTTCTGCAATGGGCCTATACAACACTTCTGGTTGCACTATCTAGTTTCAAAGTGTTATAAACGCTGCAGATGCAGCAACTGTGGTATGTACCGGGCCAGCAAAATGTCTTTGATGCAGTGATTGTTTTGAAGTTATTCCCCCAACTGGCGAGTTTAAATTTAGAGATTTGGCCATCCCTGTAACAGTATAGACATGTGATCGAGAAAAAGAAGAATCTGTTTTCTTGAGGAAATAATGACTCACATGTGTACAAGAAACTTGCAGATGTCAGCGTCCTGTGCGAGGCATTCCATGGTGCCAACACTGCTCCTCTGTTGGTGTGTTTTCTCGTCCAGAAAAATAGCCTCCGTTTTACCGTCACTCATATCGGTTTCAGCAGCTGATGTGGCTTCCATAGTCTTGGTCATTCTGGGTTAAAAAAAAGTATACCAAGTGAAAATGAATTATAAGGTACAGTTAATTCTTCTTAGAGGGAGGAAAAGAGAGAGAGAGAGAGAGAGAGAGAGAGAGAGAGAGAGAGAGAGAGAGAGAGAGAGAGAGAGAGAGAGAGAGAATGACAATTCTTTATTTAACGAGGGTAATAGATTAAAGAATGGCTCGGGAGCCGGCGAGCCGGTTCCGGAGCCCCCAGACTCAAGCACTGGCAGGACACCAGTACTTCACAAAACAATCACTGCTAGTTTCCCCTAACCTGGCAGGTATCTCTCCTTAGCTGAGTTGTAATTATAGCTGTGCTGTGGTTTGTGATGTCGTTGGTTCGAGCCTTGCCATGTAACTATTTTAATTTTATTTGTTTTAACTTTTTAACTTTTTTTTTTCTTCTCAAAGGGCAGCTGTCGGGTTGTGGCTCTCAAAATCTGTTCCTTAGAATGAGTTATCATGTAACTGAAACTATACTTAAAAGTTACTTGGTGATTTTGACAGCTTGACAACACAAGTCCGAAGACTTTAGACATGCTACAATGTCTTTAATCGAAGAAAGTTTGCATTCTTGGTCGAGTCAATGCAGCCCGCTCGAAAATTACTTCCCTTGGACGCGTGACGTCAGCCGCGGAATCGGCCGGGTTGAACGGTGCTCTCTTTATGCCGTGTAATGGGCGCAATCGGGTTGTCTAGTCAAGCCCTCAAGCATACTTCACGGGTAGGTGAAGAGAAACTTAGGATGGGGTGACTTCTCCCAGGCCAAAATTTCGCAGTAAAAAACGGAGTTCATAGCATGTCTTCTGTCCCCCTCCTGCTTTTGTTCCACTTGAACTCTGTTTTTGTTCAACTTATTGGCAGATATTGTCACGCGTCGAGGAACACAAACACACACACACAAACACACTCGTATACACACAGACACACACAGACACGTGTTCAGTATCACACATATTCACACACACACACACACACATACGTGTTATCACACACACACACACACACACACACACACACACACACACACACACACACACACACACACGATAACCATCACAAACACAGTTTGACAAATTCATCTTTGATTTTTTGCGGCCGAACCCCCCTCCCCCATTTTCCACACTAGATCCACTGTTTCATCTTTGTCTCTGTCTCTCTTCCCTTTATCTTATCTCGTCTATCTACTTGAGTGAGTAACTGAAGATGTATTATCACCATCTCTTTCCTAGATTTTCCCACCGACTGAGTTTGCTTTTGTCTTGAATTCAGTACCTCACACGTACACGGTAATTGGTGTGACACCTCAAGCGGACCTTCTGCTGACAAGGGACACGAGGGTCTGTGGTTGAGCAACTTTATGGTTTAACCGGGAGGACTGGAGGAGTAGCAACAGCATGTGAACCACTTTAGAAATGACTTGTAAAGGTTGCAGTCGGTCAGATCAAAGAAGAGAAAATGTGAACATGGGTCTTGAGAAGATATTACCATCCTAATACTTTACTTTGTGCAAGAATCAATCACGCGTACAGCATTACAGATGTCCAGCTGTAGTCTACATTGTACTGTAAACTTCACAGCGGCCTTATCGGCTTCCTCGAGTGACGTCACACCAAGGCCAACGCTGCGGCGTCTTTCTTGTGCTGACAGAGTTGTCGGTCGCGGATTTTGAGTCGTTTCGGCCTGCCAACTGCTTCGTTTTTTTGCGGATTGTGAGAACTAGCAGAAAGTTTCATGCATTTTAATGGTTTCAAACTAAGGATGAAAGTGTCTTCTTCTGGACCAAATCAACAGTCTTTAGTTGAATCAACTCGGAAAACTCTTAAACGCGTTTTTGCACGCGACTCCGCGCATTTTTGAGACCAGGCAACCCGACAGCTGCCCTTTAACTCTCCTATCTTTTATTTTGCTCTATTCTCCTTTATTCCAAATACATCAAGTCCTTGCCTTAAAGAGGGACAAACTAAAAAACAAAACAAAAACCGTAAGAACACATTAATTATACATGTATCATATGTACATATGTGACCCTCCACCACGGAATGAGTCGCATGTCACATTTGCATGATTTTCATATTTTTACATTTTCCTAAAGAGTATTTTATGCTCTATCCAGTGGTGAAACCCGTTTTAGAAAAGAGCAAACACTTTTCGAGTTATACGCCTGTGACTAAGGTGACCCTCACACTGTTACCACAGTCCCCCCGGACTTATATTATTAAGCTTAGCGCAGAACCGCGCGAGGTGACATGCGACTCATTCCGTGGTGGAGGGTCACATATGTAAAGAGAGAGGTGAGGTGGATATAGAGACAGAAACACTGACAGCCTTTAGACACAGACAGCCTTTAGACACGGTACTACTTGTGCAATAATTTAGCATGCTATCAGAGAGAAACTGGCGATAGCCGTGGAGCGATGATTATCAGAATGGGTGCATGTTACCATGTAGCATGAATCAGGCTTACTTTTCACAGGCATGTCCAATACTTCACTTTGAGTTTGAAAATAGATTTAGTTAGTCTAGATGGTGTTTTTAGGGGTTTTCAGAGGTTTTCGGAGACAAGTAGTACCCTTTAGACACAGACAGCCTTTTTAGACAGGCAAACAGACCGAAAGACAATTCTACAAACAACAGAGAACATTTATCAATATCAATGTAAGCCTGAACAGGTGGAAAAGCACACATAAGACCTTATAATGGTGGCAGCAAATAAGCTAATCGTGAACTTTGTTTACATAGAATTCCTAACACTCAGCATACAGTTTCACTGACCGCATGGATCGAGCCGTTTCTACCACTGTTTCCACTCGAGCAGGTCTGCAGAGTTCCTGAAGATAAAGGCCATAAGAAATCAGTAGTAATATATGTAAAATTAATCTATCACTCTTGCTCCATATTGTTCGTCCTGTTTGTATTGTTTCGTCGGGGCCCAGCACTGGGTGGTAGGCTAGCCCCACAGCCCAGCGCCTGAAACTGCATGGGCGCCAAGGCAGGGATTGGCTTGGGCGTCGGTCATCTGCCATGTTAAATTCGGAAAAGACCGACACACATGGGTCTCAATCCGTCAATTGACCTGATAGACATGCAGCAGAGTTAGTCAGCTCGTCTTATTTTGGCGAAAATCGTGATCGAAAGGACTCGCAGTAAGACTTAGCGAGCAGACGAAAGTTGGAGTATTTTGCCTGTGTGTGTGTAGGTCGGCTGATTCATAAATAAAATCCACAATAAAATGCTTCGCGTTGAAATAAAGGATGCACTTTTATGGGTTAGGGTTCGGGTCAACCGGAAAATACGTCATAATGACCAGCTAATCACAGCCTGGCTGCGTCCAGACTGCCGCTAGCTTCACGTCGCCAACCCCTGCCAGGGCAAATCGCGAAAAGCGATAGCTTGCCTACCAACCCACCCATGTTGTTATTTTCATAGGTACACTATCCCGTTTATCTTTCACTCTGGAAAAATTAGGCGCAACAACCAAATGAGGATAGTTGCCTTGTACTTGTAGGGATTTCCTCAGTATTTGAAGAAGAAAAAGGCCTATCGATTTTCTCATTTCTGGGATCAAACCTCAACTCACTCAATCAGCTGATGCAAAAAGTAACCAATACACAGCAAATAATAGCAATATCTAATAAATCGCAGCAATAACATAACGATACACACCTTATGAACGGTTTTGATCTAAAACAGCAAAGTAGTGGAACAGTCTTTGTGATTCATCGGTTGATGAACCAGACGAAAATAATTCAAGTAGTTGTTGGAGTTCGCTCCCTTGAAGTAAGCTCTTCGCCAGAAAATCTACTAAATTTGTAGTCTTTTTACCAAGATGTCTTGAAATACATAACCAGTGTAGTTGTAGTCGGTGTTGAGTCACATTTTTCACTTTCAAAAATGTCTGAGCCCCCCAAAAAGCATGTGCAATAAAAACATGTTCTATAAACAACAGAAATGAACACACACTCAGGCACTGGGTCTCTTCAGTATGTGTCAATACATTATTTGCTTTGTGTCTATTCCTTTCTCATTTGGCAGTTTTGTGCAAAACGACGTTAGGCTGTCGATATGATTGCAAGTTCAGGCATGGTGTTCGAAAAGCTTGTAAATCGAAAGATTGTTAAACTGTTTTGTTGAAGCTAGGTTGGTTTAAATTAGTATTTTGATATGCTTTAGTGTGTTAAATTCATACCTAGGAATTCGGTGGCATTCTTTACTTATTTTTGATACAAGCCAAGGAACATTATTTTGTCGTGAAATTAATTGACGGATTGAGCTCCAAACTTTAGAATAATTGATTAATTTGGTTGTTTGATCGATGAAAATGACGCCAGAAAGCTTACGTTTTCAACCAAGCGACATCATATACACGACAGAGAACTTTAAAGTCTTTATATATCCCTTGTCGGAATTCACGGATAATCATAATTCCGTCTTTGAGTTTGACGCATGCAAACGAAATGCATTTGTACACAAAGATACAGTTCATTCCGTGACATCAAAGGGGTCTAAAATGAATTGTTATACTTACAAGTGAAGGTTCTGCAAATTTGGAGGCTTAGATGTCTCTGAATTCTGAGCTTTGAATTTAACACTTAAGTGCAAGATTACCGCTAAATGCTATTGTGGGATGTTGACTTGTGTGTTTTGGAAAATATGATATGTAGCTCTAAGTGTTTCAAAGTGGTGTCGAAAACGCCGTAGTGTATACAGGACTCTGACCCCTGTATACTACTATACACTCCAAATGCGTATAGCCAGTGCAAAACAATGAAAAAATCTGATGCTCCACGGACTTTAATTATAATATAATGTAGATTTCATTCTCTGAGTGTACATCAAAGACCAGACAACCACATCAACATGCAGATTGTCATTCCGGCGACGCCATTCATTGTCGATTCATTGTACCCATATCAAAGTACGCTTGGGACATACACAAACAAAACACAAACAGTAACACAGAGAAAAACTGTTGCTCCACGGCAGTTTGGAACACACTTTGTGACCCAGAAATGGTTGTATACTATGTAAATGTACATTATTTGCCAACCCTCGACACTCCGAAAAAGAAATAGCGGAAGTCAATACATCATGATTATTGGTTTTTCACTGGCTACTTCCTAATGACTAGTTAGGGGGCATTTCATTGACAAAAGAGTTGTAACAGAGTTTTTCATTGTCGGAGTGTATACAGATCTAGCAATCCTGTAAACACTCGGAGTGCGTATAGCTTTTGCCTTGTTTCACCTGTTTATTGCTGATTTCTGCATACAATGATTACGTTGCATATAGTGATATATACTGAGGGGCGCGTGCCATGTTTGTAGTTTGTGAAAACAAAACACTTTTGAAAGACAAGACCACGACGTTTTTCCCTTGAACAATTGAAAATGGCTGTTCAGATGTTCCTGTGGCGGCTGTGCTATTTTGGTGGTTGTGATGTTGTGTGGGAAGAATTACCATAACGACCAGCTGACATAGATTTTTTTTTTGTACTGCAAGTGCAAGCAGGATAACCATTGCACCATTTGATCCTCGTTTTCTTCAAATACATGTACCACATTTTTTTTTCTACAGTAACGCCGTGAACAGTGGGGAACCATCAAGGCCTTCACTAGTGACCAGACAGGTACATGCAGAAGCTTCCCCTTGCAGCATGGAGGAAGGAAACACAGCAATTCTGTCTGACATCAAGATAGAGATTGATGTCGCAGAAGAGACACCGCAGTACTGGCACATGACGGAACCAGAGCCATACGGTAAGGTTAACCAAACCTCTCTAACACTAAAACAACAAATGCAACATCCTCAATATACAATGTGCCTTGCTGAAAAAATGATAGCTTGGGGAGAGGTGGCACGAAAAATTTCTACTGGATGTTTGCACCTTTTCTTGCAATATCTGTATGTATTATCAAGCAAAAACACATAAAAAGACTCATTTGTACAAATGTTTTGCCTGAGGATCTTTTTATGGGTAAAAACGCAAGATTTTTGACAAAAAAACATAAAACAGCCTATTCTGCTCGAGCGTGATATTTTAGACAGTTCAGGCATGAAAATTCTCCGTATTTTCCGTATTTTTGAAAAAAATAAACCGTTTTTTTTTTCTTTTCCGTATTTTTCCTTTTTTTTTCCTAGTCATAGTTATAGTAAGATAGTTTTGGGGCCATGTTTGAATCCAATTTTAAGGCTCAGATAGCCCCAGATTGCACCAAATTGCACCCTTGAAAAAAAATTTTCCGGGGGTGCATGCCCCCGGCCCCCCCCTAGAAGTCTTCGCGCCTGCGAAACTTGGCGCTACGCGCCTTCGAATTTTGTTTTCAGTATTTTTTTTTTTTCAGTTTTCATGCCTGACAGTTCTCAAACTAACAACCTCATATTTTTGTTATGAACTAACGAGTAGTATTTCTCAGTAGTTTTATCTCCCACAATTCCGAGAGGAATGGGTCACGTGAGATAGAACGCGGGAATACGTCACTGAACGAATGGTTTCCGTCCTGTGAAGACGTGGTGCACTGTCTCTCTTGCTTTGCTTTCATTTTCCTCTAACCTTTCTCTGTACAAGTTTTAGTTGTAGGTTAGTTGATGTGTATTGACTATTTTGATTGTTTATCATTGTGTCAACTTGCAAGGTAAGGAAACAGTTTGGAGTTTTCGGTGTTTGATGGTTTTTTGAACCGGGAACTTGTTGTTTCGCGTATGAATTTTATTCGTCGAAGCTAACACATGGAAATGTTAGGCGTCAGTCGGCGCGCTCATTGTTTTTGCAGGTGTGACCTACTATATTTGGGTCAGTTGGGATCGTTACTTGTTTTTGCACGTGTGACCTAAGGTCAGTCGGAGTTGTGACTTGTTTTGGTAGGATGACATATTATTTTGGCTACGGAAATGAAGTACACGTTTGCTGACACAGTCAGTCACGATTTGCTGACATAGTCAGTCACGATTTGCTGAAGCAGCCTCTTTGTTTTTTCAGCAGCTGTCTCGATTACAGCAATTACTATCGCCTGAGGCGAACTATGGGCCACAGAAGGTCCTCTGGGCTAAGGCTGGGCACTAGTCCATTGAAGATTTGAAAATCTTTGCAGTGGATTTTAAATTGTTTTCATACTGTACCGGGTGCGCTTGCTCGTCCGCAGGAATCAATATAACTTTTTCGTGTGGTTTTTGTTCGGAATATGGCGGACTCGGGAGGTGGTGAATGTGCTGCTGGCGGGAAGAAAACCGGCAAGAAACCGGCGAAACCGGCGAATGCACAACCTTCTGAAGTGATACCGTCAGAAAAGACGGGAGTTGATAAGTCTCTTTCAATAGAGAAGAGCTCGTCTGGCCCACGTGATTGTGAAGTTACTCTGAAAATGGACAAAATTTTGGAGACAATGACTGCCTTGTCTGGCAGACTATCTGATTTGGAGAAAGTTGGTAAGCTTAATGCGACGCCTGTTGCTTCAACATCGCGTGGAACCGAGTCGCATGGAACCGAAAGCAGTTCGGCGCAAGAGTCGCAAGCGGATGGAGAAGACGGTGCTTCGGTTAGATTTGCTCATGAGCAGTTCGAAAATGAGTTTGATTCGGCTGAAGACACGGATGTTGCTTCGGACAATGATTTTGACGCAGGCATAGTAGTGGATACAGTTGGCGAGGGGATTCATCCATCTCTGGCAGATCGTTTTGAGGAAGGACTTCTTCTTCCATCAGATCGGGCACGTGTGCGAGACACTCTTCAGAACTATCCGCGGCCCAAAAATGTCACGTCGCTTCGAACGCCGACTCTCAATCGTGAATTAGATGGCAAACTGTTAGACAAGTTCGCAAAGAAAAGAGACTCGAACCTGTCCTTTGTTCAGGAACAAGTAGGTTGTACGCTGAAAATTATCGCTCAGCTTATGTCCGACCTCAAAGAAAAACCAGCAAGTCGGAAGTTGAGTGAGCGTGACAGCTTTAGCAAACTGGCCGATGCGGCTCGACTTCTTATGGCTTCACACAAGGACCTGTCACAAGTGCGGCGCGAAGCACTCAGGCCGACACTTAGCCAAGACTGCAGGGCCTTATGCAATGCGCAGCTAAATTTCAAACTGACGTCTAACGAGTTTTTGTTTGGGGAGGATCTAGCGAAAAGGGTCGACGATGCAGTGAAGAACAGGAAATTATCATCCACACTGTCACAGCCCCTTTCAAAAAACGCCACCAGAGGTCGTCAGTTCTTCCAAGGGCGACCTCGACAACAGTTTCAGCAGAGACAACAGTACCAGCAGAGAAGAGGTGTCTCCAACCGACAGACAGGACACAAATTCTCTCCCAAGTTCCACTCCCAACAGAGCGGGATTCCCTCCAAGAAAACAAAACGGGATTAGAATCTGATATTTGTGCACCAGCGGTTTCTATTTTTAGGGAACAGGTCAGTTCAAAATTTGTGAATACTCCTGAGAACTTTCATAGTGGAAAAGTTGCTGATCATTTGAATAGTTGGAGACAGTTAACCTCTGATAGATGGATCCTTCAGCAAGTGGCAGGAATTGAAATTGAATTTATGATCACTGGTGAACACATTCCAGACAGGAAAGAAATTAGATTTTCTTCTTCCGAGGATGAGCTAGTGGCTAATGAGGTAGCGAAGTTAGTGGAGAAACAGATTGTTCAAGAGGTGGATCAACGGCCAGATCAACTTTTATCCAGTATTTTCTTGCGTCAGAAAAAAGATGGTAGTCAAAGGGTGATTTTAAACCTAAAAAATTTGAATCAGACAATTGAAAAGATTCACTTCAAGATGGATACATTAAAAAACGCAGTGTCATTAATGAAAAAAGATTGCTTTTTTGCCTCAGTTGATCTAAAAGATGCATATTTCTCCATACGCATCGCTCACAAGTTCAGAAAATATTTCAGATTTCAGTTTCATGGCAAAACTTTTGAGTTCCTGGCTCTTCCACAGGGATATCGTGATTCTTCCCGCATTTTCACGAAACTACTAAAGCCTGTATTGGCCCACTTACGTTTATCTGGCCATACCCTTCTGATATACATTGATGATACCCTTTTGCAAGGAGACACTTTTGAAGAATGCCAGGCAGCAGTGTTAGATACATGTGCTTTGTTGGATCGTTTGGGCTTTACTGTGCATCCTGTGAAGTCAGTATTTACACCTACTCAATGCATTGAGTTTTTAGGGTTTCAGCTTGATTCTCAGAATATGTTAGTTTCTCTGACCCCCCCGGACAGTTGATAAAGTTCGTACTAAGTGCGCTGATTTGGCTGGAAGAAAGAAATGTACAATTAGGCAGTTGGCTGAAGTTATCGGATATTTAGTGGCTGCCCAACCGGGTGTTTGGGTTGCACCTCTCTTTTTTAAACGATTAGAGATCGCAAAAAATGAAGCCCTTGCTGTTAGGAAAGGTGACTTTGATGCAGAACTTGTGGTTTCAGAACAAGTTCGTTCAGACCTTCTCTGGTGGATTGATAATGTAAAGAAATATCCTTCCCCTGTTAGCAGAGGCATACCTACTGTAATAGTAAAATCAGATGCTTCAAAAATAGGGTGGGGGGCGGAGTGTCAGGGTAGCACCACAGGTGGAATGTGGACCAAGGAAGAAGCTTTTGAACATATTAACTGTTTGGAACTTAAAGCAGCTTATTTTGCCTTGAAATCCCTTTGCAGGGGATTATGTCACTCTTACATTCAGTTACTTACAGACAATAGCACCACTGTTGCTTGTATTAATAACATGGGCAGCACAAAAGTTTTGTGCAACGACATTGCCAGAGACATTTGGTTGTGGTGCTTATCACATAGTAATTGTGTAACAGCAACACACTTACCGGGTTGCCTAAATATAGAGGCAGATGCAGAATCCCGTGTAGATAGACACAACATTGAATGGCATTTGGACACACAAGTGTTTGCAGAAGTCATCAATCGGTTTGGTCTCTGTGATGTAGACTTATTTGCTTCTCGTGTTAACGCACAGTTAAGAAAGTATGTTTCATGGAAACCTGACCCAGATGCATTTGCCATTGATGCATTTTCCTTAGACTGGTCATTGTTCAAGGCGTTCTGTTTTCCGCCTTTCAGTCTCATTCCAAGAGTGCTCCAAAGGATAGAAGTCTTAGAGGCGGAGTGTGTGCTGGTGGTGCCATTATGGACAACGCAAGTGTGGTTCACGAAAACTGTTGCGTCTGCTAGTAGAACTGCCGGTCATGTTGCCCCGAAAAGAAAACTTACTCAGTCATCCACTGACAGGGGAGCACCATCCACTACTGAAGAAGATGAAACTAGTACGTAGCACGTTCCTTGTCCGGACCACAGAACTTATATTAGACAGAAGGGACAAGCGCCTCTTCGGTATGTTCCGGCAATTTCCGTAAGCGTTCGGGGCGCCATTTTGAAAGTGCTGAAGAAGCATGGCGAGTACCAGTACTGGCAGTTGGCTTACTGTAAACAAAACGCGGAGCGTGTTACTGTTGTGTTATGTGTGTGTGTGTGTGTGTGTGTGTGTATGTTTGTGGTGTGTGTGTGTGTGTGTGTGTGTGAGCCTGTGTGTGTGTGCGTGCGTGCATGAATGAGTGCGGCGTGCGTACGGTGCCAATGTGTGTCAGGTGTGTGTGTGTCTGTTTGGACGGTAAGAAAGAGAGAGAGAGAGAGAGAGTGTGTGTGTGTGCATGAGTTTGTGTGTATGTTTGTGTGTGTATGTGTGTTTGTTTGTAAAGGTGTGTAGCCTACTGATGTCCGTCTGTCTATGTGCGTACACAGTGATGAGTCAGTGTGTATTTCAGTTGTGTGCACTGAGATTTGTGTGTGTGTGTGTGTGTGTGAGCCTGTGTGTGTGTGTGTGTGTGTGCGTGCATGCGTGCGTGAATGCGTGCATATGTAAATGTGTGTGTGTGTGTGTGTTTGTAAGAGAGAGAGAGAGAGGTGGGTTTGTGTATGTGCGTGAGCGTAAGTGTATGTCACTGTCACGGTGTGTGTGTATGTGTGTTTGTTTGTAAAGGTGTGTATGTCCGTCTGTCTATATGTGCGTATGGGTGTGTGTTTTGTGTGTATAAAGTTTGTGTGAGAGAGTGAGTGAGTGAGTGCGTGTGTTTGAGTGTGTGTCAGTGTGCGTGTGTGACTCAAGTGTACTGTTGGGGTGTGTGTGTCTGTGTGTGTGCCTGTGTGTGTGCCGTGTGTGTGTGTGTGTGTGTGTGTGTGTTTGAGAGAGAGAGAGAGATGATTGAGAGAGAGAGAGAGAGAGAGAGAGTGTGGTTATTTATGTGTGAGTGCGTGCATGCATTCGTGCGTGTGTGTGTTTGTGTATGTGTGTTTCTGTGTAAGAGAGAGAGAGAGAGTGAGAGAGACAAGACAAGACAAGACAAAATCTTTATTATCGAGGGTAATAGATAAGCAAGAATATTGCTTTTTTACATCCAGCCCTCGCCCTAATATGGTCAACAAGAACAGAAAACAATATAATCAAAGAATTATTATTATTCTCTTTATTTATTTATTTATTTATATAGCGCCTTATCCGAAGTTCAAAGCGCTTTATGCCGTGTGAGATGGAATTTTTTACACAATATATCACGCATTCACATCGACCAGCAAACCTCAAGCCTGTTAGGCGAATGTTCACCTTTCGCGGCCTTTATTCCAAGTCACACGGGTATTTGATGGACATTTTTATCTATGCCTATACAATTTTGCCAGGAAAGACCCTTTTGTCAATCGTGGGATCTTTAACGTGCACACCCCAATATAGTGTACACGAAGGGACCTCGGTTTTTCGTCTCATCCGAAAGACTAGCACTTGAACCCACCATCTAGGTTAGGAAAGGGGGGAGAAAATAGCGGCCCGACCCAGGGTCGAACACGCAACCTCTCGATTCCGAGCGCAAGTGCGTTACCACTCGGCCACCCAGTCCTTATCACATCAAACTTAATACATTATAACTGTATATACAGATAAACATTTTAAAAATAAATTGTCTTTCTGCATTTTAAGTACAATTTCCAAGTGTCAATTTTTAACATAACTTAATTTAGATCTGCATATTATTATAATTTTGTTTAACATGCACATACATTTTAAATGAATTGATGAACCATTCAGCGCATGTTTAGTTGCATTATGTGCATGCGACATATAATTTTTTTTGAAGCTGTCTGTGTTTGTTTTATGCTTAAGAAAAATAGGCAGTGAGTTCCATAGGACCGCACCTGAATAAAGAAGGCTTGATTTGAAAAGGTCTATACGTGGAGTCGGTGTTATGATTTTTAGTCTGTTATAGTTCAAAATAAAATTATCACGTAATGTCTCCGGTGCATATCCTGACATCACTTTATGCATCATAACACCTTTATCAGACATTAATCTAGAGAGAGAGAGAGAGAGAGAGAGAGAGAGAGAGAGAGAGAGAGAGAGAGAGAGAGAGAGAGAGAGAGAGAGAGAGAGAGAGAGAGAGAGAGAGAGAGAGAGAGAGAGAGAGAGAGACAGACAGACAGAGAGAGAGAGACAGAGAGAGAGAGAGAGAATGTGTATGTGCGTGTGCGTGAGTTTGTGTGTAGGGCCTACATGATGTTTGTGTGTGAATGAGTGCGGTGAGCCAGTGTGTGTGTGTGTGTGCCGGTGTGACTTGGGCGTGTGTGTGTGTGTGTGTGTGTGTGTGTGTGTGTGTGTGTGTGTGTGTGTGTTTGAGACTGAGAGAGATACACGACAGAGAGAGAGAGAGAGAGAGAGAGAGAGAGAGAGAGAGAGAGAGAGAGAGAGAGAGAGAGAGAGAGAGAGAGAGAGAGAGAGAGAGACGGAGAATGTTGTTATTTATGTGTGTGTGCGTGCATGCATTCGTGCGTGTGTGTATTTGTGTGTCAGTGTGTGTTTCTGTGTCTAAGAGAGAGAGAGAGAGAGACTGAGAGAGAGAGAGAGAGAGAGAGCCAGAAAGAGAATGTGTAGGCCCTATGTGCGTGTGCGTGAGTCAGTTTGTGTGTAGGGCCTATGTTTGTGTGTGAATGAGAGAGAGTGTGTGTGGGTGGGTGGGGGGTGTATGTGTGTGAATGTGTGTGTGAGAGAGAGAGAGAGAGACTGAGAGAGAGAGAGCCGGAGAGAGACTGAGAGCGGATTTGTCCTTCGCTGGGGGTATGCAGTGCCTTCAGTTGGCATTGCACTTCTACTTAATTTTTATGTTGTTGTTTACAGCAGGCAAACACTTTGAAGTGCCGAACATGTGTTGCAATTTCACAGTAAAAATGACGGTGTAAAACGCAATCAGTCTCGTCGGTACGACTTCTGTCTTATGTGTGGTGCATGTTCAGTGAATGTCTAAAAGCACCGTCTTTGAAATAATCGTCGTTGTTGACAAGGACGTTAAACCTCAAAAGTTATACATCAGCAAATCCTTACTACCGGTAAATTAGTAAGTAAATGGACCTGTTTTTATTCACACAGTACGTAAACGTCAGGTCATAAACGTAAACAGAGACAAGGCACACCGTGAGACCAAACTGCGCACTGTGTGTGTGTGTCGCTCGCCGCGATCGCTTGTCAGTCTCAGCATTAACAAGATGGCGGCCGGCCGAGCCAACCAGAACGCGTTTTTCGACCTCGCTAAGAGGGCTTGTCCCTTCTGTCTAATATAAGTTCTGTGGTCCGGACAGCCCTCCAGAAACAGGGAATTCAGGATGAAGCAACAGACATTATCATGTCAGCCTGGAGAGAGGGTACGAAGCGTAACTACGAGTCATATTTCAAACGCTGGCTTCAGCATTGCCTTGAACGGGATAGAGATCCCTTTTGTGCCTCTCCACATGAGTTGATAAGGTTTTTAACGAAACTGTTTCAAGAAGGCAAAGGATACAGCAGTTTGAACATGGCACGAAGCGCTGTTTCCGCATTGTCCCTTCAGGATAATTGTTCAGTGGGTTGTCATCCACTGGTGAAGAAGTTTTTGAAAGGAGCTTTCAACAGACGGCCAGCTTTGCCCCGTACTTGTGTGACCTGGGACGCTAATCTAGTGCTAAACTTTTTAAAAGAATGGTCACCGGCAAAATTTTTATCGCTGGCGCAATTGACGCTTAAAACTGTGCTGTTGTGCTTGTTGGTCTCTAGTCAAAGGGGACAGGCGATTTGGTTGATGGACTTGCGTAACATGAGTTGGACAAAGGAAGATGTACGATGTAGGTTTGGGGATTTGCTCAAAATTTCTGGCCCAAACAAACATCAGAATGAAGTGGTATTTTGTGCTTTTCCGTCTCATTTGGCAATTTGTGTTGTACATTATTTGAAACAATATGTCAAAAGAACTCGTGCATTTAGAGGAACGGAAACGAGACTCTTTATCAGTTGGACAGCCCCTCACAAAGCGGTGTCGAGAGATACTATCCGTCGATGGACAAAGATTGGACTACAAAAAGCGGGTATTGACATGACAATATTTACGCCGCATTCAACTCGTTCCGCTGCATCTAGTAAAGCTGCAAGTAAAATTCCTCTGGCAACCATTCTGAAAACTGTTGGGTGGCGTCGGGCTAACACCTTCACAACTTTTTACAAGAAACCAGTGGACAGTGGGAGGAGTTTTGGACAGGCTGTTCTGTCATGAAGAATTGGGGTAGGTTTATATGTATTTCAATTCATCGACAGTGCTAGGGTGTAAATGTTGCAGACTTTAAAGTCTCACGTGACCCATTCCTCTCGGAATTGTGGGAGATAAAATTACATAATTATGACGAGCTTACCCGAGTAAGTGAAGTCTCATTGTGGTTTTATCGACCACAATGTAGAGAGGAAAGGGATTACGTGCCTCGCCCTAAGTTGTCTTCAGAGTTATACTGATAACCGTTTTCCCTCCCTATCCCTTTCCTCTCTCTTTCTCTTTTTTCTGCACCATTTACACGTCGTTAAACAGTGACGTATTCCCGCGTTCTATCTCACGTAATCCCTTTCCTCTCTACATTGTGGTCGATAAAACCACAATTAGACTTCACTTACTCAGGTAAGCTCGTCATAATTATGTAATTACAGAGCATTTTTATGAATATCAGCCTTAGTTCCCAGTAAAAAAAATAAAATTGGGCGATATTATATTTTTGCATGAAAATGCTATGTCAGGCTTTCATTCCAATTCATAAAAATAAAAAATAAGGTTCTTTTTAAAAGGCACTTCTGTAACTACGGGGCGAATTCATTTACAATGATTGGGGGAAAAAAATTAGAAGTCTACCACACATAGATTGGAAGTGAAGACAATCGCCGTGTGGTTACCGTCCTTGAAAATCACATTCTGAGAAAATTGCATTTGAAAGTTTGTGAAGTGATTTGCTGCGCACAGTGAAGACAGATTGACAAACCAAGAGTTTGTGTGCATTCAGGTACTTTTCACTGACATTTTCCCATACTCCAAGTACTCTTCACAATCCCCTATCAGTCTAAAGTTGCACATATGGACAGCAGACTGATGCTACACTCAATGAAACATCAAGTGCAGTGATTATGATCAGCTGGAAACAAGGCGTTTGGAATTTTACTTGCAACTCTTGATGTTCTCAGTTTTATCGCAGGAGCAGACAGATATGGTTTCTGCTAATTCTTGTTTCCATCACACAAAAACTGGCCGAGTTTTGATCGGAAATTGCTTCGAAGTAAGCATTATTTTTTTCCAAAACTCATGCAGCTTTAGGTAGGACGTCAGTCGGGCTTCTGCCAAAATAAACTCCAGACATAATGCTTCCCTGACAATTTCAAGGGATTCAATGATCTAGAGGGAGAAAAAATATCAACTTCTTATTGGTGAAATAGAGTCGGGATGAAATCCAACAGATTTTAGCCCAAAATTTGATTCCTTCAAAAATGCACCTAGTTGTTGCGTTCCTTGAATGAGAAAAGTTGGATTTTGCAACGAAGCAAATATCTAAGTCAAAATATCATTGTTTCACCAAGAATGAGATACATGAGTGGAAGATGGGTCCGAAGTTCGATTAGCAGTACTTTAGGGTGTAACTGGGACGATCAAGGTAGAGTTTATGTGAGATAACCAAGGCCTGACGTCCTACCTGTTATTCAGGCATCGCGGACTCAACATTCACACCGACCGCTAGCTTATTTTTCTTCGCTGCTCGATCTGCCGCAAGTTGTAACTTCCTCTGCCTCTTGCATGATGGAAAACCCGCCGAATTTATCTTTTAGAGGCCGAGTTGAGAGAAACATCGAGAGACGTCGAACCGATTCGAAATAACGTCCTCGTGTTTATGCGGATGTGGTGCGCACGCATGCGCAGAACGACTTTCCGGCTGAAAGTTAGTGGTAATGACCAATCAGCGAATATATTTTCAAAGGTAAAGGTCACTTTCCAAATATGGAACATTTTGCAAGTGAAAGTAGCCTTCGCCAGCTCTGTGTTGTGGCCGTTGAGGGGTACAAACGGACTTTATTTTCATGACTGTGACATCGTCAAAAAACGGGAATTCCCGCTGAGTACGGTGCATGCAATAAATTTGACAAACTCATTGGCATGTTGCTGCTGCTCTGCCATGAAAAAAATCGATTTTTGTTACAAGTTTGCAGATTTTTAGCATTGACTCACTTTGCAAATCATCACTTTATTGAAAAAAGAGGATGACATTGACAAAATAAACATCATGCAGTTATTCTAGCGCATTTGATACGATAGACCACGAAATTCTGCTCCACAGGCTTCAGCACTCCTTTGGTGTTCAAGATCTGGCCCTTTCCTGGGTTCGTTCGTACCTTACTAACCGGACGCAGACCGTTTGTGTCAACGGCATCAAATCTCAACCTTCAGCTCTCCAATACGGTGTCCCGCAAGGGTCCGTACTTGGCCCCATACTTTTCGTTCTATATGCCTCCCCTGTGTCCGATGTTATCAGCCGCCATGCGTTGTCGCACGAGAATTTCGCTGATGATACACAGCTTCATCAGTCTGCCCCCCTTGCTGAAGTTGACGATCTGGTATCTCGGACACAGGATTGCATTGCGTACCTCAGTGATTGGATGTCTTTAAACAAACTCCAGTTAAATAGTGACAAAACCGAAGTTATGCTGGCCTGTCCCAAGAAATTTCTCAATCACCCTTCTCTTCCTGCCTCTCTCACTGTCAACAAACTACCTATCTCTTTCTCTCCGTCTGTCCGCAGCCTTGGCGTCACTCTCGATCCAACTCTCTCTTTCCAAAAACACATCTCTAACATCTGCAAGTCCGCCTATCTAGAGCTGCGCAAGATTAATTCAGTCCGTCACTACCTCACCAGGTAGTCATTTTCCGCCTGAGAACAGGGCACAACAGAATGCAACAACACCTGCACAAAAAACTGCGAGCCGTGCCCTCCCCCATGTGTCCCTGTGGAGACGCAGAGCAGGATGCAGCCCACATCCTGCAGGACTGCAGAAATCTCCAGCCCCTGAGGAGAGAGATCTGGACCAGGCCGGTGCCCCTTCATGAGAAGCTGCATGGACCTGTGGAGGCTCTTCATAAGACCACCAACTTCATTACCAGAGCTGGACTCCAAGTTTAACATTGGCGAACGACAAGAAGAAGAAGAAGACTACCTCACCGCTGATGCAACCAAAACGTTAGTGTGTTCTTTAGTCCTCTCAAAGATAGATTATTGCAATTCTCTTCTGGCCGGTCTCCCTAAGTACCTTTTAGATAGACTTCAAAGGATCCAAAATAACGCTGCCCGCCTGGTCTTCAAATCTTCCAAGTATGAACACGCCACACCCCTTCTTCACTCTCTACACTGGCTGCCAATCACTAAAAGGATCGAATACAAACTCTCCTCTCTTTCTTTTGCCGTCGTTTCTGGTTCTGCCCCAGAATACTTGTCAGAACTCCTCAATCTCTAGACCCCTTCTCGTCAGCTTCGCTCCGCCGCCGACACTCGACTCTTCCGACTCCCCACAGTGCACACAAAGACATGTGGCGAGAGGTCCTTCGCCTATCAAGCCCCTGTGACCTGGAATAGATTACCACTGCCTCTCAGACACACAGATTCTCTCACTACATTCAAGACAAATCTCAAAACACACCTCTTTCAGCGCAAGTGATTTCCCCCCCAGCATCTCCCCACCCACCCCATCCGGCCCCACCTCACCCCCTACCTAGTGCCTAAAATAACGTGTATATATATTTTCTGCGCTTTGTGTCAGCACTGTTTGTGTGTGTGTAAATAGTACCGTTGACACGTTTTTATATAGAAGCCTACTGTGGTTCTTGTGCTTAGGCTGTGTATTGGACGGTCATTGTATGCCTGCATTATTAGTTGTCAGTAATTATTACATGTGCTGATTGTTCTCTTTGCCTGCGCGCGTATAGTATGTTGGTTATGTTTGGTCATAGTATGTTTGTTTATGTTTGGTCGTTATCTTGCCTGTGCGTGTATTGTATGTTTGGTCGCTTTCTTTGCCTGTGCATGTATAGTTTGTTGGTTATGTTAGGTCGGTTTCTTTGCCTGTGCGTGTATAGTATGCTTGGTCGATGTATGTATTGTAAAGCGCTAAGAGTAGACATTTTTCTAGAATAGCGCTATAAAAGTTTGCATTATTATTATTATTATTATTCTAGGGTGTTCAAAGTACCTAAATATGCTAAAAACCCAAATCACATCATGTGACCATTTTGGATTAAAATTCCGTGCCACCTCTGCCCTTAATTGTTAAAGTAACATCTTTTAGGTGTGTTACTGTTAGTGTTAACAAAATCTATGTGAAGATAATTTTGTTTTGTAGACAAAATAGTTTACGGTAAGTGAAGCTTTGTATACAGCAGTACATCGCTGAGAAAAAAAATGTTACTCCCTTCTCCAACAACTTTCTCCTGAGTTTATCAGACGTGCAGTGTTCAATAACTTGGTCTCTGATCTGAATGTCATTGTCGGTAAATTCACACCCTACAGTAGCCTCCCTGAGTCTAATGACGTATTTGCTTATTGACTCGTCCTTTCCCTGGTGTATTTGCCGGAATTTGTGACGTAGGAAGATCGGATTGGTTTTCGTTTTGAAGTGCTTGTTGAGAGCATCAACTGCTTTTTTGTACTCTTTAGCAGTACCGGCCTCGGGAAGTTGTTTGAAAATTGTTCTTACCTCCCTGCCTGCCATGTATAGTAGTAATGCACGGCGCTGTTGTTTTGTGGAATCTTCTGTCATGTCAAACAGTCCAATGGAGTCGGCGTAGGCTTCGAATTCTTCGATCCACGTGGTCCATTTCAGTCACACTTGTTAAGCATCTCCTGTCACATCAAAGGCATTTGGAGCCTGTACACCATGATTTACACTCGTCGCCATTGTAATATACGTGTTGTTGGTCGTCCACAGATTCACATACGTATATCAAAGACAAGACCGTTCGGTTTCATGTCTGCCGTTTATTCCGTCTCAGGGTACAACTGCCGCCTTGCCGCACTACATCAATCTCTGACGTCATCCAAGCGTCTTTATAGGCTAAACTATCAAATCATCTTATTAGACTAATCTAGTACAAAGGTTCAACTAGGCGGTGGGAACATATAATCAAGGTTGTGATCGCTACTTTTTAAAAAGTAGCCGCTACTTCTCCGCTACTTTAGTAAAATTTGTAGCCGCTACATTTTCGCTACTTTTTTGACTCACATGCGAAGCAAAAGTGAGTCTATGTACTCACCCGAGTCGTCCGTCCGGCCGTCCGGCCGTCCGGAAAACTTTAACGTTGGATATTTCTTGGACACTATTCAGTCTATTAGTACCAAATTTGGCAAGATGGTGTATGATGACAAGGCCCCAAAAAACATACATAGCATCTTGACCTTGCTTCAAGGTCAAGGTCGCAGGGGCCATAAATGTTGTCTAAAAAACAGCTATTTTTCACATTTTTCACATTTTCTCTGAAGTTTTTGAGATTGAATACCTCACCTATATATGATATATAGGGCAAAGTAAACCCCATCTTTTGATACCAGTTTGGTTTACCTTGCTTCAAGGTCAAGGTCACAGGGGCTCTTCAAAGTTGGATTGTATACATATTTTGAAGTGACCTTGACCCTGAACTATGGAAGACAACTGTTTCAAACTTAAAAATTATGTGGGGCACATGTTATGCTTTCATCATGAGACACATTTGGTCACATATGATCAAGGTCAAGGTCTCTTTGACCCTTATGAAATGTGACCAAAATAAGGTAGTGAACCACTAAAAGTGACCATATCTCATGGTAGAAAGAGCCAATAAGCACCATTGTACTTCCTATGTCTTGAATTAACAGCTTTGTGTTGCATGACCTTGGATGACCTTGACCTTGGGTCAAGGTCACATGTATTTTGGTAGGAAAAATGTGTAAAGCAGTTCTTAGTGTATGATGTCATTGCTAGGTTTAGGTCAAGCATGTGAGTCGTATGGGCTTTGCCCTTCTTGTTACACAAAGTAGCCGCTACTTTTCCGCTGCTTTTCAAAACGTAGCCGCTACTTTTTCCGCTACTTTTAACTCCACACAAGCAGTAAACACAGAACAAGAAATCAAAGTCAGAATACATTTTATTTACAAAAATCTTCACTAAAAAACAAAAGTTAAAACGATCACGCAGAGCAGATTGTTTATCACATCTTTCACACCTTTCACACCTTTCCGCCATTGTATTTGATGAGGACTTTGGCCTCAAAATTACTGTCTGTTACTCTGCCCCTGTAAGGGGTCAGGATCAGTCCTGCGGCGCTGAACAGCCGTTCAACCGCAGCAGAGCTGGGCAGAGTTGTGTTACTCCGCAGGAAAAGGCTCTTCATCTTGGTGTTGGTGTGAAGAGAGTGCAGTGATGGCTGAACAGGCTCTCTGATGTACGTTTGCACAAGGGATGAGGGGGTGGCTTCTTCAAACACAAAAAAATCTTTTAAGTGTAGCAGGCTAAATTTGCTAAATTTACTCTGCATATATCATGATCAGTTACTATTCTTACCTGCAGTCTGTTGTTAGCTGTGCGCCGACACATTAGTGTTTGAGGTCCTCCACTTACGGTTGTGACAAACTTTTGGAAATGGTCACTCTCCAAAAGATGAAAGGGTAGGTTTTCGTTCAACAGCAACTCTAGTACTGCAGTGTCCAACTGCAAAATATAGATAGTCTTCAGGTTTCAGGTCTTGATATTAAAAAAATCCCTGGTGTGCAATCAGCTAAGTGCAATAGCACTTTAAATAAATAACCAAACCAGATGATAAACACTAAATGTAACAGTTAAACAATAACTTGCCTGTGTTTTGGTGATCTTGGGACAAACTCTCATGGATTTGACAATGGTGGGTTGCTTTTCTGGGCTCGGCTCTCTTTTCCTCTTTCTTGGTGCTGTTGCATCCTTCACCAATGGATGTTTTCTCTATAAAGAAGAAGGAGAGAAGGATGAGGAAATTTTACTGACAGGGCACCTTGTTGCAAGCATTCGAAATGAAATGACAGACGTAAAATACTAAAGTAAAATACTGAAAACGTAGACATACCTGCAAATGAACCTTCAAGTTGTAGGAAGAGGTTTTTCCACACGAGAACACTTTCGCAGGAGCGCAACCCAACAAGCATTTAAATAAAAACTTGTCTTCCTTCTCCTCGATGAAAGCAAAGCTTGCTAAAAAATTATCCAAAAAACTCGGTAATACACGTCCGGCTGCCATCGTTTGCTCTTGAGAATGAAGTGTGAACTGAGTGTGAATGACCGATCGATCATTGAGTAGGCCTATCGCGATTCAAAACAATGTAACTTCCGGTGTAACTTCCGGTGAGTATTCGCCGAAAACACTCGTTAGCAGCTCATAAATCTGTGACTACGCGATCAACACAAATGTCCCTAAAAGATTACACATGTAGCGGAATTTGTAGCGCAAAATCGCTATTCGCTACAAAAAAATAAGTAGCGCCGCTACTATTTCGCTACTTTTACAACTTTCAAAAAAAAAAGTAGTTTACCGCTATTCGCTACTTTTTTTTGTAGCGGCGCTACATTTTGCAGTGGAAAGTTCCGCTACATCACAACCCTGCATATAATATACTCTGAAGAGGACTTGACCCGCTTCTGCTTGCCACAGGCCGGGCGTAGGAAGGGGAATGTCCTGTCTAGTACCGACGACGTTTCTCAAAATTGATGAAACATCGTCTGCCTACAAAAAAGCTGTACGTAGAACATCATAGCATCCTCCTGAACTGAGGACTGCTAAAGTCAATGCCCGAGATCTAGTATAGTGCACTCTAGCAGGTGCTGAAGGAAGGGCTGACTGCCCCCCCCCCCCCCCCCTTGTTTGTAACCACTCATGGATTTGCCTAATGATGGTAAAAACCACCCAGATAAGGTCAGCTGTGATAAATTCCTTATCACCTCAAGTCTGGTTGAGACCCGAGTGAAACTGACCTTAAACTTCGTGAGTTACGTCTTCCGGACAACCAGAAAGAGGGTCAACCTCACTGACACTGTCTTGCTCCTGACTGACAGAAAGAGCGTCAACCTCACTGACACTGTCTTGCTCCTGACTGACAGAAAGAGCGTCAACCTCACTGACACTGTCTTGCTCCTGACTGACAGAAAGAGCGTCAACCTCACTGACACTGTCTTGCTCCTGACTGACAGAAAGAGCGTCAACCTCACTGACACTGTCTTGCTCCTGACTGACAGAAAGAGTGTCAACCTCACTGACACTGTCTTGCTCCTGACTGACAGAAAGAGCGTCAACCTCACTGACACTGTCTTGCTCCTGACTGACAGAAAGAGCGTCAACCTCACTGACACTGTCTTGCTCCTGACTGACAGAAAGAGCGTCAACCTCACTGACACTGTCTTGCTCCTGACTGACAGAAAGAGCGTCAACCTCACTGACACTGTCTTGCTCCTGACTGACAGAAAGAGTGAAAACCTCTTGCAATCAGCTAAACCAGGAAGACAGTCCTAACTCTAAAAAGAGAGCTGAGAAAGTTCTGAAGACAAAGGAACTGTCTTCAAAGGCAAACGAGTAGTGAAAAATGAACAAAAAACCTGTGCGTCTCATCTTTGGATCGAACAAAGCGAGTTCTGACTGACCGAGAGTAACACCCTCCGGGGAGTGAAGCGCTGAAAGGTTAGAGCTTGAGTAAGCCACAGCACCATAATCTTCATGAGGTAGACGCTAATTGTTCGTAATGAACCAGGGGCAAGAAGCCTTCTCCCTTGTTCACAGACACGAGGCATGACAAAATGTTGAAACGAATTCTGGCATTTTCTAGACTCCTCACATAGAAGAGTCAAAGGAAACCGAAAACAAAGGAAATAACTTCCAGTTTCGGCGAATGTGCGACCTCTCCTCAAAGATGGACCGAGATTCGCTAATCAGCAAACTCCCGCGCCCAAAATTGCTGCCAAGCTTGGTGACCGCGCTAAAAGGAGCAAAACTTAGAACCGCAGCTGTCTTAACACTATTGTGACTAGCACTGCCACGGCGTTAACGTCCTGCCTGCCCAAGCTTGCCACCAAGAAACTTCCAAAAAAACAGTAACTGTAAAGAAATCTGTCTAGCAAGCTTGAATTAAGTCCAATCACCACCAAATTTTGTGTACTAATTCAAAAATGGATGCCCAGTTCAGTCGTGCTATTTATAAGTTTGTCACGCGATTTGTTTTAGCAAAGGGGGTGAAAGGGGAATAATTTGTGTTTTTTAACGTTTTTTTGTGTGTGTTTTATTTTCCACTGCTTTTTTAAAAGTTATTTTTTAACAGAAAGTATTATAAATAATGTTATAACCAAAGAAGGTGTAAAACCTATGAATTAGCTGAAGTATTGTTAACATTGTACACAGAAATAAGGAGACAGTACAAAGAAAAAACCAAGCAAATCACGCATTCACTCACAGCATCCTGATTCAAATGAAACAAAACTGTGACACTCACCAAATGATGTCTAGGTAATCCATATTGAATATAAGTCACATTTTCACAACAAAGTACCAACTGTACAGCTATGAACCAGGGTTGTACCTTAACTTTTTTTGCTGAACCGGCCCCCCAAAATCCCAACCGGCCCCCAACCTGCCGGGATTTCTTACAACCGCCCCAGCGGCTCGTCGCGTGCTAACCACATACACAAAAGACGTACATTCATACTTATAATGCATACATGTGGATTTGCACTACTTATAACTACCACAAACACACACAAAACTTGATGACTAAAGTGCTATGTTTTAATATAATGATAATTAACCTTGTTTTTATAAAGAATTTAAAATAAAAGCCGCCACAAAGAAACAAGAAATCAAAACCACATTCACACCCTGTCACACAATCACACACTAAACCTCACTAAAAGTTACCCCCTTTATGTACCCCCTACCACACATTTTACAAAGTAATTTACTATGGAACTCTACTTACCACATAAACACACACTACAAAAGAGTAAATCAGCATTTTTTTTTAATTTAAATTATGTTTTTTGTTGTGTAAAACCAAGTATAAAAAGCTGACTACAAAAAACAATTCTAAGTTGCTTTCTTGTTTTTTTTCTTTTTCTTTATGTCTGTGTTATTAATATTACTGTTAGATCAAGCAGAAGTATAAAAGTTGCATACCAGCCAAATTTACCACAGCTTAAGTCATAAATAATCAAAAGCATTATATTTCATTTATATTTCCTAATGAAAACAAATAGATGTTCAGATTTCCTGATCCTAGAATTGTTCACAGGTGATCTTTATGCTTTTGATTCAGCAGAGTTGCATCCCTTGTCCTATTGTTGAAGGTCTGTCTTTTCTTAGTAGGTATTAATTTAGTTTTACTAAAGCCTGCTGGGACACAAGTAATGGGTTAGTGCATTTGTAAACAGGAATCGCTTGACAAGTGGCCCCCTTCATCCCCCCCTTCCTCGTCCTGATATGGCTCTGCGTAGTCGGCTGGACGTTAAGCAACAAATAAATAAACAAACAAACTGTCTTTTCTTCTTTATCACATATAGTGGATCGGGTTGGTCTTTTTTACTTCCTTAGTTGAAGGGAAATAATTGACAGCAGTAGTACTGTCACTACTTGTACTAAGTTGGTCAGCAAAGCTGGTGTTAACATATTTTGGAAAATGGTCTCAATGAGTATCCCTGCAGTCAATGACATAATTATACATTTCCCAGAAACTGGATCAGTGGTACATAGCAGGCACATCAAAGGAAAAATACAGAGGGCTAGGGGGAATATGTTTGCTCTGGATGGGCGGTCAGATCAAAGGCAGATGCATTGTAAAAGCTGGTTGGCCTTGAGACCTGGGTAAATGACCGGTACTTGCAATCTGAACACAGCTGCCTGTCGAGACACTGACCTTCTTACTCGGGGTCAATGACCGAGTTTTGAGAGGAAACTATTTTACAACATGTGAAAGTCTCTGAAGGATTGGTGAGCGCAGGATAAGATATAAGAGAGGGGGTGAAGTGAATAGCGCAAAGAGGGGGGACGAAGGGGGGGGGGGGGGGGGTAACTATTTTGACTGCTGATGCAATCGCCAGCGGCTCCTGGCACTGGAGGAGTGATGACATGGTCAAGTGAGGCGGAGGGGGGTAGCTGTCTAGCCAATGTGTCTGGCCTTGATTGGTGGTAGTCCTGAGTCCTTCTGAAAGTGGGGGAAGGGATGAGTGGGCAGTAGAGAAGTGACAGATTTTGAGATCGCCCGCAGAGATATTTGTTCGCCGGCCGTTCCGATTGACTACGTTGCCTAACAACTTTGTGCTTCAGCGAAATTTGAACTCGCCAGGCGGGCGATTTTGGAGGAATTTCGAACGCGCCCGACGCGATTTGAAGTCGCCGGGGGCGAGCGGGCGAGCGCCAAAACTCACCCCTGATGAACATTTCCAAAAGGATTAGGAGGCTCCAGCCATCCATTGTTATCAGTGCTGCCACGCCCCCTAGCACCAACACGATTCCGAGATACATGTTCGTCTAGCAGTATCACCCCCTACCACGTGTAGTTTGGCCGACCCATACTAGCAACAACAGGACTGTTTCTTCCTCAATATCACTGCTATTATCGCTTTCTTGAGGCGAAAACGACACGTCCGAATCATGAACTACAGGATCTTCAAGATCCAACATCCGGAGAATCTCCTCCCGTGACAAGGCTCGTCTTCGATTCATTATTTTTGTTCGAAAAAGTCCACGCAAATCTGCACTAATTTGATCAAGCCGGAAGAGGAAACCATTTGTATCAAGGGAAACAACTCAATTTATTGCAATCTTCAAAAACCGGGAAGCAATCACGAGTCTTGTACCTTGTATGACTAATACTGAAAAATGCGCGTCCCGTCCATGGGCGTGTCAGCGCTGTTACTGATTTATTCACGTCCTGTCGCGAAAGTGTTAAGGGCGCCGCGAAAGAGGGCGCCCTGAAAACAGAACACAACCGGCTGGTTAAGTGCCTATCGGAAAACACTGCACTAGGTGTCCCCAGCGGTCACCCATCCTAGGACTAACCGAGCTCGAAGTTGTTTAACTTCCGTGATCGGACAAGACCAATGCCCTGAGTAATCCAGTTAGGGTCCAACCACTGACTTGTCATGTGTTAGACCAGCTTTGAATTGGAATAGACCTGAATTAGTCTTGAGAGGATGAATCCCAAAGTGGCTTAAGCGCTAGCGGGAAAGGTCTGAACGTAATTTCACTAGCAAGAAGATATGAATAGCAATCGACATAGGATGAAAGCAAGCGTCCTAGTGGGAGCTTGCTGTAGTGCCGAACATGGAACGATCAGTGCCAAAGGTTGTCCACTCAGAACTGAGTAAGATGAACTCTCCAGGTGACCGTAAGAACATCTTGCTAAAGTATGTGAAACCTTGGGATGGTGTGAGGCCCGAAGGGCCTAGGAGATAGACGTCAGCTCGAGAGAGGCGTGACCAATCTCCTCACGATAAACGAGAGTGACTCCTGAGTACATGATACCAGAGTCCTTCTCGGTGAGGAAAAGATCATGAGAGAGCACAAGCGTTCCTGAAGTTCCTTAAACTTTAAGAAACGCTCACCTCCCTATGAACCGAGGCTGTGAAGCACAGCCTGTTCCAATTCGGTTAGCCAAAGTAGGCTACTGTTGGTGCATGACCTGCTTCGAGTGCCTACCCAAGCATGACCGAGAGTGTGACGCAGTACTGTTATCCTGCGTTAGAGTCCGAGTCTAACTGTCAAGAAGTGCGTTTTGTGTGAAATAATGGAGTTATTTTTATGTATACGTGTTATGCCCTATCTAATTAAACTGACTCTTCACTCTTCACACTACACACTTCAAACACAGAATTTGGGAGGATACAGACTTATTAATCCTCAACAAAATCAACACAAATCTTCACTTTAAACAACAATACGAATTAACTTCTTGAAAACACACAGTTCATACAATCTTATAGCTTTCACTCAATGCATGTAAATACACAGTATAAAGATACTTTCTCAAAGATAGATTAACGTACAAGATAAGGTGCTGACAGTCACTCACGAGTTCGTATCACGGCTCACTGCATGTCGTCATTTGCACAACCCTGTGTCGCTGAATCCCGTAAATGATGAATTCCCAGAAACTATCCTTGTAGATGCCAACACACACCTTTCACGTTTCTCCCCGAGAAACACTTCCGCCATTAGCAAAAATAACCGTCGTCTCTACGACCGGTAACGATGGAGACTCCCCCGTCTAGCCATCTGCGTCGATGTGGTCCCTTGTTCCCCACCATCGCTCCACGCGCTTCCGTGTAAGGTCCCACCCTCGTACACGCCATGGAACACCCCTCATGGAAACTTTTAAAGAATTAACCCAAGTCTTAATACAACATTCTCTTAATAATAAATAATAATAATAACGGGCATTTATAAAGCGCCTTATCAAAAGTTCAAAGCGCGGGACAACAATACATGTATACAAAAATCATACAATCACTGTCAGATTCAAACAACACATCATGCACATCTCACATCCCCAGACTCTATACTAAGGAACTATCCGTAGTGTTGTTGGAACAAGTGAGTTTTCAAATTGGACTTAAAAGATGAAATGGATGGAGAGTGACGTAATTGAAAGGGGAGTGAATTCCATAACTGAGGTCCATAATACGAAAACGTGCGGAAGCCATGAGCCTTGCGTTTAAAGCGACCTTGACAGAGAAGTCGAGCATCATCAGAAGAACGAAGGGTGCGAGAGGGAGTGTAGAGAGAGACCAGTTCAGAAAGATAGGCAGGTGCCGATTCAGAGATGATATTGTAGCAGAAGCAGGCAGCTTTATACCTAATACGTTCAGATACAGGAAGCCAGTGAAGTTCTTTCATGAGAGGAGTGCAGGGTTGTCGATGCTGTGCTCTGAAAATGAGACGTGCAGCAGAGTGTTGTACTTTTTGCAAGGGTTGGAGAGTGGAGTCAGGGCAGCCTATGAGAAGGGAGTTGCAGTAATCTAATCTGGACAGAATGCAGGATGTAACGAGAGTTTTAGTGGCATCAACAGTGAGAAATTTTCTTATGGAACCTATTCTTCTGATCTCAAAGTAACATGTCTGACAGACTTTTTTGATGTGTTGTTTCATTGAGAGGTGGGAGTCCATGATGAACCCAAGATTCCTAGCACTATCAGAGAGAGAAATGTCACTAGAACCTACTGTGATGGAGGCTGGAAGGGAAGTGGTCGAACAGGAAGCTCCAGAGAAAAGAAGAAATTCAGTCTTGTCATCATTTAACTTGAGCATATTGTTTGTCATCCATGATTTAATATCTGAAGTGCAGTTTTGGAGAGTGTGCGTCACCGCTTGGATTTCTGTAGGCTTGCATGCTTGTTGGAGTTGTGTGTCGTCTGCAAAGAGGTAGTGATACAATCACAGCCAGAATTCTCTTAAAACTTCACACTAGAATTTAGTGCTCTTTGTATACACTAACCTTTACATTTGAACTATGTAATCAAACGTCAATACTGTACAACATAGTAAATCAGTGAGAGTGAGTTTGTCCTCGACAAATCTGACACCCGCTAAGACACCTTGCTCGGTCGAGCCTCTACAGCGTTGTGAGGGTATCAAACCAAGACCAGCTACATGTCTCATACTCGTAAACACAGCTCATCTCAAACTAGGGTTTTTTTCATTTTCATTTTCATTTTCATTACTTCACTTTTTTCGTGCAACACACGGAACACGTGGATAACGCTCTCCGGTCACATACACGTCGCCCTTCAATATTTAGGGAGGTTAAAAACACGACGTGGTTTCACATCACGAATATGCTACTCACATCTTTGTGACACTAACAAAGACAAGGACTCATTGTACTCATGGGTTGTGACAGAAAAACGCCTATGAATGAACATGGCTTTATCAATGGCTGCAATTACTGGCCGTATAAAATTTCATCTCACACGGCATCACTGCAGAGCGCCTAGAACTGTACCCACGGAATATGCGCGATATAAGCCTCATTGATTGATTGATTGATTGATTAATCTTGAACGTCGTTACCCGTCGAGTATGTTTGAGAAGGGTGCCGTAACCGGCAGTCCTGCCCTCAGACTGACTTTAATTACTTCTTGTCACCGGAAGAAGTTATAAAAAAAGTCCGAACAAATTCCTTGTGAGGACATAAAGAAGGAGTGCACCCGGTGGCCGACAGCTGTCGTGAATGACCTTCTTGCTACTTGGATTAAGGAATGTGTTTATCTGCGTTCTAACCTAAGTAGAATGCTGATCAGATTCATAGCAATCCTGTGTAGCGGCAGGAAACGACAAATAATGGGACGAACAATTGTCCCCAAAACGTTGTTTTCTTTTAAAGAGAAACGGTCGGAGGAACAGGAAACCAGAACCACCCGACGGAATAATCCTCTACCACTTCCTGCCTCAGTCGGCGAAGATGGTTGGAGGAAGCTGCTTGCCACAACGGCGTGGGCCGGAAATCGGAAACCCAACTGGCTGCACATTATCCTCTACCAGTCCTTGCGTAAGCAGAGGGAGCTAGTACAAGGAAGCAGCGACCTCCGGTTGTGTGTCAGCAACCGAAAGTGCAGAAATCACAGTGGCCGAAGCCTGGTGTGACTGGTGACGCATGAACAAAATGGCTGAAAGCCGTAGTGCCCGTACGTCAGACTGCTTGTAGGCAATTGACTGCGTATCAAAAGCCAAAACAGAAATCAAAGAAAGTCTGGTCGGCATACCCGGAAACCGGGAAGCCAACCTGTCAGAAGCCTCCAAAGACGAAGTGTCCTCAGGAAATATCTGGAAGTTACTTTCGCAGCCAAATCAAATGTCTCTCTGAGTTTGGCCGAAAAACCAGAATGCGTCTGTTCATTGCTGAAAAGGCTGACAGTCAGACGCGGAGACCAACAGGCAAAGCCGTAGTTATAGTTGCCTGTGTCAGAAGGGTGAACGGGATAACCGGAAGACGGAAACCCGACCAAACGGAAGTCGACCTGTCTCACCTCATGCCTAGGCTGAGGGTGAAGAGAGGAAGAGTCAAAATTCGAAGCCACAGGAACCAATAGTGCATTAGTCGACATGGCGGATGGGCAGGACAACCAATGCACAGGCTGAGGCTGAAAGCCGTGATGCCCGTAGGCCAGCCGTTGTTCCGAACTCCCCGACGAACACAAGTAATCGTCGGTGAAAGGAACAAAAGTTTCGTCTGCCGATTCAGGTGCTGGGCTATGAGCCAACAGCAAAGAAACCGGAACATTAGCTAACCCTCTGCCGGCAGGAGAGGGCTAGGCCAAACCTGAGAGAGGTGGTAAGCCACAGAGGGTGACTCCTCAATCCGGAAATAGGAGTCCTGCTCCTTCGAAATCCGGAAGTTATCCATTACCAACGGGGCAACCGAAGCGGAAGCCTCCGAAGTCAATGCACCCTCAGAAAAATATCTGGATGTTACTTCCACCTCCAACTCAAGTACAACCTTAAGCTTGGACAAAAAACCAGAACGCGTCTGCTCACCATCGCAAGACGGAGTCAGACGCGGAGACAGACGGACAAAGACCGTAGTCATAGTTGCTTGTGGCAAAAGGGTGACCGGGATAACCGGAAGACGGAAACCCAGCCAAACGGAAATCGTCCTGCCTCATCTAATGCCTAGGATGAGGATGAAGGTAGGATTTGTCGAAGTCCGAAGCCACAAGAACAGAGAGTGCAGTAGCCAACACCGCGGACGGGTGGAATGACTGTTGCACATGCTGAGGCTGAAAGCCTGGATGCCCGTAGGCCAGTCGTTGTTCCAAAACCCCGACTAACGTACGTAACCGTCAGTGAGAGGAACAACATTTCCAGTCAGAACCGGAAGTGCGACAGACGAGGCAGCCAGTGGCTGAAACGACTGCTACACGGACTGAGGCCGGAAGCCGTTATGCCCGTAGGCCAGCCCAAAATCCAAACCGGATGGGACTGCGACCTGTCCACTAGCCGGTGGACCTATGCTTCCGGTAAACACCGGAAGCGCAGCTGTCGAAAACGACTGCTGACTTAAGGCTAGGTTCGAATCGGATGGGACTATGGTGGGTCCGCTAGTCGGTGAGCCGGGAAAAAGTACAGAAATACCCGGCTTCGCCAGGATGAAAGCGTTGTGGACAGTAACCTTCTAAAAATAGTAACGGGAATATCCGGCTTCGCCGGGATGAAAGCGTTGTAGACAGTGACCATCTAAAAATAGTAACGGGAATATCCGGCTTCGCCGGGATAAAAGCGTTGTGGACAGTGACCTTCTAAAAATAGTAACGGGAATATGGATTGACGCCACATGAAGGAAGGGAGATAAACGTGCAAAACACTGGAGAAGTTAAGGAAGAATTACTGGAAAATGGATGAAGTGGATGTACAGAAAAATCAAAATCGGTTCAGCGCTGCGCGCTGAGAGCATGTCATGTGTTGAAAATTCTCATTGATGAGGTTGTGTCCGGGGTCTACCTGAATATGCCCACAAAATTTGAAGCAGATCCATCGAGAACTTTGGCCGTGCATCGCGAACACACACAGACACACACAAGTCGTATATAGATATAGATACATGGTCAGTTAAGCCTGAGAAAATATTGTCAGGAATAAATCGTTAACAAAAGAGTTCCCGGTTAAATCGGTAACTAAGGCATTCAGTCAACTTTGTGTCGTCCCAGCACCGCGAACACACACAGACACACACAAGTCGTATATAGATATAGATACATGGTCAGTTAAGCCTGAGAAAATATTGTCAGGAATAAATCGTTAACAAAAGAGTTCCCGGTTAAATCGGTAACTAAGGCATTCAGTCAACTTTGCGTCGTCCCAGCACCTCGAAACTGATATGGGTAGTCAATTGCACGGAACTAAGAAATTATCATGTAAGGAAAACTGTAAACTACAGCAACTTAAACAACATTCTTGTGACCAAGCTGACTTTAATTAAAGAATCTTGATCGATCGATGATTGTTTTATTTCTTCTTTCTTGTTCAGAAAGCTCTCTCTCTCTCTCTCTCTCTCTCTCTCTCTCTCTCTCTCTCTCTCTCTCTCTCTCTCTCTCTCTCTCTCTCTCTCTCTCTCTCTCTCTCTCTCTCTCTCTCTCTCTCTCTCTCTCTTTGAATCAGTTACATATCTACACACACACACACACACACACACACACACACACACACACAAAGACCATGCCCCACTGTGTTTTCTTTATGGTGCGGCTATGGTTGTGCTGCACGATATCGCTACTGCTGTGGAAACCCCCCCCCCCCCCGCGAGTTAGGGGGAAGAATTGACCCTATGCTCCCCAGCATGTCATAAGACTAACGGATTATGTTTCTCTTTTTACCCTTGTTAAGTGTTTCTTGTATAGAATATAGTCAATTTTTGTAAAGATTTTTAGTCAAGCAGTATGTAAGAAATGTTAAGTCCTTTGTACTGGAGAGTTGCATTCTCCCAGTAAGGTAATACATTGTACTACGTTGCAAGCCCCTGGAGCAAATATTTGATTTGTGCTTTTGTGAACAAGAAACAATTGACATGTGGCTCTAGCCCATCTCCCCCCTTTCCCTCGTCGCGATATAACCTTCGTGGTTGAAAACGATGTTAAACACCAAATAAAGAAAAAGAATGTTGTGGAAAGCGAAAGTAGGTTTTTACATGTTTCCGCGTGGTGGCGCCACAGGGCTTCCTGTTTTAATTTTCAGCGCCGTATGAAGCGTCTCGGTGTACTCTACAGTCTCTGTAGATACTAATTTGCATCACCTACATCACTTGCATTTCTTTCAGTGCCGGACAGGGAGGTCAAAACAGCTACCATGACTGCAGTGCAGTCGTTGGGCGGAAAGGCTGCAGTCAACACAGCTACCATGCCTACAGTGCAGTCATTAGGCGGAACAGCTGCAGTCAACACAGCTACCATGCCTACAGTGCAGTCATTGGATGGAAAAGCTGCAGTCAACACAGCTACCATGACTACAGTGCAGTCATTGGACGGAAAAGCTGCAGTTAATGGGCACAGCGATGCCTGGCTCAAACCAGAGATTCAGTCACCAGAAATACAGACTGCAGTCGATAATTGCAGTCATACTTGGCTGAAACAAGAAATACAAACACTAGAAACACAGACTGCAGTCAACACTCACAGTGATATCTGGCTGAAACAAGAGATACAGACACCAGAAACACAGACTGTAGTCGACACTCATAGCGATACCTGGCTGAAACAAGAGATAGAGACACCAGAAACACAGACTGCAGTCGACACTCATAGCGATACCTGGCTGAAACAAGAGATAGAGACACCAGAAACACAGACTGCAGTCGACACTCATAGCGATACCTGGCTAAACCAAGAGATACAGACACCGAAAACACAGACTGCAGTGAACACACATTGTGATACCTGGCTGAAACAAGGGAGATGGATAACAGAAACTCAAAGCATGGGTAGATTAGAACTAAATGAGAGACGTGAACCAGATCCAGTTCCAATGTTTGACACCACATTCCCGTGTTCAGGTCACAAGAATCAGCAGGTTGTGATTACAACACATACAGGGGAGAAAAAGCATGCATGCAATGAGTGTGGTGCCAGGTTTTTACGGTCTGGTCCTTTGAAGCAACACATGTTAACACATACAGGGGAGAAAAAATATGAGTGTACTGAGTGTGATGCTAGTTTCAAACTGTCTTCTTCTTTGAAGCGACACATGTTAACACATACAGGGGAAAAAAAGCATGCATGCAATGAGTGTAGTGCCATGTTTTCACGGTCTGGTGATTTGAAGCGACACATGTTAACACATACAGGGGAAAAAAAGCATGCATGCAATGAGTGTAGTGCCATGTTTTCACGGTCTGGTGAGTTGAAGCGACACATGTCAACTCATACGAGAGAGAAAAAGTATGAGTGTACTGAGTGTGATGCTATTTTAAAACTGTCTTCTTATTTGAGGCGACACATGTTAACACATACAGGGGAGAAAATGCATTTATGCAATGAGTGTGGTACCAAGTTTTTACGGTCTGGTGACTTGAAGCAACACATGTTAACACATACAGGGGAGAAAAAGCATGCATGCAATGAGTGTGGTGCCAGGTTTTTACGGCTTTGTCATTTGAAGCAACACATGTTAACACATACAGGGGAGAAAAAGCATGCATGCAATGAGTGTGGTGCCAGGTTTTTACGGCCTGGTCATTTGAAGCAACACATGTTAACACATACGGGAGAGAAAAAGTATGAGTGTACTGAGTGTGATGCTAGTTTCAAACTGTCTTCTAATTTGAAGCAACACATGTTAACACATACAGGGGAGAAAAAGCATGCATGCAATGAGTGTGGTGCCAGGTTTTTACGGTCGGTTCATTTGAAGCGACACATGTCAACACATACGGGAAAGAAAAAGTATCCCGGCCGGGTCATACCTAAGACTTTAAAATTGGCAATCTAGTGGCTGCTCCGCCTGGCGTCTGGCATTATGGGGTTAGTGCTAGGACTGGTTGGTCCGGTGTCAGAATAATGTGACTGGGTGAAACATGAAGCCTGTGCTGCGACTTCTGTCTTGTGTGTGGCGCACGTTATATGTCAAAGCAGCACCGCCCTGATATGGCCCTTCGTGGTCGGCTGGGCGTTAAGGAAACGAACAAAAAGTATGAGTGTACTGAGTGTGATGCGAGTTTCAAACTGTCTTCTTATTTGAAGCAACATATGTTTACACATACAGGGGAGAAAAAGCATGCATGCAATGAGTGTGGTGCCAGGTTTTTTCAGTCTGGTCATTTGAAGCAACACATGTTAAAACATACAGGAGAGAAAAACCATGCATGCAATGAGTGTTGTTTGAAGGGACACATGTTAACACATACAGGGGAGAAAAAGCATGCATGCAATGAGTGTGGTGCCAGGTTTTTACGGTCAGGGCTCGTATTCTTGAAAAAGCTGCAACCTTGTGTCCTTTAAAGTCAAACTGTCGTTTAACTACCGCCCGGTATTTATTTTTATTCCCCCCTCTGCTTCTTTACCTCTGTAAACTTGTAGAGCTAGTTATTTTTCGATAATGACCCAGCAACCAAACAAATAACGAGCCAGCAACAGCCTGAATCCTCGATAGTGCAATGGGTTGAGAAGCTGTTCTGTTTTGGTACTACTTTTGCGACTGAAAAGTTCAAAACGCTCTATACGTACGAAATATACATCTCTGGAGCAAACAATACAAACATACCGCATTTAAATTAACAACTACAGGCCTGAACACATGAATCTCCATATAAAATCCATGAGTTCGGTTGTTTTCTGAATATAGATCTGCTGTGCACACACCGTTCATCACAAGCAAATTCCCAAGGCAAGTAACTCATACTCTTGCCGACAAGAGTAGTTCCCCTTCTTTTAACGCAGTTTCTTCGACAACACTGACTGCAATCCGACGGTCAGTTTTCAACAATATTTCATTTTATAAACAGATCACACGCAACCAAATGCACACATCTCATCAATTTAAACAACATAAAGCGGTTTCATACACTATTTTCCCCCAAAAACTGAACTTCATACAGTAATTAACGTTGGAACACGGGTGCAAAAGTTCGTCTGCTAGTCCCATTTGACGAAAGAACATTATCTTTAGCGATACTAAATCATAAACAGAACACACAATATCTGCCTTTACCGCCACAACAGAATATCTGTGTACTTGATTTTAGTCTAAAACAGGGAAACTGACAAGAAGTGTTAACAGAATGGAATGATTTGCACGGAACTATACAACCGCGCATTAATCGATCGCCTGCGCAGGTTGACTGGTTGAGTGATTCGGATTCGATGAAACTTTCGCACAAAAACTCCTGTTTTCTTTGAATAACTGAAGAAAGGGGGAATAAAGAGGTTACACACCTCGTCTCAGTGATTATTAAAAATAATGGTCTCAGTTCGCGGTCATGAAAAAGCTCGCTGAAGCTCGCATTTTTCATGATCCGCTAACTTCGACCATTATTTTTAATAATCACTGAGACTCGGCATGTAACCTCTACTTACTGCCCAGTAATTATTTATTTTCCCCCGGTATTAATGTGTCTGGCGGAAGGTCGGCAGCTACCATATTGGTTATTTTTAGAATAGGAGATTCCTCATGCTTGCTCCTCTCTACAAACAATATTTGAACAAGATTTATTCTTGAAAAAGCTGCAACTCATATACTGGCCTGTAAAACTCAATAAGTCCACCAACTGCTACGTGTTATTTATGAAACACCCCTCCCCCTCCTGTAAAGTCGCTACCTGTCAGTAACTTCACCAACACTGTCCATTAAAACCGTCAAGTTCGAATAAATCTTGTTCAAATATTGTTCATGGATGTATGTCCCTCATGGACACACATTGGTGTCATTTTAAGCACTGATGCATTGCGGTCAAGTACGAGCTTCTGCTCGCGAAAGATTTCAACCGATGCTCGATCATAACGGCGTGTTGCGAAAGCGTGCTTGCGTCTTGTTTAATGCATTACAGTGGCGAGAATTCGGTGTCTGATTCCGTAGCCGAACGGTTATCGAATTCGCCTGATGCGCGATTGAGTAGAGTTCGAATCGCCATCAGGCCTTACTTTTTTTCTTTTTTACTCTGTCATTAATTTTGTTTGTTTTTGTTTATTTTCTTCGTGTGCAAAAGAGTACGTTGTAATATCAAAATTGATTTAAAAAATTAATTTTAGGCGAGAATGAGTGGTTTTTTTTTAAATTAATGATTAACATGATATTACCGTCAACTACCTTGTATACGCCCACCCGCCCTATGTACCAGTTTTGCCCAAAAGTGGGGGGTGGGCGTTTACTAGGTACTATACCCTTGGCAGGAGCGGGTCCTTAGCTAGAAAAACGATATTTTGGTCATTTGTCATAGAAGTGTTCAAAGGATGCGTTATTGCACAAAACTACCCCCCCCCCCCCCTCTCTCTCTCTCGCAAGAAACCATACATACCCTCCCTAACCACAGTATTCACCTCCCCCACCTTCTAAATGGAGACAGACAGTATTCTCTAGATTTGAACAGGAACATTTTTCCCAGAGTACACTCGTTCATTGAACGTTCAGGCCGCTTTGGGCAAACCAGAATCAATGCTCCACAAGCCGGACAACAACTTTAATTTCTGCACAACTCCTACTCTTCTTTTTATATTTAGTCAAGTTTTGACTAAATATTTTAACATCGAGGGGGAATCGAAACGAGGGTCGTGGTGTATGTGCGTGTGTGTGTGCGTGCGTGTGTGTGTGTGTGTAGAGCGATTCAGACTAAACTACTGGACCGATCTTTATGAAATTTGACATGAGAGTTCCTGGGTATGAAATCCCCATGCGTTTTTTTCATTTTTTTGATAAATGTCTTTGATGACGTCATATCTGGCTTTTCGTGAAAGTTGAGGTGGCACTGTCACGCCCTCATTTTTCAACCAAATTGGTTGAAATTTTGGTCAAGTAAACTTCGACGAAGCCCGGGGTTCGGTATTGCATTTCAGCTTGGTGGCTTAAAAATTAATTAATGTCTTTGGAAATTGTAAAAAAAAAAAAATAATTATAAAACGATCCAAATTTACGTTTATCTTATTCTCCATCATTTGCTGATTCCAAAAACATATAAATATGTTATATTCGGATTAAAAACAAGCTCTGAAAATTAAATATATAAAAATTATTATCAAAATTAAGTTGTCCAAATCAATTTAAAAACACTTTCATCTTATTCCTTGTCGGTTCCTGTTTGGATTAAAAACACGCTCAGAAAGTTAAAACAAAGAGAGGTACAGAAAAGCGTGCTATCCTTCTTAGCGCAACTACTACCCCGCTCTTCTTGTCAATTTCACTGCCTTTGCCATGAGCGGTGGACTGACGATGCTACGAGTATACGGTCTTGCTGAAAAATGGCAGCTACTTGACTAAATATTGTATTTTCGCCTTACGCGACTTGTTATTCCTTTTCTTCCCCCCCCCCCTTCCTTCCTCTTACTGTCTTTCTTTATAATGATTATGCAACGTTTATTATGTTATGATAATTTTGGATTATTAATGAGATGAGGATGATTATAATGATAATGCTTTGGATTTCCAATTTGGTTTATTTAGACAAATTGTTCAGCCGTTACCGCCTTACGTTATAATATCAATGCAGGAACACCACTATAAGCTTCTAGCTTGTTGCTGTTACCTGTGTCTTTTGTATACATGTCATGATTGTAACATTTGTTGAAATAAACTTATGTTTAAACCAAAGATGAAGCTTTCGTTTCTTCTTTTTCCTCCCAGTCAAAAATGTATTGCGATTCTCTAGCCACTCCAGAAACCTTTTTCTGTCCAATCCCAGAAGCATGTCTAAGGAAAGGAAACAATTGAAAAACAACAATAACAGCAGACTGAATAATCTTCATTTATTTTTCTTGTCTACTAGTCCACTGGTCAAAACTGGGGGGTGGGCGTTTACTAGGTACTATACCATGTACACCTGCATGCAACTGAGGTTTATAAAAAAAAAAATAATAAAATCTCCCCGTGTTTTTATTTCATTCAGTTTGTTTGGGTTGTTGCTATTGACTTTGAAACTGACACGCCGGCGAAAACGCCGGTAACGCGTGCGCAGAGAAGAGCAAGCATCGGGAATCTTCAATTCTAAAAATAACCAACTGGTAGCTGCCGACCTTCCGCTAGACACACATGAATACCGGGGGAAAATAAATAATTACTCGGCAGTAAAAATAAATACCGGGCGGTAGTTAAACGACAGTTTGATTTTGAAGGACACAATGTTGCAGCTTTTTAGCCAGCGTGTCAGTTTCAAAGTCAATAGCAACTACCCAAACAAACTGAATGAAATAAAAACACGGGGAGACCCTTTTTATTTATTTTTTTGGTTTTTGTTTTTAATCTCAGTTGCATGCAGGTGGCTGCTACCGCATTTTAGGTGTTTTTTTTCTCTCTCACCTTTGTTTTTTTTAAGCGGGAAGCATCCTTCTTCATGGTTATTTATTTAATTTTTGTAATCAAATGTTTACATGTTTAAGTTAACAAATTTTATCAATAAACTAATATGTTAACCAAAGATTAAAAAAAACAACCCATTCCAGCCTAAAATTATTTTTTTTAAATCAATTTTGCTATTATAACGTACTCTTTTGCACATGAAGAACATAAACAAAAATAAACAAATGCCAAAAAGTAAAAAAATAATTACGGGCAGATGGAGATTTGAACTCGACTCAATCACGCATCAGGCGAACGAGAGAACCGTTCGACCACGGAATCACTTGAAAATAATCCCGCAGTGGGGCACTGCGGTTATGAAATTAAAGGCCCCTCCTGTTTTTGGAACCGCAGGAGCTTTCTAGTTTGCTGTTAGGTAGATTTTTGGTTCCTCTTTCCTGTCATGCTCTCTTTTTCTTCATGAATTCTTTTCTTTTTTCTGCCTTCTTGCTCATTCACCTGTATTTTTTCCAAAAATCTCTTCTCTTGCCGCTTGTCTCGCGATTCATGTATAGTTTAATCTGTTAGTGTTCTGATGTAAGTCCAGCAGTAGATAGCAGGCATGGGAATTGTCCGCCGAACGGCGGATTTCCGCCGAATTTTTGTTTTGTTCCGCCGAAAATGCAAAAGTGTCCGCCGAAAAAATAAAGGGGGGAGGCACACAAAAAAAGCACCGGTTACTTTGGCCTTTGCGGAAAAGCCCGCGAAAACTTTCCGTACTTTGTTCACGCACTGCTACCGCCCGCCTCAGTTATTGAACTTTTATGTTTGAAAGTAAACCAGATTGCACAGATTGTGTTACAAGCTACATTTTCCTGTTTGTCTCAACAGATCAATTTTTTTACAAATTTAAACCATATAATACATGTATATATTTTTTTCTTAAAAAAAGCAAAAATTGGTACATTTTTGTACTAAAAGCTCTGATTCTAAAAACAGAATTTAATGGCAAACTTGGAGCTCAGATGACACCAGATTGCACCATCTTGGTTCTTTGGAGAAAATTTTTTTCCGGGGGGGCATGCCCCCGGACCCCCCTAGTAAGGCTAAGCGCTTCGCGCCGTCGACTTGACGCTTCGCGTCTTCAGTTATAAATTTTCCGCCTTTTTTACAATTTTCAATTCCCATGCCTGAGATAGGTTAAGCCTATTTTAACATACTGGAAACTGGTAATCTTCCAGTAGGTATTAATTTACTAAAGCCTGCTGGGACACAAGTAATGGGTTAGTGCATTTGTAAACAGGAATCGCTTGACAAGTGGCCCCCTTCATCCCCCCCCCTTCCTCGTCCTGATATGGCTCTGCGTAGTCGGCTGGACGTTAAGCAACAAATAAACAAACAAACAAACTTGAAAATAATCGGACACTGTAATGCATTAAAGAAGACGCTAGCACGCTTTCACAACAAGCCGGAATGATCGAGCATCGGTTGAAATCTTTGGCGAGCGGTATCTCGTATTTTTCCGCAATGCATTGGTGCTTAAAATGACACCAATGTGTGTCCATGAGGGACATAAATCTACAAACAATATTTCAACAAGATTTATTCAAAATTGACGGTTTTAGAGGATGGGGATGGGTCCTCTAACTTTACAGCTCGGAGACACCCGGGTAAGTCTTTACCGGAGTTTCATGAATAGCGGACTTATCGAGCGGAAGTGGTTTTACAGGCCGGTATATGAGTTGCAGCTGTTTCAAGAATACGAGCCCAGGTCATTTGAAGCAACACATGTCAACACATACGGGAGAGAAAACGTTTGAGTGTACTGAGTGATGCTAGTTTGAAACTGTCTTCTTATTTGAAGCAACACATGTTAACACATACAGGGGAGAAAAAGCTCCCCCCGCGGGTTAGGGGGAGTCCCATATTGGTTGGGACGAGAAAGAATTTACCCGATGCTCCCCAGCATGTCGTAAGAGACGACTAACGGATTCTGTTTCTCCTTTTACCCTTGTTAAGTGTTTCTTGTATAGAATATAGTCAATTTTTGTAAAGATTTTAGTCAAGCAGTATGTAAGAAATGTTAAGTCCTTTGTACTGGAAACTTGCATTCTCCCAGTAAGGTAATATACTGTTCAAAAAAAGAAACGCATAGTTGCTACTTGCCAAATTTGTTTTATTTTTCGAAAAAATTAACAGAAAATCCAATATTTAGATTATTTGTTTGAAATTTGGTATGGACACAGTTGAATGCACACACAGTTCATTTGCATCTTCAAATCAATCAGTCAATCAATACGATTGGGTGCCGAGGCTGTCAAGTCAGTAAGGGGTGTGACTGCCTTGAGCAGCAACAACTGCCCGGCACCTTCTGGGCATGGACTGGATCAGATGCCGGATATCTTGCTGTGGGATGGTGTCCCACTCCTCCTGAAGTGCCTACAATAGATCGCGGTGATTTGCCAGCGCTTCTTCTCGCCTGCGCACACGTCTGTCCAATTCATCCCAGAGGTGTTCTATCGGGTTCATGTCTGGCGACATGGATGGCCAGGGAAGCACCTGGACATGGTGGTCGGTGAGGAACTGGGTGGTGAGTCGTGCTGTGTGCGGGCGAGCGTTGTCCTGCTGGAATATGGCATCCTGGTCAGCCAGAAGAGGAAGGGCGTGTGGGCGCAGAATTTCCTCCACGTATCGCTGGGCAGTTGTGCGCCCTTGGACGTGCACCAGGGTGCTCCTTCCAGCGGTATTGATCGCCCCCCACACCTTGACGCCTCCACCACCATGAACGGGTGCCTCATCCACACAGTTGGGCGCGTAACGTTCGTTTACTCTCCGGTAGACCCTCCTCCGACCATCATGTCGCTGGAGCAGGAAGTAGGACTCGTCGCTGAACCACACGTGTCTCCAGTGATTCCGGACGGTCCAGCGAAGGTGCTGGTTGCCCCACTGCACTCGGTTCTGGCGATGGCGGCGGGTGAGGACAGCTCCTCTGTGAGGTCTGCGAGCTCTCAAACCAGCTTTATGCAGGCGGTTCCGCACGGTCTGGTCCGATAATCGGTGTGGCCCGGGGAGAGCCTGGACAGAAGATGAGGCTGACAGGAAACGATTCCGGAGGTGGCGGAGCCGTATGAAGCGGTCGTGAGCAGCAGTTGTCGCCCTTGGTCTTCCCGCTCGTGGCAAGTCAGCAACGGAGCCAGTGGCTTGAAACCTGACCCACAGTCTACTGATGGTGCTCTGGGAAACGTGGAAGTGCCTGGTGATTGCACTTTGAATTTGGCCTGCTTGTAAACGACCCAATGCAATTTGGCGGTTTTCTCTGCTCAATCGGGCCATCTTTCGTCGCTGAATTGTCGTCTGATTTCTTTGTGGCGAACAATCCGCTTTTATGGGTTTTGGAAGACATGGTGAGAGCTCAATATTCCCCGAGTTTCACGAGATTACACTGAAGCATGACGAGTGGTCATGCCAAATGAGCAATTTTGACATTGTAGCCACTGATAACGCATGCGTCACGTGCAGAGCTCACTTGTGGCAATGGACGAAAGGTCGACGACCAGATAAACATTTTCTGCAGTTTGGTGGATATCCTTGTAGCCATACAACTAAATTAACCAAATATTACAAGCTATGCGTTTCTTTTTTTGAACAGTATATATTGTACTACGTTGTAATCCCCTGGAGCAAATTTTTGATTAGTGCTTTTGTGAACAATTGACAAGTGGCTCTATCCCATCTCCCCCTTTTCCCCGTCGCGATATAATCTTGAATGGTTGAAAACGACGTTAAACACCAATTAAAGAAAGAAAGAAAGAAAGAAAGATCTCCCCCCTTCCCCCGTCGCGATACAACCTTGAATGGTTGAAAACGACGTTAAACACCAAATAAAGAAAGAAAGAAAGATGGAATCATGTCTTCGCGCCCCCTAATTGGCGTATAGGCGCGTCCCCCGGGTGGTGGATGGGGGAGCCTTCTCTGCTAACTTCTGAGAGAAGGTCGCATCACTCTCGATGCCGTGAATCTAATTAGGATCTTTTTCTTGTTTCTTCTCTATTTCTGCCCCCCCAAAGTCCTTTTACTTTCCTTTTCTCACCCATAAAATTCTTCACTTTTTACCCTTGTTAAGTGGTTCTTGTATAGAATATAGTCAATGTTTGTAAAGATTTTAGTCAAGCTGTATGTAAGAAATGTTTAGTCCTTTGTACTGGAAACTTGCATTCTCCCAGTAAGGTCATAATATTGTACTACGTTGCAAGCCCCTGGAGCAATTTTTTGATTAGTGCTTTTGTGAACAAGAAACACTTAACAAGTGGCTCTATCCCATCTCCCCCCTTTCCCCTATCCCATCTCCCCCCTTTCCCTCGTCGCGATTATAACCTTCGTGGTTGAAAACGACGTTAAACACCAAATAAAGAAAGAAAGATGGAATCATGTGTCAGAAAGGAAAGCATGATGTTTGGAAATTGTGTGCGGGTTTCATGCTTGGATATTGAACTTTGCTGACTTGTTAATTTACATTTAACTGCATCATCCTTCACACATTATGTAAACATCTTAACATTTACACTTTGGTTGTAAAAGTACATGTATTGCACTTTATTGAAACAGGACAAAAACAATAACATGCAGACGATGATAAACCGAATGACACAAGTAACAGCCATGTTGTTTTGTTTTGTTGTGTGTGCGTCAGGCATGGGAATTGAAAAAAGTAAAAAAGGCTGAAAATGTTTAAGTAATAGCAAAGTCGACGGCGCGAAGCGCATAATATTTCTATAGTGCATATATTGGGTGTGCAGGTTAAAGATCCCACGATTGACAAAAGGGTCTTTCCTAGCAAAAATACCCGTGTGACTTGGAATAATAGGCCGTGAAAGGTAAATATGCGCCGGAATGGCTGCAATCTACTGGCCGTATAAAATTTCATCTCACACGGCATCACTGCAGAGCGCCTAGAACTGTACCCACGGAATATGCGCGATATAAGCCTCATTGATTGATTGATATCCAGGGTTTAACTTGACCCTGCTCAAAGCGCTGTACAATCAAACAACTACATGATGACAACATAACATTATTTAACGTGCAATCACACACATATCAGTAACACATTACTCAATAAAACATTATCACAAACACACGCATGGGCACACACGCGCACCACATAAAACAAATTGCACAATAATTCATTATCACAAACATACGCACTCACGCGCGTGCTAAACGCATACATTAAAAACTATGTACAGTACAATCATGGGACAAAAGTGACCATCAGAAACGGATCAGGCTTGAAAATGTATTTCACGGTAAATGTTTGTGGAAAAGGTGTGTTTTACTTGTTCGGGGGCATGAAACCCCCCTCCCGGAAATGTTTTTCTCCAAATAACCCAAATGGTGCAATTTGGTGTCATCTGGGCTCGTATTCTTGAAAAAGCTGCAAAATTGTGTCCTTTAAAGTCAAACTGTCGTTTAACTACCGCCCGGTATTTATTTTTACTGCCCAGTAATTATTTATTTTCCCCCGGTATTAATGTGTGTCTGGCGGAAGGTCGGCAGCTACCAGAATTGGTTATTTTTAGAATAGGAGATTCCTCATGCTTGCTCCTCTCTACAAACAATATTTGAACAAGATTTATTCTTGAAAAAGCTGCAACTCATATACTGGCCTGTAAAACTCAATAAGTCCGCCAACTGCTAAGTGTTATTTATGAAACACCGGTAAGTCCTTACCGGGTTGTCTCCGAGCTGTAAAGTTAGAGGACCCCTCCCCCTCCTGTAAAGTCGCTACCTGTCAGTAACTTCACCAACACTGTCCAATAAAACCGTCAAGTTCGAATAAATCTTGTTCAAATATTGTTCGTAGATTTATGTCCCTCATGGACACACATTGGTGTCATTTAAGCACCGATGCATTGCGGTCAAATACGAGCTTCTGCTCACGAAAGATTTCAACCGATGCTCGATCATAACGGCGTGTTGCAAAAGCGTGCTTGCGTCTTGTTTAATGCATTACAGTGGCGAGAATTTGGAGTCTGATTCCGTAGCCGAACGGTTATCGAATTCGCCTGATGCGCGATTGAGTCGAGTTCGAATCGCCATCAGGCCTTACTTTTTTTTGTTTTACTCTTTGTCATTAATTTTGTTTGTTTTTGTTTATTTTCTTCGTGTGCAAAAGAGTACGTTGTAATATCAAAATTGATTTAAAAAATTAATTTTAGGCGAGAATGAGTTTTTTTTTAAATTGATGGTTAACATGATATTACCGTAAACTACCTTGTATACGCCCACCCACCCTATGTACCAGTTTTGCCCAAAAGTGGGGGGTGGGCGTTTACTAGGTACTATAGCTCTTTCTCACTTCTAGTCAAGTACGAGTTATCTTTCCATGCTCTTCAACGAAGGAGAAACGCTGGGTTATTCCGTGGCTGAAATATTTGCCGAGGAACGACAATGCAGTGTATTATATAATTATATATGTATTCAAAGAATAAAGACATGATGAATCTGAAGCTTGATGAATGACTTGTTTTACAGATAATCACACACACTTCAACAGACGCAGTTGATACAGTTTGGGTTTTATTTATGTAAAACATATACAAACAATAGCAGTTTAACAAAGTTGGTAAACAATGTAAAGTAAAACAACTGAAGTAACATTAAAGAGCCATGAACTGGTAATGTGAAACTGCTCTTAGGCTAATGTCAGATGGAGCTCGCAAAACACGAAACAAAAGCCGAACAAAAGCAAAACATGGTGCTTTTGTGTGTTGTTTTGCTTTTGTTCGGCTTTTGTTTCGTGTTTTGCGAGCTCCGTCTGACATTAGCCTTAGACAACACACACATCCAGTTAACAACAATAAATGCATGACTACCAAGCATCAAAAGGACTCACTGATTCACGCACAAATTCCGCGTGTGATCAATAATTATTGATAACATTTAACACATAGGCTACAAGTTCGTGACACTGACAGTCGAAGTGGTCTGTCAAATGCTAACTTGAATCATTTGTTTCCACAGCATTATCGATAGCATCCTTGCCATCTTTTCGCAGCTGAAACGTGCCTCTTGCTCTGCGCACTAATTCTTCTTTTTTTCCACTGACAAGTTGGCCATGTTTCCGAAGAAAATCTTTCAATTCTTTCACGTTCATGCGCTCGACTGCCGCCTCTATCTTAACCGGAACTTACCGAACCAAAGGGACGAAACTCGTGCACACCTCCGGCCTCGCTAGTGAGAAAGAGCTATACCCTTGGCAGGAGCGGGTCCTTAGCTAGAAAAACGATATTTTGGTCATTTGTCATAGAAGTCTTCAAAGGATGCGTTATTGCACAAAACTCCCCCCCCACACACACACACACACTAACACACAAAATCAACCTCTTCAGACATCACTTCCCGCCAAAGATGAAGCTTTGAAGATGAAGACCATTGTTGGAGCAGTCCGCGGTACAAGCCATCAACAACTGTACGACGAGTCAGGCTTTATTTCACTTCAAGAGAGGCGTAAACGTCAAAAATTGATATTATTTCACAAGATTGTACACCGTAAGGTGCCAAACTATTTACTTGCGATATTTCCACCATTAATATCAACTAATAATCCATATCGCCAGCGCAGACCTTTAGATAGGAAAGTTCCATCGTTTAACCCTGAATTATACAAAAACTCATTTCTTCCATCTACAACACAACTCTGGAATTCTTTACCAGACTACATAAAACTTAGTAAGTCCCTCAAGCACTTTTTGTCAAAAAACGATTTAAGTCTGCCGTGTTATTGGTATTCTGGAGATCGCATATCACAAACAATTCACTGTAAGCTCAGGCTATATATAAGTGATCTTAATAACGATCTAGTGAGACGACACGTTGCTACAGATGCATCTTGTGACTGCGCATTTCCGTCCGAAACCGTAAAACACTTCCTATTAGATTGTCCAAATTATCGCGAAGCACGTCAAGAAACCATACATACCCTCCCTAACCACAGTACAGCAGTATTCACCTCCCCCACCTTCTAAATGGAGACAGACAGTATTCTCTAGATTTGAACAGGAACATTTTTTCCAGAGTACACTCGTTCATTGAACGTTCAGGCCGCTTTGGGCAAACCAGAATCAATGCTCCACAAGCCGGACAACAACTTTAATTTCTGCACAACTCCTACCCATCCCTCTTCTTTTTATTCCTTTTCTTCCCCTCCTTCCTTCCTCTTATTGTCTTTCTTTATAATGATTATGCAACGTTTATTATGTTATGATAATTTTGGATGATTAATGAGATGAGGATGATTATAATGATAATGCTTTGGATTTCCAATTTGGTTTATTTAGACAAATTGTTCAGCCGTTACCGCCTTACGTTATAATATCCATGCAGGAACACCACTATAAGCTTCTAGCTTGTTGCTGTTACCTGTGTCTTTTGTATACATGTCATGATTGTAACATTTGTTGAAATAAACTTATGTTTAAACCAAAGATGAAGCTTTCGTTTCTTCTTTTTCCTCCCAGTCAAAAATGTATTGCGATTCTCTAGCCACTCCAGAAACCTTTTTCTGTCCAATCCCCGAAGCATGTCTAAGGAAAGGAAACAATTGAAAAACAACAATAACAGCAGACTGAATAATCTTTATTTATTTTCCTTGTCTACTAGTCCACTGGTCGAAACTGGGGGGGGGGGGGGGGGGGGGGGGAGTGGGCGTTTACTAGGTACTATACCATGTACACCTGCATGCAACTGAGGTTTATAAAAAAAAAATTAAAAAAAATCTCCCCGTGTTTTTATTTCATTCAGTTTGTTTGGGTTGTTGCTATTGACTTTGAAACTGACACGCCGGCGAAAACGCCGGTAACGCGTGCGCAGAGAAGAGCAAGCATCGGGAATCTTCAATTCTAAAAATAACCAACTGGTAGCTGCCGACCTTCCGCTAAAGACACATGAATACCGGGGGAAAATAAATAATTACTGGGCAGTAAACATAAATACTGAGCGGTAGTTAAACGACAGTTTGACTTTGAAGGACACAATGTTGCAGCTTTTTAGCCAGCGTGTCAGTTTCAAAGTCAATAGCAACTACCCAAACAAACTGAATGAAATAAAAACACGGGGAGACCCTTTTTATTTTTGTTTTTTGTTTTTTGTTTTTAATCTCAGTTGCATGCAGGTGGCTGCTACCGAATTTTAGGTGGTTTTTTTTTCTCTCTCACCTTTGTTTTTTTAAGCGGGAAGCATCCTTCTTCATGGTTATTTATGTAATTTTTTTAATCAAATGTTTACATGTTTAAGTTAACAAACTTTATCAATAAACTAATATCATGTTAACCAAAGATTTAAAAAAAACCAAAAAAACATTCCAACCTAAAAAAAATGTTTAAATCAATTTTGCTATTATAACGTACTCTTTTGCACATGAAGAAAATAAACAAAAATAAACAAATGCCAAAGAATAAAAAAAAAAAAATTACGGGCAGATGGAGATTTGAACTCGACTCAATCACGCATCAGGCGAACGAGAGAACCGTTCGACCACGGAATCAGTTGAAAATAATCGGACACTGTAATGCATTAAAGAAGACGCTAGCACGCTTTTACCACAAGCCGGTATGATCGAGCATCGGTTGAAATCTTTCGCGAGCGGTATCTCGTATTTGTCCGCAATGCATTGGTGCTTAAATGACACCAATGTGTGTCCATGAGGGACATAAATCTACAAACAATATTTTAACAAGATTTATTCAAAATTGACGGTTTTAGAGGAGGGGGATGGGTCCTCCAACTTTACAGCTCGGAGACACCCAGGTAAGTCTTTCCCGGAGTTTCATGAATAACACTTAGCGGACTTATCGAGCGGAAGTGGTTTTACAGGCCGGTATATGAGTTGCAGCTGTTTCAAGAATACGAGCCCTGAACTTCAAGTTTGCCATTAAAATCTGTTTTTAGAACCATTTTCGTCTCCCCTTGTTATTTTTTCGACAGAACAAAAACAATTTCGGCGGACAACTGCGTGTTTTGTTGTTGTGTGTGTGCGTGTTTTGTTGTTGCGTGTGTGCGTGTTTTGTTGTTGTATGTGTGCGTGTTTTGTTGTTGTGTTTGTGCATGTTTTGTGTTTGTGCGTGTTTTGTTGTTGTTGTGTGTGCATGTTTTGTTGTGTGTGTGCGCGTTTTGTTTGTGCGTGTTTACTTGTGTGTGTGTGTGTGTGTTTTGTTGTTGTTTGTGTGCGTGTTTTGTTGTGTGTGTGCGTGTTTTGTTGTTGTGTGTGCATGTTTTGTTGTGTGTGTGCATGTTTTGTTGTGTGTATGTGCATGTTTTGTTGTTGTTGTGTGTGCGTATTTTGTTGTTGTGTGTGTGTGCGTGTGTTGTTGTTGTGTGTGTGTGTGTGTTTTGTTGTGTGTGTGTGTGCGTGTTTTGTTGTGTGTGTGTTTTTGTTGTGTGTGTGCGTAGTTTGTTGTGTGTGTGCGTGTTTTGTTGTGTGTGTGGTGAGTGAGAGAAATCTGTATTGACATTGTGTGACTGTGTCATTAGAATTATTATTTCTAGCGCCTGTATTGTGTCATAGGCTGTTATCATAGGTATGACGTAGGTTTCAGGGTTTCGTCATTTCATAGACAGGGTTGTCAGCTTGTGTCTATTGGTTACGTCTGCGTGTTCGATTTGTATGAAACACAGACTATGCATTTGTTTGAATATTCCTGAATGGGGAATGTTTAGCCGGTTTTGTTCTTAATAAGTTAAATTAGTTTAGATCGTATTGATAAACGAATGTTTGGGTTGGTGACGCATAATCAAACAGCGTCATATAGGGCCCTCTCCCCCCGGCTTCCCCTTTTCCCGACTAAAATGAGTAAAAGTTTAAATGAACTCGCCCAACGTTGAAACAAACGCGCACTTGTGACCTGGTACTGGCAGAGAAAAGCATGTCCAGCTCTGCCGGAATTTGTATGAATTGTGGATTTTGTGCATTTGTGAAGTGAAACAGTGTGTGTTGGTGTGTACCAACTGGACTGATCCAGTGATGGAGTGGGTGATGGCTATATTTCCTGGATTTAGAATGCTGTTGTGAACCAGGGAGTGTTGTTTCGTGTACAGAGATGATGTAGACCAGGTGATAATAGACCTTTTGTTATCGGTACACCTTTTTTGGAATTGGCACAGTAATTTGATTTTTCTTTAGTCATGTAAATGTGTTGGAATTAGATCTCAGCAAGCACAGAAAGTTGGTCCCCTCTCGGACCAATATTGGATTTGGCTAAATGGCCTGTTGTGGTAAAAACTATTGTTTTGTCTGGAAATTGACAGCTGTAATAAAATGTTTAAATGATGTGTAACTAACAACAGAAGAGAAGGCCAATGATAAGATTGAGAAAACCAAACATGCATGATGTATTTTAATACTGGAACTTGAATAATTGTAATTGTGGTTATGTGTGAGATGATGCTTTGATAAGAATTGTCGTTTCGGTAATTACTGACTTTGCTTTTACTTTTTGTTTTCCCAGCCGAGCGGACTCTTGGTGGGATAGCGTGTTTATTACCGTGTTTATAGCGTGTTTCTTAGAGCGTGTTGTGTGTTGGTAGAGCACACACTAGTGTTGTGGCAACAGAACTTTTTCGTAGATTTGCCTCAAGCTACTTTGGATTTGAGTGCGGAGTATGTGTTTCCACCTTTTTCAGACTAAGTGTTGAAAGTGTTTATTGGAAAAGTAGCATTAGTCTGACGAACCTATTTTTAACTTTTATTTTAAATGCTTGGTGATTGTGTGCGTGAGTGTTATGCAATAAAAGAGGACAGAGAACGTCATTCAATGCATTCATCGAACTTTTATTGTTTGTGTATTCTCTCCCTCTCTCGCTTGTAATTGCCAACACCCGCATGCGCTCCACCACATGTGTGCGTGTTTTGTTGTGTGTGTGTTTTGTTGTGTGTGTGCGTGTGTTGTTGTGTGTGTGCGTGTGTTGTTGTGTGTGTGCGTGTTTTGTTGTTGTGTGTGTGCGTGTTTTGTTGTTGTGTGTGTGCGTGTTTTGTTGTTGTGTGTGTGGCGTGTTTTGTTGTTGATGAGGCCTCTGTGGAGGAAGGCGTGCCGCCGAAAGCAACTAATTTTAAGTGTTCACACACCCGCGGGCACACCCTGATCATAGCAGTCAAACCGACTGACACACACTCGCACAGGCATACCCTGATCATAGCAATCAAACCGACGGACACACACTCGCGCGCACACACGTACACACAAATACACACACTCATTAACACACACAATGCCGTGACACACACAGACACATTGTGCCATGACACACACAGACACATACCGTGCCGTGACACACACACACACTCGCACACACACTTCAGACGCTACATGATTTATGATATATGTAATGACAATAATTCCAATTGTTGTTACACTTTTACAAAGACAGCTTCGATCAGTACTTAACAAATTGAATGACAGACAGATGAACAGTTCAACTGGACATGGTTTTGTCTTTTCTTTCATGATCATTGTATCTCATTGCTGGGAAGTGAGGACACAGTGGCGCCCCCTTTTAACACTCGAGAAAATAAGGTCATAAAAAGGGAGTCTTAAAATAAAGGTAAATTTACACAGCTTATAAACAGAAAATCTGAAAGAGCGAGGTTTAAAAAAAAGGGAAGGGGGGGGGGGGGGGGGGGGGGTGGGGGTCTTAAATCGGGAGATCTTATAAAGAGACTTCCGCTGTAACTTCTTCCCAGTGGAAAGCTGGCAGCAACAACTCTCGCGTTTAACCCAGGTATCATCAGTCACCTCTGCTCCCAGCAGGATGACCGAGGTCTTTAAATCAACCTGCCACAGCAGTGACAGTAGAATGGGACACGGATACCTGAATCACCACAGCAGGTTGACTGGTGTTTCACCCAGCCTGGATTGGAGCCCCTGACAATTCAGTCCAGTGAGCTACTGGACCACCACCCTGTGGGCCAACAGTCCTGTCTTTGCCACACCTGCTCAAGGCAGATTGTGTTCAGTGGACACCCCCTTTTAAGACCCCCCCCCCCCCCCCCCCCAATTCAAGACGTCCTCCATTTTAAGACCTTTTCTCAGATTTTCTGTTCTTAACCTGTGTAAATTTACCTTCATTATAAGACTCCCTCCTTTTTAAGACCTGATTTTCTCAGATTCTTGAAGGTCTTAAAATGGAGGTTCCACTGTACTTTTTAGTGTAACCTTCACTGATGGCTCTCAGGGAGGCAGGCACCCACTCAACCATTTACTGCCCAATCATTTCTGTGTTTTTCATGTCACAACTAAGAGACTGTAACCTTCACTGATGGCTCTCAGGGAGGCAGGCACCCACTCAACCATTTACTGCCCAATCATTTCTGTGTTTTTCATGTCACAACTAAGAGACTGTACTATTCTTCACGGATGTCTATCCGAATATTGCGATCATGAATATGGTGCACAAACTTAATAAACACGCAAATAAAAGAGTGTAAGTGTCTGAAGCTCCAATACTTGTACACAATCCAAGCCATTCGTATGAATCACTGAAGGTTCCATAGGTCTCTGGCATTTATAGTGTTAGAGGCTGAAGCTGAAGACTGTCTGTCCAGTCTCTGCGTGTCCATTCTCCTCCCAACATCACCTTGACCTGTGCTCACATGACCTTCACCTTGACCAGTTCTCACATGACCTTCTCCGTGACCAGTTCTCACATGACCTGCACCGTGACCTTGGGACTGAACATCAAAGCCTAAGGTTGTGGAATTTGTTAAAGAGTTTGACGTGAAAATGGTGGAACTTGTCGCAATCGTCGAGATAAATGGAGTCATTTTTCTCACAGTGTCAGATGACAAGAGCGGAGAATTGGCTGAAACGTCTCAGGAATTTGATGCTAAGGATCTGGGGTCTATAAGGTTTGGTGTTGAGCTAATACACGTCATAGGAGATGTTTCGGAAGTTAATGATAACATAGCAGCAGAACTTGCACTCTCGGCTGAAGAATTAGTCTGGCTAACTTGAGGGAGAGCTGTCAAAGGCTGAATCTGAACGTCAGTCTCTTTGTCTAATTTATCGAATTCTTCATTCACCTGTGACGAAGCTCCAACGTGAACTTGTCGCGTAATTTCTTGCCGCACTTCACACAGCTCTGGCGTCGGAGACCGTAGTGCACAGTTCTCTTGTGCATGGTCATGGCGCTCTTTGCCAAGAAACCTTTGTCGCAGACGTCGCACTTGACTGCCTGCCGCACAACTTCGCCCGACGGGTTGTGATAGACCTGCTGGTGCTGTTTGAGGTAGTAGCTGTCGGTAAAGGTTTTGTGACAAAGGTCACAGCCGTAGTCTCGCCGCTTCATGTGAACGTTGCATTTGTGCCGCTGTACGCTTTGTCGTAGCGAAAAGGATTGGAAGCAGATATCGCACGCGTACTTGTTGGGTGTTTTTAAAGGTCTTTTGTGTGTCAGTGAGAGAGGATGTTCTTCTGGAACTGTTGGAAGGCGTTCCTTTGTTTTTTCTTTGTTGTCTAGTGTCTCTTTGTCTGTATGATCATTCTGTTTTCCCGGCCCGTCTAAACTCACCTCCTGCGAAAGTTCGCAATGTTTTTCATCAACTTCATCTTCAACGTACAGAACAATCTTCTTTTCTTTGTCGTCACACTTGTGAATGATTCGCTTGTGGCGCTTCTTGGACTTTGGCGAGGAGAAAGGCTTGTCGCAAATTTCACACATAAATGTCCCGTTTCTGAAGCCCTCCTTCCTCCGAGATACTGTAGAGAATGAGGGTGTTGCCCATAATTTGCCTGCCGCAGTCACATCAGACTTCTTATTGCTATCCGAGTCGCATACTTCCAGGGGTGAGTTTTTCCTCTCCAGTTTTTTTTATGCACTCTGGACTTAAGGTGTTTATCCAACACTTGTTTACTGGTAAAGGTTTTGCAGCACACACCACACGTAATGGCCGACTCCGGGGAATGTTTTCTCAAATGCAACTTCAGATATGTCGTGCTGGCAACAGCCTTCCCACACACCCAACACAGCACAGTTTTTGCCGGCACTCGCCGCTTCCCTGAATGGGACGCGAGATGTTTTTTTAACGGGTTCAGCCCGTGGTAACCTTTCCCGCAAAGCTCGCAGAAGTATCGATGATTTCTGTCGACCTCGTGGGTGTGTCTGTGACAGTTGAGAGCAAACCGGTCGACGAAGGACGCTCCGCAGGCCTCGCAGCTGTACGGTCGCTCATTGGTGTGAGTCACATAGACGTGCTGCTGGAGACGAGACTTTGACTGAAAGGTCGCGGGGCAAAGGTCGCAGACGAAGGGGCGCCAGTGGCAGTGGACGTAACGAATATGGCTGACCAGGCGATGGCGCTTGTCAAAAGATCGCCCACACACTTTGCAGATAAAGGCAATGTTGGCACAAAAATTAACCTGTGGCTGTTTCTGTGGAATGGGTAGGACTGTCTGCTGTCGTTTCTGTTGAGTGGAGAGGATTTTCTGCTGTTGCTGCTTCTCACGTTTCTGCTGGTCTTGTTGCTGCTCTGGTTTCTGTTGGGTGGAGAGGAATTTATGCTTTGGCTGCTGATGTTGTGGTTTCTGTTGAGGAGATTTTCTGATGCTGCTGCTGTTTCTGCCAAGACGATAAGCTTTTCTGATGCTGCTGTTTCTGGCGATGGATATGCTTGTGATCTTTTGCAGGAGGCTGTGTGTCCAAGTCTTCCACTCCGAGGTAGATGCAGGTAGATTGTGTGGCCGCTGTGGTGTGTTTAGTCTCTCTGTCTTCAGCCTCTGGCCATTGTGATGGTTCATTGGTCTGGTCGGCGCAGTTGTCGTCATCTCTGTTGTTGTCACTGATGCACGATTTCGTCGATTTCCTTCGTCCTCGTCCAGGTCTTTTCCCGGGTCTCGTCTGCCGCTTGCCTGCCTCTCCTAAAACAGGAAAATGACCTTGTGTTGGTTATCAAATAACCAAAGGGAAGTAAGCGCTCTATGTATATGACATGTGTAATGGAGTAAGCGAGAGTAAGACATAACCAATCTCCTGGCACCTGAGAGAATAACAAGCATTGAAATGAACAAGGGACTTTCATCCTCACAAAAGGATGATCGCCGCAAGTTCATATGTTCATCATTCTCCAAGGTACTCATGCTTACAGTCAGTCATACACAAGAACCAGCTTTTATTCCTGACCGGACATAGTCCTGAGATCAAGACATGTTTTTAAAAGAACAAATGACGGGCGAAATGGCGCAGTGGTAAGACGTTGTGAGTTCAAATCCCGGTCGCTGCCGCCTGGTGGGTTAAGAGTGGATATTTGTCCGATCTCCCAGGTCAACTTAGGTGCATGCAGACCTGCTAGTGACTTAACCCCCATCGTGTGTACATGCAAGCTCAAGACCAAGTGCGCACGGAAAAGATCCTGTAATCCATGTCGGAGTTCGGTGGGTTATGGAAACACGAAAATACCCAGCATGCCTACCCTGAGTGAAGCTGACTATGCTCTCAGAGTATAGTGTGGGGAACCCAATTGGGCAAACAAGCTCACACGTCAACAGAAATTTCTGGAACGCTGAAAAAGAGGAAGAAAAGAACAAACACACACATTGTTACACGGTCGCCTTGAAAGTATCTGTGAGAATCTTAAACACATGAGGCAGAGCGCTGTTAACACCCTATTCCACACAGACCACGCATCGCCACCAATTGATATATTTTAGGATTCGTAGTTGAATCGTAATCAGTTCGTGAAATTCTTAAATGGATTCATATATCAGGCATGGGAATTGTTATTACTTACACATTTTTAGCTTTTTTTTACATTTTTCAATTCCCATGCCTGATATATATTGGTAGTCAGTTCTTGCAATTCTTGAGCAATCGGGAATCTTTCTTTCTTTCTTTATTTGGTGTTTAACGTAGTTTTCAACCATTTAAGGTTATATCGCGACGGGGAAAGGGGGGAGATGGGATAGAGCCACTTGTCAATTGTTTCTTGTTCACAAAAGCACTAATCCAAAAGTTGCTATAGGGGCTTGCAACGTACTACAATATTATGACCTTACTGGGAGAATGCAAGTTTCCAGTACAAAGGACTTAACATTTCTTACATACTGCTTGACTAAAAATCTTTACAAAAATTGACTATATACAAGAAACACTTAACAAGGGTAAAAGGAGAAACAGAATCCGTTAGTCGCCTCTTACGACATGCTGGGGAGCATCGGGTAAATTCTTCCCCCTAACCCGTGGGGGGGGGGGGGGGGGGGGGGGGTGTACCGTTAGAGATCAAATAACCAAAGGGAAGTTTGGGTCCGTATAACTCTCGCTTACTCCATTACACATGTTGTATACATTTGGAGCGCTTACTTCCCTTTGGTTATTTGATCTCTTGACAGCGCTCATTCTTGTTTTCGTTAGCATGAAACTGCCTTCCCATGAAAGCTACCTGCTCCCTTCTGCCGCAGTCATTTTTTGTAACATGTTTGCTGACACTCGCTGTACTGTAATGTAGAAACATGATTTGTATGTTCATGTTTGCGTAACAAATTGTTGACTATTCCCACCTGCCTCACTGCAAGCACTCCCAGCTGCTCCGACTGCCTCAGACTCTTCCGTCTGAAAATAAAACAAGTTTGATGGTGCATTTCATGTGAATGAGCACGTGTACACACACACAGTGACACACACACACTGACACACACACAGTGACACACACGCACACAGTGACCCACCCACACACACACACATAGTGACACACATACAAAAAAAACCTCACACACATGTGCAAACACACACACACACCCTCACCCACCCACACACACACCCCACCCCCTACACACACACCCACACACACACTCAGTACTGTACTGCAGTGCAAGCCTTATTTCAAGACCTGATTTTCTCAGATTGTTTGAGGTCCTAAGAGAGAGGTTCCACTGTGCTGAGCGATCATTATCACAGACTCACCAGCTGACCAGCCTTATGGCTGTGGGCCACAGGCGTTGGCTCAAGACACTGCCCAGCACTGTGACTGGTCTCGGGGGACGCAGACTTGACGCTGGTCACAGCACACTGATTCCATTCGCCATCAGTGTCACCGGCCCCTGGCGGTGAGGAGGGGGAGGAGAAGGCGATGACATTTCGGTGAATGTCTTTTGACATGTCTTCAGCTTGAGCAGTCAACATAGCTGGACATCTCCCCTTTGCTGATGTATGGCCGTCAGACCCTGAAATAGAGATACATGGACATGTTAAACACCAAATCTTCTCTTTCTTCTTTGTTCATGGGCTGAAACTCCCACGTTCACTCATGTTTTTGCATGAGTGGGTTTTTACATGTATGACCATTTTTACCCCCCCTATTCAGGCAGCATACGCCGATTTCGGGGGAAGCATGCTGGGTATTTTCGTGTTTCTATAACCCACCGAACTCTGACATAGATTACAGGATCTTTTCCGTGCGCACTTAGTCTTGTGCTTGCAAGTACACACGAAGGGAGGTAAGGCACTAGCAGGTCTGCACATAAGTCGATACATTTTTTTAAAAATGATTTAGAAAGCAGGAAGATTAATTGTAATATCCATTAGAGAATGGCTGCAGTGATACTTTTCACGATTGAATAAACTTTGAACTGTTTTCTGATCTATATCCTGACCGGGACACAGAGCAAGAAGCAAATGAGTACCAAGACTCACAAGAAAGAAGTAACTGTTGCATACTTGTGATGGTTTGTTTAACACTTTCTACCCCACCTATGTTGACCACGTTTTTTTTAAGCCCAGACCAGCTGTGCTGCAGCAGGTCACTCAGAATTGTAGTAACTGTGTAGTAACTGTGCATCAACACGCTGGAATGCAGGTGTTAGATAGACGTTACAGGAAGCGACTGAAGCTAACAGTCTGAGCGGATATATCGTACCTGGTCAGATAGACAATATGAGTGGGAGACAATGAGTTAATTAAGACCTCCAAAAATCTGAAAAAATTAGGTCTTTAAAAGGAGGGAGTCTTAAAATGGGGGTCCATTTGCAGAGGTCATGAACAGAATGTCTGAGAAAACAGGGTCTTAAAATGGAGGAAGTCTTAAATTGGGGGGTCTTATACCAGGGGTTCCACTGCAGTAGCACACCGTTCTGACCTGGAATGGAGGACTGTGAGCGTCTGGTTTTGCAAGCATCACACACTGGGCTGAGCGGGCTGCGGCAGAAGACGCACGCAACCTGGCCCTCGTCTTTTTCCTTGGTAGCCAGGTACCTGCACAAATACATTTTTTCATTTCATTTTTATTTTCATTACTTTGTCCCATCACTGGGAAATGCGGGTCGCTTCCTCCCAGTGGAAAGCTAGCAGCAACAGAGTCGCGCTTAACACAGGTATATGCGTGTTAAGGTGTAATCAGCCTCCTGCACTTATGGCAGAATGACTGAGGTTGTTTACGTGACACAGTGGTGACACGGGGGTGGAACAAGGATACCGTCTGTGAGTCTGCATATAAAGTTGACCCGTGTCCGCCCCGGTCCGGATTCAAGCCTGCCACCCTAGGATCACAAGTCCAGTGCTCTACCAACTGAGCTACCGGGCCCCGGCATATCGCATTACACTCAGTAATAGCAGCATAACGAGTCAAATAAACAAAACAAACTGATAAATAAATTAATCAACAAATCAACAACAAAATTATAATAAGATAAAGACATGTTAATTGATTAAAAGACCCACAACGATGTGCTTTGCAACCTCAAAAAAAAAAAAGAAAAACGCTTGAAGTTGAAGCCAAAAAAAAGATATCAACAGACAATTTCATAAATGAAATAAAGATATGGGTAACAGCAAGGCATCCAGGTGCATTAAACTGTCAGGCATTCAGAACCAGACAGATTGGAGTAGAGATCTATTCTGAGCCATACCAAACAGTCAAAGTGTGTATTCATAACTGCAAATGATCAATGGTGTCTAATTCTTGCGTAGCTAGCCATCAAACCGTTTCATATGTCACTCTCACTTCCTAGCTCCACAAGCGGCTAGCCGCAAGCATTTCAGGCCAATCAGAAACACTCGTCTGATCACACACCTCGCTCTGGTCCTCTCTCTCCTATTACAAATTAGTGTTGGCGTTACTCGTCTTCAACAGCTTTTCAGGAGAAGGACAAAACTGATTATTTTTATCATGAAATAGTGTTTATATTCATTCCTGGTATGGATAGAATTATAAAAGAATGTTAAATCTAGTATTGTCAATCATATTTAAGAGAATATTTCTCATAGAGAATATCATTTACTTAGTCTAATTATAAAGCACAAAAACATCAAAATTGCCAAGGATCAAGTTACGCCAAAATTCCAAGGCGACTTCAAATTGTCAGCAATAATTAAACCATAATTTGACCAATAAGTTCCAAAAAATGAAACAGGTTCCCTCCCCTACTTGCAGCCGTGGTCTTGAGAATCAAACCCCGGATTATCCTCCCGAGATGCCCCATCTTAGAAAGTGTGTGGCCAACTGCAGTCCCCCTTCGCTGCCAGCTGTACGGAGAAAAGGAGGACCTGAAGAATACGGTATCATTTGTCTCGCTGCCAGCTGTACGGAGGAAAGGAGGACCTGGAGAAGACGGTATCATTTTTGTCTCGCTGCCAGCTGTACGGAGGAAAGGAGGACCTGGAGAAGACGGTATCATTTTTGTCTCGCTGCCAGCTGTACGGAGGAAAGGAGGACCTGGAGAAGACAGTAACATTTGTCTCGCTGTCTGGTCTAACAGTAGGGAAGGCCAAATCGGTCGCCCGATTGCCAGGGGCGCGTAAAACATCCGCTGGGCTAGTAGAAACCGCCTGGCAACTCGCCCGGCTGGCCAATACAAATTCTGGTCAAATACAACACTTCTGGTTGTACTATCTAGTTTCAAAGTGTTAATAAACGCTGCGGATGCAGCAACTGTGATATGTACCGGGCCAGCAAAATGTCTTTGATGCAGTGATTGTTTTGAAGTTATTCCCCCAGCTGGCGAGTTTAAATTTTGAGATTTGGCCATCCCTGTAACAGTATAGACATGTGATCGAGAAAAAGAAGAATCTGTTTTCTTGAGGAAATAATGACTCACATGTGGACAAGAAACTTGCAGATGTCAGCGTCCTGTGCGAGGCCTTCCATGGTGCCAACACAGCACCACTGTTGGTGTGTTTTCTTGTCCAGAAAAATAGCCTCCGTTTTACCATCACTCATATCGGTTTCAGCACCTGATGTGGCTTCCATAGTCTTGGTCATTCTGGGTTAAAAAAAAAAAGTATACCAAGTGAAAATTAATTATAAGGTACAGTTAATTCTTCTTAGAGGGAGGGAGGGAGAGAGAGAGCGAGAGAGAGAGAGAGAGAGAGAGAGAGAGAGAGAGAGAGAGAGAGAGAGAGAGAGAGAGAGAGAGAGAGAGAGAGAGAGAGAGAGAGAATGACAATTCTTTATTTAACGAGGGTAGTAGATTAAAGAATGGCTCGGGAGCCGGCAAGCCCCCAGACTCAAGCACCGGCAGGACACCAGTACTTCACAAATGCACTGCTAGTTTCCCCTAACCTGGAAGGTATCTCTCCTTAGCTGAGTTGTAATCATAGCTGTGCTGTGGTTTGTGAGGTCGTTGGTTCGAGCCTTGCCATGTAACTATTTTAATTTTATTTGTTTTAACTTTTTTTTCTTCTTCTTAACTCTTTTATCTTTTATTTTGCTCTATTCTCCTTTATTCCAAATACATCAAGTCCTTGCCTTAAAGAGGGACAAACTAAAAAACAAACAAAAAACATAAGAACACATTAATTATACATGTATCATATGTACATAATTATGTAAAGAGAGAGGTGAGGTGGATATAGAGACAGAAACACTGACAGCATTTAGACACGGTACTACTTGTCTCCGAAAAAAAACCAAAACCTAAAAAAAAAACACACCAAAAACCTCATCAGAAATAAGAAAATGTGTCCTTAGATCGCGTTTTGTTACATAATTGTTTGCAATCATGACTTATATTTGGAACTTTCACAGTTCATGGCTTTATTTTCGTGTTTGTGCGAGGATTTACGAAGGAGCGGAAGCACTAATCACATGACGTCATCAATAATTATCAGAATGGGTGCATGTTACCATGTAGCATGAATCAGGCTTACTTTTCACAGGCATGTCCAATACTTCATTTTGAAGATAGATTTAGTTAGTCTAGATGGTGTTTTTAGGGGTTTTCGGAGGTTTTCGGAGACAAGTAGTACCCTTTAGACACAGACAGCCTTTAGACACAGACAGCCTTTAGACAGGCAAACCGACCGAAAGACAATTCGACAAACAACAGAGAGCATTTATCAATATCAATGTAAGCCTGAACAGGTGGAAAAGCACACATAAGACAATGGTGGCAGCAAATAAGCTAATCGTGAACTTTGTTTACATAGAATTCCTAACACTCAGCGTACAGTTTTACTAACCGCATGGATAGAGCCGTTTCTGCCAGTACCACTGTTTCCACTCAAGCAGGTCTGCACAGTTCCTGAAGATGAAGGCCATAAGAAATCAGTAGTAATATATATGTAAAATTAATCTATCACTCTTACTCCATATTGTTCGTCCTGTTTGTATTGTTTCGTAGGGGCCCAGCACTGGGTGGTAGGCTAGCCCCACAGCCCAGCGCCTGAAACTGCATGGGCGCCAGGGCAGGGATTAGCTTGGGCGTCGGTCATCTGCCATGTTAAATTTGGAAAAGATCGACACACATGGGTCTCAATCCGTCAATTGATCTGATAGACATGCAGCAGAGTTAGTCAGCTCGTCTTATTTTGGCGAAAATCGTGATCGAAAGGACTCGCAGCAAGACTGGGAGCGCCGCAAGACTTAGCGAGCAGACGAAAGTTGGAGTATTTTAAAAACTGGGATTGGCTACTTTGATTCGCTCGCCGATCCTATGTTTACCTCGGCTAAGCGCGCTATTTCCGCTGACAAAGAAAACAAAATGTCTCGCCGTCCACTTCCAGTGCCGAAAAAAAAAAGTTGTTGCCAGGACAGAAGTGGATTTCTAGTCAAATTGAAATTTACTTTTCAAATTATGTGCCAATCTAACCCTGAACTGCCATTCTGGTCAAGTTAAATGTACTATTACAGTGTGCCAATGTAACCCCAGAAGTTCCATTCTAGTCAATGTGCCAATCTAGTGAGTGTGTGAGAGAGGATTAAAGACTGACAATTAGCCTGTGGAGTTGATAAAAAAAATGTTTTTCTGTACATCAAGTTGTTTTGATAACTTTTCTGTTTGTTATTGTATCCTCAGACCTTTTATTCACCTTCATGTAAGACCATTGGCATTGGAAAATAAAGAATTGAATTGAATTGTCCTCTCCTATATTGTACATGTATTGTAATCAACTTTGAGAAGTTTCTCCTCACTGCCGTAATGCACAATTGAGGCAGTCCCGTGGCGGAAGGAAAGGGTTTTTTCTTGACTGATTGATGCATGGCTGAGTCAGTCAATGGACCTCTAGTGGAAAAAACCCAAGCCGAGACACTTGGGGCTAGCGGCAGGACGCAGCCAGGCTGTGATTGGCTAGTTATTAGGACGATGGGTATTTCCGCTTCAGGTTTATCGGATCTAAACACTACCATGGATGTGTGTGTGAGTAGGTCGGCTGATTCATAAATAAAATCCACACTAAAATGCTTCGCGATGAAATAAAGGATGCACTTTTATGGGTTAGGGTTCGGGTCAACCGGAAAATACTTCATAATGACCATGCAGCTAATCACAGCCTAGCTGCGTCCTGCCGCTAGCTTCACGTAGCCAACCCCTGCCAGGGCAAATCGCGAAAAGCGATAGCTTGCCTACCAACCCACCCATGTTGTTATTTTCATAGGTACACTATCCCGTTTATCTTTCACTCTGGAAAAATTAGGCGCAACAACCAAATGAGGATAGTTGCCTTGTACAGGGATTTCCTCAGAATTTGAAGAAGAAAAAGGCCTATCGATTTTCTGGTATCAAACCACAGGCGGAAGGTATCGTCCACTGGACTACTACTATCACAGAAGTAGTCTTTCTGTGATAGTTATAGTAGTAGTAGTCCAGTGGACGATACCTTCCGCCTGTGATCAAACCTCAACTCACTCAATCAGCTGATGCAAAAAGTAACCAATACACAGCAAAATGATAGCATTATCTAATACACTCGAAGCAATAACATAACGATACACACCTTATGAACAGTTTTGATCTAAAACAGCAAAGTAGTGGAGCAGTCTTCGTGATTCATCGGTTGATGAACCAGACGAAAATAATTCAAGTTGATGGAGTTTGCTCCCATGATATAAGCTCTTCACCAGAAAATCTACTTAATTTTGTGTCTTTTTACCAAGATGTCTTGAAATACATAATCAGCGTAGTTGTAGTCGGTGTTGAGTCACATCTTTCACTTTCAAAAATGTCTGAGCCTCCCAAAAAGCGTGTGCAATAAAAACATGTTCTATAAACAACAGAAATGAGCACACACTCAGGCACTGGGTCTGTTCAGTATTTGTCAATACATTATTTGTTTTGTGTTTATTCCTTTCTCATTTGGCAGTTTTGTGCAAAACGACGTTACGGAGGAAATCATTGGCTCCGCTTGATTGGGATTCAAAGTGGGCGACCGGGCGATCGCCCGCCACGTGACGCGGGCGATCTGATCTAAAGTACCAATCAAGCGCAATCGGGCCATAAACATGGCTGCCAATTTGTTGCTGTTGTGATCTTGTCATTTGACAAGTCATCTGCATGGAATCGTCATCGATTCACATTCAACTTCACTTGAAATTACTTCAATGAATCCTATCTAAGCCCCAAAACACACTTTAAACAATCACGAGTACTTAGATTCAACCCAATAATTAAGCACAGAAGCGTGAACACGGCCTGAAGGTACAACTTTCTCTTCAGAAGTAAAAGATTCACTTACTTTCCACCCGTGGCGGCCATTTTGATATCGCATCAGCCGATGTGTTTTGGTCGGGCGAGGCGGGCTAGCCCGCCGGCTTAAGCCGGTTCATGACCCGATTGTACTTGATTGAAAATACTTCACCCGGGCGCACCCGGGCGATCGCCCGGATTCCAATCAAGCGGAGCCTTTGTTACGACTATCGATCTGATTGCTAGTTTAGGCATGGTGTCTGAAAAGCTTGTAAATCGAAAAATTGCTAAACTGTTGTGTTGAAGCTAGGTTGGTTTAAATGAGTATTTTGATATGCTTTAGTGTGTTAAATTCATAGCTTAGAATTCAGTGGCATTCTTTACTTATTTTTGATACAAGCCAAAGAACATTATTTTGTCGTGAAATTAATTGACGGATTGAGCTCCAAACTTTAGCATAATTGATTAATTTGGTTGTTTGATCGATGAAAATGACGCCAGAAAGCTTACGGTTTCAACCAAGCGACATCATATACACGACAGAGAACTTTATATATCCCCTGTCGGAATTCACGGATAATCATAATTCCGTCTTTGAGTTTGATGCATGCAAACGAAATGCATTTGTACACAAAGATACAGTTCATTCCGTGACATCAAAGGGGTCTAAAATGAACGGTTATACTTACAAGTGCAGGTTCTGCAAATTTTGAGGCTTAGTCTAGATGCCTCTGAATTCTGAGCTATGAATTTAACACTAAAGTGCAAGATTACCGCTAATTGCTATTGTGGGATGTTGACTTGTGTGTTTTGGAAAATATGATATGTAGCTGTACTAGCTCTAAGTGTTCCAAAGTGGTGTCAAAAACGCCGGATTGTATACAGGACTCTGACCCCTGTATACTACTATACACTCCGAATGCGTATAGCCAGTGCAAAACAATGAAAAAATTTGATGCTCCACGGACTTTAATTATAATATAATGTAGATTTCATTCTCTAAGTGTACATCAAAGACCAGACAACCACATCAACATGCAGATTGTCATTCTGGCGACGCCATTCATTGTCGATTCATTGTACACATATCAAAGTACGCTTGGGACATACACAAACAAAAATCAAACAGTAACACACACAAAAACTTTTGCTCCACGGCAGTTTGGAACACACTTTGTGACCCAGAAGTGGTTGTATACTATGTAAATGTACATTATTTGCCAACCCTCGACACTCCGAAAAAGAGATAGCGGAAGTCAATACATCATATTGTTTTATTCATTGGCTGATTCCTAATGACTAGTTTGGGGGGCATTTCATTGACAAAAGAGTTGTAACAGAGCTTTTCATTGTCGGAGTGTATACAGACCTAGCAATCCTGTAAACACTCGGAGTGCGTATAGCTTTTGCCTTGTTTCACCTGTTTATTGCTGATTTCTGCATACAATGATTACGTTGCATATAGTGATATACAGTAGTCCCTTCCATTTCCGGCCCTTTCGTGGGCGTGAACCTACCCGGAGCGGCCAGCTTTCCCATGACTAATGAGTTTTCCTTCTATAATTGACTCTTAATGGCCGTTAACCTGTCTGACGCGGTCAACGGTCACTGATTTTTGCCCTAAGGTGCCCCTCTTACTCGACAGGAGCGGCCACTTAACGGCCACTTGTCACTTTCGCGGGCGAGCGACTGTGGTGTGTGTGTGTGTGTGTGTGTTGTGTGCACAGACGGCACAGCACGAGCAGACGACATGAATACTTACGCATGCGCAAATTGTAAATACAGACATGCGCATACATGTACATTTACGGCAGTCACTTCCGGATCGATCACAGCTGATGTGAGTTTGAAACACTTGTTTATCTGACACTCAAATACATATATAATAATCCAAACAACACACATAGAAACATACGAAACAATAGCTTAGCCAGGACGATCGAGTTAAACACGCAAATAATTAAGATGTATAAACGAAAGCAAAACTAACAGAGACAATGAATCGGCGACTCGTGGATGATCGCTTTCTTTTCTTCATGAAAACTTGATCGTGTTTTTTTTGGTTTTTTGGAGGAGCAGGGGGCCTGTAATGAACGGCCACCTGATATTTGCGGTCACCTTTGCAATGACTAATGGGTGACCGGATATGGCAGGTACTACTGTATACTGAGGGGCGCGTGCCATGTTTGTAGTTTGTGAAAAGCAAACACTTTTGAAAGACAAGACCACGACTTTTTTCCCTTGAAAAATTGAAAATGGCTGTTCAGATGTTCCTGTGGCGGCTGTGCTATTTTGGTGGTTGTGATGTCATGTGGGAAGAATTACCATAACGACCAGCTGCCATAGATTTTTTTTTTGTACTGCAAGTGCAAGCAGAATAACCATTGCACCATTTGATCCTCGTTTTCTTCAAATACATGTACCACATTTTTTGTTCTTTTTCTACAGTAACGCCGTGAACAGTGGGGAACCATCAAGGCCTTCACTAGTGACCAGGTACATGCAGAAGCTTCTCACTGCAGCATGGAGGAAGGAGACACAGCAATTCTGTCTGACATCAAGATAGAGATTGATGTTGCAGAAGAGACACCGCAGTACTGGCACATGACGGAACCAGAGCCATACGGTAAGGTTAACCAAACCTCTCTAACACTAAAACAACAAATGCAACATCCTCAATATATACAATGTGCCTTGCTGAACAAATGCTAGCTTTTAATTGTTAAAGTGACATCTTTTAGGTGTGTTACTGTTAGTGTTAACAAAACCTATGCAGACCTGTTTACCAGTACGATTTGGGCGTATTTTGTACGCCAAATTATTATCAATACGCAAATACGCGACACACGCACAAAATACGCCTAAGAAAAAGTCTAGAATACATATTCCGGTGTTGGTGTGCTGATTACGGAATGGTACCACTGATACCGGTTTCAGTCGAAGGGAGATAACTATGACAGCGAGTCTTCAGCTGTGGAAACCTTGTTCAGTTGTTGGCACGTGCGATCGTCTGGACAATCGTGGCAAAATGAAGCGGAAAAATGTGCCAGTTTCGGATGACTGTACCAAGTCTAAACAGAAGCAGCAGATTTTCTTGGAGAAATATAAGAAAGAGCCAGGAATTGTGGAGTCTACTATGGGAAAAAGTCATGCACACCGCAAGTATTGTAAATCAGATTTCTCCGTTGCCCATGCTGGGAAATATGACATCAAACGACACTGCAGTTCTAAAACTCACCTGGACAAGGTTGCTGCAAAGAAATCCGCTGAAAGCTGCCAAGGAATTATGAAGTTCATTCCCGCAAAGCAAATCCAGCCAGAAGAAAAGTCTGTAGTCCGCGCTGAAGCAATGTTTTCTGAGATGATTGTAAAAATGAACTTGCCACTGTCAACCGCAGATGTTATTTCACGAACTTCATCTTTTCATTATCAATCTGTTTGGAAGACACTGGTTATAATGCTATAAACTAACAGGTAAATAATATTGTTTTATTCCTGTTGTATTGGAAGGAGTTAAATTCTGAAGGTGTTCACAAGACATGCTATTCTTACACAAACACGTTTGCACCCACGCGTACATTTTCCCTACCCCATATAGCTTTGCTTGCAAAGTACACCAACTTTTTTAAAAATACACTCAACTTTTTGGGAAAGTACTCTTGCCTTGGGTTTAGGGTAAACAGGTCTGCCTATGGAAAGAGAATTGTGTCTTTTGAAGAAAAAGCAGAGAGAGCAAGCTTGTAGACAAAGTAGTTTACGGTAAGTGAAGCTTTGTATACAGCAGTACATCGCTGAGAAAACAAAATATGCCTTTGTGTGCAGCTCATTGTAAATGTAACATCGATAAGGCAGTTTAGGCCTAAAAAAAAAATAGGTGTGGTTACGGTAACCCGACCTAGCCTATTTTTATGGGCCGACCCTATAACTTTTTATTACATTTGTCACAAAAAAAACCACCAAGAAAACAAGTGCAGAAAACGCAATGAAAGCGAAAGCGCCCGAGTCGCACACTTATTTCCCTGTCAAGTAAGTTTAATTTGTACACATTAGAAAAAAAAGTGAAAAAAAAAAAAGTGATTGCCTACCTTCCTACCCTATTTTGTTTGGCTATGTTACCGTAACCACACCTATTTCTTTTTTGGCCTTATGTTGAAACATACGATCGACTGAATTATAAGTCAATAGGCCAATAATTCCCCTGCCATATTCAGCAAACAGATTGCTTTTGTAAGACGTAGTGGATATACAGTAGAACAGATTGCTTTTATAAGACGTAGTGGATATACAGTAGAACAGATTGCTTTTACGAGGTATGATCCAAACAAAATGATCAAACCGCGAGTATACAAGTCTCAGGCCACTGATCATAAAAAGTAATATATCATTTGAAAGACCAAACATTTAACTGGTATACCTCCAAAAGACGTCATTTGGTTACTACGTGATAAATGACGAGGTTTTAAAATACGTCACTTTTGGGTTGTGCTTCAAAACGGGGTCTTTTGTCAAGCACCATGAAAATCTTCACTTCTTTGAAGAGTGTAGCTGGGTAATGGTAAAACGAAAATGTCTACAAAGCTGAAGAATGTTACATAAATCAAAGCTGTTCCATATTCGACAATCTGACAAAAGAAAAGGGAATTTAAAACTGGGGAAAAGGGGAATAACTCTGACAAGCCAAAAAGACTTCCGAAGAGTGCTTTAAATGAGAATAATGTAGCTGCTGTGTCAAACTTGAAGAACTAAGATTAAAAAGTGTCCATGCGGGTATAAAGAGCAAAACATCAACTTTCATATGGAACAATCCAGAGAGTTCTACTCAATGATCTTCCGCTTCAAAAGCTTGCCGCAAAATGGGTGCCTCATTAGCTGACAGGGGAACGGAAGGAGCATCAGGGTCCTCTCGCACGCGATCTGCTCAACTGTTGTGAACCCAGTAGACCCAAATTTGTTATTACTGCAATCACTGATTATGAGACTTTGGTTTCCTTCTACTTTAGTGCCAGAAAACACAGAAACAAAGCGTGTCTAGACCAAAATGACGAGATACATCAAATTTGTAAGCGATGTTTTTAAAGCAGAAACAGGGCTATTCGTTGTATTTTTCAACCACGAAGGTCCCGTTGCTGTCGATTTTTGTATTGCTACTAACAGGCCAGTCATTGTCTCATACTATGCAGAAACCATTTTACCCAAACTTATTCACGAGTTTGGCAGTCAGCGACCAAACTGCGAAACCTAGACTTCCCTTCTTCTTCATGAAAATGTCAGTCTCACCGAAAGAAGGGCTGTAACTCCTTTCCTAAATGACTAAATGATCTTATTATTGCCTCACACTGTCTTCAGACCTGAGTACACCCCTTAAGAGTGCTGAACATACCCTCTTTGAACATCAGACATTTTGCGAACAAGTTTCACTGCACCCAGGACCTACAAAAAAGCCGTCAAATCAGAGCTGAAAAGCAACCCCAAATAAGGCCAGCTTAAGTCCTCTTCTGATTGGCTTAGACACTTGTGACTCTTGTGACTCTGCATCGATATTGGAGGAGAGTAGTTTTAATGACTGCTGTAATTTGGGCCAGATACGCCAAACGGTCTCTGCGAAAATCACATTTGATCATTTTGTTTAGATCATACCTCGTATAAGACGTAGTGGCTATACAGTTGAACAGATTTTATCCTACATACGTGAGGGAGACAATGCCCCACATGGAGTTGTTCCCCTTTACACCTGCCAAACTCCTACAATAACGCCAAATTCCTTCTGCTGTACTGAGATTTAGAAAATTGCTGCTGTTTTTTGGAAGCCAAAGGTAATATTTGACTAGAGCCGACTTGACGTCACTGATTGCAGTTGCACACAATACGCTAACAACTGCGGTAGCCTAGAATAAACTATTGAAGCGCCTGTATGGTTTACATATGTGCTAATTAGCCAGGCAAGAGACCTGTATGCGTCATAAAATGGTGTTGAAGGCCTTACAAAATGTGTTTCGTCGGGTTTCTATGACTTTTTGTGTGAAAAGCTTTGTTTCTTCGGGTTTCTATTACCAGACATGGGATTCTTTCGTAAATTTACGGAATTCCGTAAATTTTTAGGCTCCAGGGATCATTCTTGAGATTCGTGCAAATCCGATGAGAAAATGTATGGGTATATGTAGGTATATGTATATGTAGGTATATTTGGGGTATATGTAAGCTGAAATATGCATTTCAAGGCCATTTTTGTGTGTCTAAAACATTAAAAACTTTCAGCTTCTGGGGGCCCCGAACAGGGGCGTTGCCCCTGGATCCTACTGGGGGCCTTCTGCGGCCCCCAGACCCCCACCTTCTTTTTCCTTAATTATCACTTTTTCTGAATCCCATGTCTGATTACTTTTGTGTGAAAAGCTTTGTTTCTTCGGGTTTCTGTGACTTTTGTGTGAAATTTAGCTTTGTTTCTTCGGGTTTCTATGACTTTTGTGTGAAAAGCTTTGTTTCTTCGGGTTTCTATGACTTTTGTTATAAGCTTTGTTTCTTCGGGTTTCTATGACTTTTGTGTGAAAAGCTTTGTTTCTTCGGGTTTCTATGACTTTTGTGTGAAAAGCTTTATTCATTCTGTGAGGCGGAGTGGGGCTTTAAACAAGACAGGCAAAGAAAACTGACTGTTTTGGAAGAAAATTGATTGTTTGTTTTCTTCACATATAAAACCTGTTCAGTATTTGCTGCTTCTTTCTGCTACGGTGAAACCCCCTTTTAAGACCTCCAAGAATCTGGAAAATCAGGTCTTAACAAAATTTGGAAAATCAGGTCCTAATTTTGTAAGGCGAAATTACAACATTTAGTCAATCTGTCGAACCCACAGAATAAAACTGCACGCACTGCAGTGTTTTCACCAGGACAAAACAGCTTCGTCAATCCAACCGGCAAGGAAGTCACTCAATTTTTGCGTGCAGCATGAAGTAAACAGACATGCAAGAATAGCAAAGTAGCGAACTGCGGTTAGCAGGGAAGCGCTTTTCTGTATTCTTTGTAACAGTCTGAGCTTGTTTCGAATACAAACTGTTGTTTTTGGAATCAGGAAATGATTCGGAGTAAGATGAAATCATTTTTGGATCAATTTCTTGAATAATTATCGAAGTACTAATTAACCTATTTTTGTTAATTGTGATCACATTTTAAGAGTAAACATGACATATGTACTTATCGCATTTTTACTGATCACATGACAAAACATGCTGTTGTCATTGGTCAACTAGGAACTGTATATCAATTGACATCGCGCAGGAAGTTCCCAGCGAATTTGATATCGCGCAGGAAGTAGTTCATCAATTTTTATTTTGAAGAATAAAATCTCACCTGAAGGAAACAAATGTCTCCCTTTTTTTTAAATCACAAATTTATAAAAAGAAAAGTAATTGAATCAAAAAGATTAAGCTGTGCAGTGAATAAAATCAAACTGTTCCCACCCAGCTTTAACAGAGAAGTAGTAGAAAAGAATGTTACAATCTTACCGACTGAGGTAGTTGGAACAGCCATAAACAAAGCAGACCTTGAAAGTACCAGTAGTGGCAGTACTTACTGAGAAAACTGTGAGATCTCTTGCAGTGTTTCAGCGCACATCACTCACAAAAAGGCAGGAAATGAGCAGCCGATTTAAACAGTTCGCACCTGCATGAACCATTGTCCACCTTTCTTAGTCGTAGCCATACAACATCAACCGAACAACTTTCAGCATCTATCACAGTCACAGCGCCGTCGGAGGACGCCATTTTGGATGAGTCGTAAGCGAGTGAGCTTCGACAACATTATTATGCAATCCGCCGATTCGGACAAATACCTGGAAGCTTTCTTGGGCACAGAAAATGAGCCAGAGGACTTTGCTGATACTGCCTGGCGCACTTCAGTTCCTGCCATCGTTCAGAATTGCCAAATCAAACAGTCATAAAGAGTACGACTGAGGAAGTAACTGGGACATTGTTCGCTGTTCCTTCGAACTGGCAACTCGACTGAACTTGTTAGTTTTTGTTGGTGATCTGTTTCAACCGTATATTTTTGTTCTTTTTTCATTATAAATGCCTTATTTTGTCTGAGAAAAAGAACCAGTTACTGAAAAATAAAAGTAAGAGCAGCAAAGTTACGCGGAAAGCAGGAAAAGACAACCCAACATTTCCAACATTAAATACAAGGCAGTAGCCTCCCTTGCGTTTGTCTGACTTCTTAGGTAGGTTTATGATTCCTACTGTTCCGAAATCGAATGCGATAAAATCGTTATCGTTAGATTTGACTGTGATATCAAGTTTGATTGAACAATGAGGGTGTGACAGTTCCGCCTCAACTTTTACAAAAAGTTGGATATGACGTCTTCAAAGACACACACACACACACACACACATACACCACGACCCTCGTCTCGATTCCCCCTCAATGTTAACCCCTTCGGCGCCAGCCATTCTGAAATGCTGCTTATTCCCCCCTCTGCTTCTTTCTCTCTGTAAACGTGTAGGGCTAGTTATTTTTTGGTAACTTATCTAACAACCAAAATCACTTACCCAACAACGGGCCTGAATCCTCGATAGGTAACATGTAGATGAGCCAGACTTTGAGGGAACTACCTTAGCGATTGAAAAGTTCAGAACACTCTAATGTACGAAATATACTTCTTTAGACCACACAATACAAACACACTGCATTTAAACTAGCAACTACAGACTTGGACACATTAATCTCCGAAAAGAATCCACGAGGTTTTTTTTTCTTCCAAATCCAAATCTAACGATCAGTGCAAAGAAACTCGCTCTAGATCTCTTATGAGTGCAAGTGAACTTCCAAGGCAAGTTACTCTCGTAGCGATAAGAGTAGTTTCCCTTCCACATTTCCTGAACTGAGTTGCTCGGACAAGACTGCAATCCGACGGTTAGTTTTCGACAATATTTCATTTTATAAACTGATCACGCGCAACCAAATGCACACGTCTCATCAATTTAAAGAATATACAGCGGTTTTATACACTATTTTGCCCCAGAAAATATATATGGTCTCAGTTCCGAGTTCGCGGTCATGAAAAAGCTCGTTGAAGCTCGCATTTTTCATGATCCGCTAACTTTGACCATTATTTTCAATAATCACTGAGACTCGGCATGTAACCTCTACATCTCCCAGTGCCAGGTGTTTTTGTGGCTGCAGTGCTGCGCATCAGTCACTACATTAAAATGCTCATAACTTCCTTATTTCTCTTACTGTTTTTTTGCAAATTGTTGGAAATTGATTCACGTTTTTATGTGTCTAGTTTAATTTTTTCTTTGAAATTGTTTAATTAAAAAAAAAAAAGATTATTATGTCACAAATTAAAAATACATAACATCAACTCAACAGCACTATATACAGGGACAGAAGTCAAACAAATGTTCATCAATTTTAACCCCTTGACTGCCTTATGACAGGTATACCCGTCTGCGCTTGTGCAGCCGCAGCGCCTTAGGACGGGTTTACCCGTCTTCTCCGTTCCGGGATTTTCCAGAAATGCTACGTCACTGCTGACACACAAATAGCAGCCAATGGCTTGGAAGGATACCATATTCTCATGAATAAACATAAGTGGTGATGCGGTTTTGCGTCTGAAGACTATTTTCGGCCTTGGCGATAGGGTAGGGGAGAGAAATTTCGACTCGTCAAAATGGCTAACGGTGACAGTCGACCGGGCCCTAGTAGAGAAAAACAAAGCCGGACTGACGCTACAGGCGGTGCAAATGATTATGGATACTGACAGGGGAAGGGGGAGATCTTCTTTCAGACGATTCGTTGGAAACAGGTAGATGACAGTGATTATAATCCTTTCTTGGAGCAAGTAAAACAGCCACCTGTGTTTGATCCACAGGCTCCGGAAGATGCGCCGGACTGATTTTTCAAAAGTTCATATTTAAACATTTTAAGCCAAACTAATTATTATTTCCATGATTAGACACTAAAAACAGATTCTTGGTTCAATTTCCTTTAAAAATAACATAGGTTTTACTTACCTACCTACTGCCAGTTTGGAGCTAGAATTTTTTGTGAATTATTACACCCCGAACTCCAATATTCCCTTGCAGTCAGGAATGCACATACGCAAGTTTTGATTGGCAGTGAAAGGGTTAATGTAGAAAGGCAGACTTACCAAATGAAGTGCAAGAAACAGCTATAATTCAAAGAATTTTGTCCAGCACAGACACAAAATAAATAAGGGTACACGTGGATATAGTGCCACGTCCCCTTCCTCCTCGTGTCAGTGACACAAAATAAATAAGGGTACACGTAGATATAGTGCCATGCCCCCTTCCTCCTCGTGTCAGTGACACAAAATAAATAAGGGTACACGTAGATATAGTGCCACGCCCCCTTCCTCCTCGTGTCAGTGACACAAAATAAATAAGGGTACACGTAGATATAGTGCCATGCCCCCTTCCTCCTCGTGTCAGTGACACAAAATAAATAAGGGTACACGTGGATATAGTGCCACGCCCCCTTCCTCCTCGTGTCAGTGACACAAAATAAATAAGGGTACACGTGGATATAGTGCCACGCCCCCTTCCTCCTCGTGTCAGTGACACAAAATAAATAAGGGTACACGTGGATATAGTGCCACGCCCCCTTCCTCCTCGTGTCAGTGACACAAAATAAATAAGGGTACACGTGGATATAGTGCCACGCCCCCTTCCTCCTCGTGTCAGTGACACAAAATAAATAAGGGTACACGTGGATATAGTGCCACGCCCCCTTCCTCCTCGTGTCAGTGACACAAAATAAATAAGGGTACACGTGGATATAGTGCCACGCCCCCTTCCTCCTCGTGTCAGTGACACAAAATAAATAAGGGTACACGTAGATATAGTGCCACGCCCCCTTCCTCCTCGTGTCAGTGACACAAAATAAATAAGGGTACACGTAGATATAGTGCCACGCCCCCTTCCTCCTCGTGTCAGTGACACTGACACTCTGCCACGCGGTCAGCGACCTCTCGCTCTCGTAGTGACATTTCTGCCACGTACCCTGGCTGTCACTGCCTGTGCACTGCCAAACATACCACCACTGTCATCCTCAGCATCCACTCTGGATGCATACGGCCGTTGGAAGGACTGCGAACGTCTCATATGAACTGCCATGTCAGTAGCTTCACTGTCAGACTCACTGTCATTGTCAGTCGGCAACCAGCCTTGAAGCGTAGCATCATTGTAATCACCACATGGGTGCTCCTTGTCCGATTCAATGTCCGTTTCGTTGCGCGAAACAAGGTTCAGTAGTCTCAAAACTTCAGTTGTTACAAAGGTTGGGTGTTGTGAGTTATTCTGTGCCATGGTGCTAACACAGCAGATCGAAAGTGTTCCAAAATATCGATCAAAATCGATACAAATAGACTCGCTGACTGCAGAAACAATGGCGGTGTGAAAAGTTAGGGGAATCCCCGTGCCGTGTGCAACATTTGACCCTTACAGCCTCTTAAAGAGCCGTTGCTACAACTGTAAAGTCACGTGTACTCGTCGCAGCAGAAATGCGACATCGGCGGTGAACCAAGAGGTCAAATACGACATCGGCGCCGAAAGGGTTAAAACATTTAGTCAAAACGTAAAAAGGAGTGCTTCTTAAAATGGGGGTAAATTTACAGAGGTTATTAGCAATAAGTCTGACAAAAACAAAACAGGGTCTTAAAAGGGAGGGAGTTTTAAAATGGGGGTAAATTGACAGAGGTTATGAGCAATGAGTCTGACAAAACAGGGTCTTAAAAGTGAGGTCAGTCTTAATAATAATAATAATAATAATAATAAATGAGCATTTATATAGCGCAACATCATAACTTTACAATTATGCTCTTTGCGCTTGACACATTTAAAATTCAAACACAGTTATACAAGCATTTACATCTACATTCATAGTCAGCAATGCTTGATTAAAAGCATACACCATCAAACATACATTACAACAGAGGGGTTCAACTGTAATACCTGTTATTAATTTTGTAAGAAGGCACATGCAATGCACAATGCTATGCAATCACACAAACACTTACATAACACACATACATACAGCATCACCCTCATCTCACCATCCCAGTCTTCCACAAAACATTTAGTCAAATCTTGACTATATTTCAAAGGTGTATACATAGCACAAGACTATTCACAACTTTACATAAAACTGTATCCAAACACGTTACGTTGACTTTAAACACATCACAAGAAACACTCCATTGGTTCACTTGTTAACTTTGATACGTTACAAAACGAATATTCAAACTCTTCCGTAAAACCCTCAGATCGACTGATGAGAACAGGTCAAACAGTAATATCTAAAGAAAACAAAACGAACATGGAACAGTTCATTTTACAGGTAAACAGGTCATCATATTGACCAACCAACAACAACATTCCTAAAACAGGGTTGGGTGAGACTACTATTTACAACCAATCTGTAACTGATCATATACTTCGTGACCGGCACGGTTGGCCTAGTGGTAAGGCATCCGCCCCGTGATCGGGAGGTCGTGGGTTCGAACCCCGGCCGGGTCATACCTAAGACTTTAAAATTGGCAATCTAGTGGCTGCTCCGCCTGGCGTCTGGCATTATGGGGTTAGTGCTAGGACTGGTTGGTCCGGTGTCAGAATAATGTGACTGGGTGAGACATGAAGCCTGTGCTGCGACTTCTGTCTTGTGTGTGGCGCACGTTATATGTCAAAGCAGCCCCGCCCTGATATGGCCCTTCGTGGTCGGCTGGGCGTTAAGCAAACAAACAAACAAACAAACATACTTCGTGCATGCTTCATACAAGGAACAGTCTAGTTTACAAAAAGAAAAGCAAGGAACTAGCTGATGTTGAAAACTAGAAACACGTGAGTCAAACGTATTCTAAAGCCTACTACGCTGTTTTGCAGCGCTCACATCAAAACCAGGACACGGAAAAGAGCACGTGAGTCTCACGCGTAAAGGTAGTTAAATAACGCTCCACAAAAAACAAGTCACAACAAGGTGCCATGATAAAAGCACGGTTATCTTCCTTTACACCGTAAAAGGACTAGAGCAAAATGTATTCACAACAAAAAATAGGTAAATGCATGCCACATCGGCATGCACACACACACTCACACACTCACACTCACACACACAAAGACCATGCCCCGCAGTGTTTTCTTTATGGTGCGGCTATGATTTACGTGCTGCACGATATCGCTACTGCTGTGGAAAGTGAAAGTAGGTTTTTACATGTTTTGCGTGGTGGCGCCACAGGGCTTCCTGTTTCAATTTTGAGTGCCGTATGAAGCATCTGTGTGTACTCTACAGTCTCTGTAGATACTAATTTGCATCACCTATATCACTTGCATTCCTTTCAGTGCCGGACAGGGAGGTCAAAACAGCTACCGTGACTGCGGTGCAGTCATTGGGCGGAAAAGCTGCAGTCAACACAGCTACCATGCCTACAGTGCAGTCATTGGACGGAAAAGCTGCAGTCAACACAGCTACCATGACTACAGTGCAGTCATTGGACGGAAAAGCTGCAGTCAACACAGCTACCATGACTACGGTGCAGTCATTGGACGGAAAAGCTGCAGTCAACACAGCTACCATGCCTACAGTGCAGTCATTGGACGGAAAAGCTGCAGTCAACACAGCTACGATGCCTACAGTGCAGTCATTGGGTGGAAAAGCTGCAGTGAATGGGCACAGCGATAGTGGTACCTGGCTGAAACTAGAGATTCAGACACCAGAAATACAAACTGCAGTCAACAATTGCAGTCATACTTGGCTGAAACAAGAAATACAGACACTAGAAACACAGACTGCAGTCAACACTCACAGTGATACCTGGCTGAAACGAGAGATACAGACACCAGAAAAACAGACTGCAGTCGACACTCATAGTGGTACCTGGCTGAAACAAGAGATACAGACATCCGAAACACAGACTGCAGTCGACACTCATAGTGATACCTGGCTAAAACAAGAGATACAGACACCAGAACCACAGACTGCAGTCGACACTCATAGCAATATCTGGCTAAACCAAGAGATACAGACACCAGAACCACAGACTGCAGTCGACACTCATAGCGATATCTGGCTAAATCAAGAGATACAGACACCGAAAACACAGATTGCAATGAACACTCATTGTGATACCTGGCTGAAACGAGGGAGGTGGATAACAGAAACTCAAAGCATGGGTAGATTAGAACTAAATGAGAGACGTGAAACAGATCCAGTTCCAATGTCTGGCACCACATTCCCGTGTTCAGGTCACAAGAATCAGCAGGTTGTGATTACACCATATACAGGGCAGAAAAAGCATGCATGCAATGAGTGTGGTGCCAGGTTTTTACGGTCTGGTGATTTGAAGCGACACATGTCAACACATACGAGAGAGAACAAGTATGAGTGTACTGAGTGTGTTGCTAGTTTCAAACTGTCTTCTTATTTGAAGAAACACATGTTAACACATACAGTGGAGAAAAGGCATGAATGCAATGAGTGTGGCGCCATGTTTTTACGGTCTGGCCATTTGAAGCAACACATGTTAACACATACAGGGGAGAAAAAGCATGCGTGCAATGAGTGTAGTACCACGTTCTCTCAGTCTGGTCATTTGAAGACACACATGTTAACACATACACGGGAGAAAAAGCATGCATGCAATGAGTGTAGTGCCATGTTTGTACGGTCTAGTAGTTTGAAGCAACACATGTTAACACATACGGGGGAGAAAAAGCATGCATGCAATGAGTGTGGTGCCAGGTTTTTCCAGTCTGGTAATTTGAAGCAACACATGTTAACACATACAGGAGAGAAAAATCATGCATGCAATGAGTGTAGTGCCAGGTTTTTCCAGTCTGGTTCTTTGAAACAACACATGTTAACACATAGAGGGGAGAAAAAGCATGCATGCAATGAGTGTAGTGCCATGTTTTTACGCTCTGGTTCTTTGAAGCAACACATGTTAACACATACAAGGGAGAAAAAACATGCATGCATTGATTGTAGAGCTAGGTTTTTACGGTCTTCTTATTTGAAGCAACACATGTTAACACATACAGGAGAGAAAAACCATGCATGCAATGAGTGTGGTGCTAGGTTTTTACGGTCTGGTAATTTGAAGCAACACATGTCAACACATACGGAAGAGAAAAAGTATGAGTGTACTGAGTGTGATGCTAGTTTCAAACTGTCTGGTAATTTGAAACAACACATGTCAACACATACGGAAGAGAAAAAGTATGAGTGTACTGAGTGTGATGCTAGTTTCAAACTGTCTGGTTCTTTGAAACGACACATGTTAATACATACAGGGGAGAAAAAGCATGCATGCAATGAGTGTGGTGCTAGGTTTTTACGGTCTGGTGATTTGAAGCAACACATGTCAACACATACGGGAGAGTAAAAGTATGAGTGTACTGAGTGTGATGCTAGTTTCAAACTGTCTTCTTATTGGAAGCAACAGATGTTAACACATACAGGGGAGAAAAAGCATACATGCAAAAAGTGTGGTGCCAGGTTTTTACGGTCTGGTAATTTTAAGCAACACATGTCAACACATGCGGGAGAGAAAAAGTATGAGTGTACTGAGTGATGCTAGTTTCAAACTGTCTTCTTATTTGAAGAAAGACACGTTAACACATACAGGAAAGAAAAAGCATGCATGCAATGAGTGGTACTAGGTTTTTACGGTCAGGTAATTTTAAGCGACATATGTTTACACATACAGGAGAGAAAAAGCATTTTGGTACAGAGTGTAATGCCAGGTTTTAGAGAAGCATCGATGTTGTTGCCGTTTTCTGATTCGAGTCAAGCGACACATGTTTACACATACAGGAGAGAAAAAGCATGTATGCAGCGATTGTGGTGCCAGGTTCTTGCAATCTGGTTCCTTGAAGCGACACATGTTAACACATACAGAGGAGAAAAAGCATATATGCAACTATTGTGGTGCGTCACACACAAGACAGAAGTCGCAGCACAGGCTTCACGTCTCACCCAGTCACATTATTCTGACACCGGAACAACCAGTCCTAGCACTAACCCCATAATGCCAGACATCAGGTGGAGCAGCCACTAGATTGCCAATTTTAAAGTCATAGGTATGACCCGGCTGGGGTTCGAACCCACAACCTCCCAATCACGGGGCGGATGCCTTGCCACTAGGCCAACCGTGCCGGTTGTACTCAAATTTTTTTGATTTGAAACAACACATGTTAATACATAAAGGAGAGAAAAACCATGCATGGAATGAGTGTGGTGCTAGGTTTTTACGGTCTGGTAAAGACTGGCACGGTTGGCCTAGTCTAGCGAGGATTTTTTACATACCTAGAGCTTTTCATGTCTTATTGATACATGTATAAGCAGATTCGCGATCATCGATAACGATTTTTAATGGTGTTGTGTAATTTTAAAATTACAAAGGAAATGATATGTAAGACAGTTTCAAGCGAGCTATCTTTCGCGGATGTACTTACTGTGCAAACAACTCTAAATAGGGCAAAAGTGTCACGTGATAATCAACTTTGGCTACGAATCAGACAATACTTTTCCGTAACCATTTGGAAGTGATGCAACAATATCACGGTCTCCTTCCCACAGCCGTCTCAGCATTTCGACTTGTTTTAACCTTAGAACGATGTCTTTATCATAACTGTGAAGAACATATCGGAGATTACTGTCAAAAGTCGGCCGATCTGCAATCACTTTCGTCTCGGTTGGGAGTTAACTGTGTATTACTGTTGTAATAGATTCATCGCACAAACGAAGCATCCAGTCAGAGATAAAACTGGCGCTAGCCGTTGAAGCGATGATGTTCAGTATGTGCTCGCCGCTGACCTTCGCAGTTGCTCTTCCCAATCTCAGTTCAAATCAAAACTAAAAACACACCTTTTCCACAAACATTTACCGTGAAATACATTTTCAAGCCTGATCCGTTTCTGATGGTCACTTTTGTCCCATGATTGTACTGTACATAGTTTTTCATGTATGTGTTTTGCGCGCTCGTGAGTGCGTATGTTTGTGATAATGTATTATTGTGCAATTTGGTTTATGTAGTGCGCGTGTCTGCCCGTGCGTGTGTTTGTGATAATGTTTTACAGAGCAACGAGTTATTCATTGATATGTGTGTGATTGCACGTTAAATAATGTTATGTTGTCGTAGTTTTTTGTTGTTGATTGTACAGCGCTTTGAGCAGGGTTAAACCCTGGATATATGCACTATAGAAATATTATGCATTATTATTTTGGTGCTCACAACACCCCCGTCGCGATATAACCTTGAATGGTTGAAAACGACGTTAAACACCAAATAAAGAAAGAAAGAAAGAAAGAAAGCTCACAACACCAGATTTTGATTGGATTTTGTTGAAGTCATCGCTGCGATATTGCTTTGAATATCACCGCATTTTGCGACAGTCAAAACATCATGTTCCTCGCGCCCCCTAATTGGCGTAGAGGCGCGTCCCCCGGGTGGTGGATGGGGGAGCCTTCTCTACTAACTTCTGAGAGAAGGTCGCATCACTCTCGATGCCGTGAACCTAATCAGGATCTTTTTCTTGTTTCTTTATTTCTGCCTCCCCAAAGTCCTTTTACTTTCCTTTTCTCACCCATAAAATTCTTCACTTATTACCCTTGTTAAGTGGTTCTTGTATAGAATATAGTCAATGTTTGTAAAGATTTTAGTCAAGCAGTATGTAAGAAATGTTTAGTCCTTTGTGCTGGAAACTTGCATTCTCCCAGTAAGGTCATATATTGTACTACGTTGCAAGCCCCTGGAGCAATTTTTGAGTCACTTGAGAAAAAGTGACTCTATGTAATCGGTCAGTGTTAGTCTGTCCGGCCGGCCGGCCGGCCGGCCGGCCGTCTGGCCGGTCGTCCGTAGACACCACCTTAACGTTTGACTTTTCTCGGAAACTATCAAAGCGATCGGGCTCATATTTTGTTTAGTCGTGACCTCCAATGACCTCTACACTTTAACGATGGTTTCGTTGACCTTTGACCTTTTTCAAGGTCACAGGTCAGCGTCAAAGGAAAAATTAGACATTTTATATCTTTGACAAAGTATCTCGGAAACTATCAAAGCGATCGGGCTCATATTTTGTTTAGTCGTGACCTCCAATGACCTCTACACTTTAACGATGGTTTCGTTGACCTTTGACCTTTTTCAAGGTCACAGGTCAGCGTCAAAGGAAAAATTAGACATTTTATATCTTTGACAAAGTATCTCGGAAACTATCAAAGCGATCGGGCTCATATTTTGTTTAGTCGTGACCTCCAATGACCTCTACACTTTAACGATGGTTTCGTTGACCTTTGACCTTTTTCAAGGTCACAGGTCAGCGTCAAAGGAAAAATTAGACATTTTATATCTTTGACAAAGTTCATCGGATGTGATTGAAACTTTGTAGGATTATTCTTTACATCAAAGTATTTACATCTGTAGCCTTTTACGAACGTTATCAGAAAAACAAGGGAGATAACTAGCCTTTTCTGTTCGGCAACACACAACTTAACGTTGGGCTTTTCTCTGAAACTATAAAAGTGACCGGGCTCAAATTTTATGTGAACGTGACTCATTGTGTTGTGAATAGCAATTTCTTCCTGTCCATCTGATGCCTCATATAATATTCAGAACTGCGAAAGTGACTCGATCGAGCGTTTGCTCTTCTTGTTTGATTAGTGCTTTTGTGAACAAGAAACACTTAACAAGTGGCTCTATCCCATATAACCTTCGTGGTTGAAAACGACGTTAAACACCAAATAAAGAAAAAAAGAAAGAAAGAAAACATCATGTTAGACTCTGTGTGTGTGTGTGTGTGTGTGTGTGTGTGTGTGTGTGTGTGTGTGTGTGAAGTTTATGCGACTGTTTGCATGCGCTGTGATTATGAGCGTCAGTGATGATACTTATTGCTTCCAATGCTCATGTTATAAGTTAATCTTAGTAGTGTACCTATGTTTGATTATAATTAATGATTGTGTGTTTGTCAATATTAGAAAGGCGATGTCGTACCCCCCGCGGATTAGGGGGAAGAATTTACCCGATGCTCCCCAGCATGTCGTATTGAGAGGCGACTAATGGATTCTGTTTCTCCTTTTACCCTGTTTCTCCTTACAAAGATGTGAGTAGCATATTTGTGATGTGAACAACGTCGTGTTTTTAACCTCCCTAGATGTTGAAGCGCGATGTCTGTGGCAGCGTTATTCACGTGTTTCGGGTGTTACACGAAAAACTCTAGTTTAAGATGAGCTGTGTTTACGAGTATGAGACATGTAGCTGGTTTTGGTTTGATATCGTCACAACGCTATAGAGGCTCGACCGAGCAAGGTGTCTTAGCGGGTGTCAAGTTTGTCTGGGACAAATTCACTCTTTCAAGAGACGGGTCTCTTAAGGTAAATGATTTACTATGTTGTATATTATTGAAGTTTGATTACACAGCTGCAATGTAAAGGTTAGTGTATACAAAGTGCACTAAATCTTAGTGTGAAGTTTTAAGAGAATTCTTGATGTAATTGTATCACGGTTTTTCTTGGGGAATTTCTTGAACATAAATGTTACGCATTTATGTTATGTTTAAGACGGTGATGCTTTGTATGGCAGAGTTATTCATAGATTAAGTATTAGCTTGGATATTGAATGTGGACGGAATGTGAACGTTAGAATGAACGAGAATGTATGAGTTGATACACGAATGTTTGGAAGAAGAGATGGCTTTAGAGAATGTTGTATTAAGACTTGGTTAAATTCTTTAGGAGTTTCCATGAGGAGTTTCCATGGCGTGTACGAGGGACGGACCTTACACGGAGAAGCGCGGGACGATGGTGGCGAGCAAGGGACCACATCGGCGCAGATGACTAGACGAGGGGAGTCTTCATCGTTACCGGTCGTAGCTGACGACGGTTCTTTTCGCTAATGGCAGAAAGGGTTCTCGGGGAGAAACGTGCAAGGTGTGTGTTGGCATCTACAATGAGAGTTTCTGGGAATTCATCATTCTATGAGGATTCAGCGACACAAGGAAGTGAAACTGACGACATGCAGTGAGCCGTGATTTGAACTCGTGAGTGTCTGTCAGCACCTTATCTTGGGTTATAATCTATCTTTGAGAAAGTATCTTTATACTATGTATTTACCGGTACATGCATTGAGTGAATGCTAAAAGATTGTGTGAACTGTGTGTCGAGAAGTTGATTCGTATTGATGTATTTGAAGTGAAGAATTGTGTTGAAATTGGTGAGGAAATAATAAGCCTGTATTCTCCCAAATTCTGTTGTTTGAAGTGTATGGTGTGAAAAGGGTAGAGACAGTGCAATAGGGCAGAACACGTACATATGAAAGTAATTTCATTTATTTCACACCAAACCACTTCATGACAGTTAAGTGTTTCTTGTATAGAATATAGTCAATGTTTGTAAAGATTTTAGTCAAGCAGTACCCCCCGCGGGTTAGGGGGAAGAATTTACCCGATGCTCCCCAGCATGTCGTGAGAGGCGACTAACGGATTCTGTTTCTCCTTTTACCCTTGCTAAGTGTTTCTTGTATAGAATATAGTCAATTTTTGTAAAGATTTTAGTCGAGCAGTATGTAAGAAATGTTAAGTCCTTTGTACTGGAAACTTGCATTCTCCCAAAAAGGTAATATATTGTACTACGTTGTAAGGTAATATATTGTACTACGTTGCGAGCCCCTGGAGCAAATTTTTGATTAGTGCTTTTGTGAACAAGAAACAATTGACAAGTGGCTCTATCCCATCTCCCCCCTTTCCCCGTCGCGATATAACCTTGAATGGTTGAAAACGACGTTAAACACCAAAGAAAGAAAGAAAGTCAAGCAGTATGTAAGAAATGTTAAGTCCTTTGTACTGGAAACTTGCATTCTCCCAGTAAGGTCATATATTGTACTACGTTGCAAGCCCCTGGAGTAATTTTTTGAGTCACTTGAGAAAAAGTGACTATGTAATCGGTCAGTGTTAGTCTGTCCGGCCGTCCGGCCGGCCGTCCGGCCGGCCGTCCGGCCGGCCGGCCGTCCGTAGACACCACCTTAACGTTGGACTTTTCTCGGAAACTATCAAAGCGATCGGGCTCATATTTTGTTTAGTCGTGACCTCCAATGACCTCTACACTTTAACGATGGTTTTGTTGACCTTTGACCTTTTTCAAGGTCACAGGTCAGCGTCAAAGGAAAAATTAGACATTTTATATCTTTGACAAAGTTCATCGGATGTGATTGAAACTATGTAGGATTATTCTTTACATCAAAGTATTTACATCTGTAGCCTTTTACGAACGTTATCAGAAAAACAAGGGAGATAACTAGCCTTTTCTGTTCGGCAACACACAACTTAACGTTGGGCTTTTCTCGGAAACTATAAAAGTGACCGGGCTCAAATTTTATGTGAACGTGACTCCCAGTGACCTCTACACTTTGACGTCTGCTTTGGTGACCTTTGACCTTTTTCAAGGTCACAGGTATGTCTTGAAGGAAAAATTGCCTCATATAATATTCAGAACTGCGAAAGTGACTCGATCGAGCATTTGCTCTTCTTGTTTATTAGTGCTTTTGTGAACAAGAAACAATTGACAAGTGGCTCTATCCCATCTCCCCCCCCCCCCCCCCTTTCCCCGTCACGATATAATCTTGGACGGTTGAAAACGACGTTAAACACCAAATAAAGTAAAGAAAGGCGATGTGGTGCCAAAAGAAAAATTTCCTTGTTTGTGTAAAATGAACTGAAATGGACATTAAAGTTGTCTTATCTTATCTTATGTTACAGACATGCTGTAACATGCAACACATCTAGTTATGGTTTAACTCAGTCCAAGTAACCTCATGTTATTGTAGACTTACAAAACTCCTTGTGTTGGTGGTGTCACAGCTTCCTTGTAATTTTATTAACATCATGTTATTGCTGGTGTAACATGCAGCACCCCATGTTTTGTTGGTGTTACAGCTTGCTCAAATCCCTATTAACACCATGTTATGTTGGTGTTAAAGCTTGCGCAAATGCCTATTAACACCATGTTATGTTGGTGTTACAGCTTGCTCAAATGCCTATTATTTCCGCCCTGATATGGTCCTTCGTGGTCGGTTGGGCGTTAAGCAAACAAGCAAACAAAATTGCCTATTAACACTATGTTATGTTGGTGTTTCAGCTTGCTCAAATGCCTATTAACACCATGTTATGTTGGTGTTAGTGCTTGCTCAAATGTCTATTAACACCTTGTTTTGTTGGTGTTAGGCTTGCTTGTAAAAAACAACAACCACCATGTTTTGGTGTTCACATCATTGTTTTCACCTGGATGGAATCATGTGTCGGAAAGGAAAGCATGATGTTTGGAAATTGTGTGTGGGTTTCATGCTTGGATATTGCACTTTGCTGACTTAATTGTCACAGGTTAATTTACATTTAATATCAGTTTTTAACTGCATCATTCTTCACACATTATGTAAAAATCTTAACATTTACACTTTGGTTGTAAAAGTATTGCACTTTATTCAAACAGGACAAAAACAAAAACATGCAGACGGTGATAAACCGAATGACTCAAGTAACAACCATGTTGTTTTGTTTTGTTGTAGGTGTGCGTCAGGCATGGGAATTGAAAAAAGTAAAAAAGGCTGAAAATGTTTAAAGGCACAGTAATCCTCCCGTAAACCATCACAGATACTGTCAGGCTTTTACACACAGTACAAATACCCTTCCATTTGAACACACACCGAACAGGAACATCCTAGGTGCCGTACGTAAAGAGCGAGCAGTTTTCAAAGAATTAATTTTTCGGATTGAGACCATCTCAATCGGACCCATCCTGAACTCAGGTCAAAAATGAGTTACTTCCCTTCAACTGGCGATAACCGTGGAGCGATGATTGTGCGTTTTGGCGCTGGACCTAACTTTTAAAATCTAAATAATAAATTGACAGCAAAACATTCTTAAATCATAAAAGAATTATTTTTTTCATCAATACAAGATCAGTACAATTCGAAGTTTGAAAAAAGAAAAGCCCAGAAGCAGGGTCACGCAAGGTCGTGGTTTTCGTAGCAGACGACGGTTTATAGGCAGTCAAAAGGCATCGCTCGAGTTCTTGTGAACCACATTCGTTTGTTTCGTGAAAAGTCAGAGGTACATAATAACGTGCTATTGCGGATAAGCTCACAGCGAGCCGCATTCAAATTACAAACTGACGACTGCATTGTGAAAAAGGGAAACTGGATCACATGGGTTCACGATAGCTCAGGGGTAAGATAAACCACCCAAAAATAAATTCTTTGAAAATTGCTCGCTCTTTACGTAGGGCACCTAGGATGTTCCCGTTTGGTGAGCGTTGAAATGGAAGGGTGTTTGTACTGTGTGTAAAAGCCTGACAGTATCTGTGATGGTTTATGGGAGGCTTACTGTGCCTTTAAGTAATAGCTAGTCAATGTCGAGGGTGCAAAGCGCCTAGCCTTACTACTACTACTGCATAATATTACTATAGCGCATATATCCAGGGTTTAACCCAGCTCAAAGTGCTGTGCAATCAAAAAACTACGACAACATAACATTATTTAACGTGCAATCACACACATATCAATAACACATTGCTCAATGAAACATTATCACAAACAAACGCACGGGCACACTCACGCACTACATAAAACAAATTGCACAATAATATATTATCACAAACATACGCACTCACGCGTGCGCAAAACACTGACATACATGAAAAACTATGTACAGTACATGGGACAAAAGTGACCAGCAGGAACTGACCAGGCATGAAAATGTATTTCACGGTAAATGTTTGCGGAAAAGGTGTGTTTTAAGTTACTAAGTAGATCCGGGGGCATGAACCCCCCCCTCCCGGAATTTTGTTTCTTCAAATAACCCAAATGGTGCAATTTGGGGTCATCTGAGCTTCAAGTTTGCCATTAAAATCTGGTTTTAGAACCATTTTCGTCTCCCCTATTCATTTTTTCGAAAGAACAAAAACAATTTCGGCGGAAATGTGCCTTTTGGCGGACAATACCCATGTCTGGTGCGTGTTTTGTTGTTGTTGTGTGTGCGTGTTTTGTTGTTGCATGTGTGCGTGTTTTGTTGTTGTGTGTGCATGTTTTGTTGTTGAGTGTGTGCGTGTTTTGTTTGTGCGTGTGTTGTTGTGTGTGTGCGTGTTTTCTTGTGTGTGTGCGGGTGTTGTACAGTTGTCTCTGTGCGTGTGTTGTTGTGTGTGTGCGTGTTTTCTTGTTGTGTGTGTGTGCGTGTTTGTTGTGTGATTGTGTGTTTTGTGTGCGTGTTTTGTTGTCAAGTTGTGTGTGTGTGTGTGTGTTTTGTTGTTGTTGTGTGTGTGCGTGTGTTATTGTTGTGTGCATGTGTTATTGTTGTGTGTGTGTTTTGTTGTTGATGTGTGTGTGCTTTGTTGTTGTGTGAGTGTGCATGTTTTGTTGTGTGTGTGTTTTGTTGTTGATGTGTGTGTGCTTTGTTGTTGTTGTGTGTGCGTGCATGTTTTGTTGTGTGTGTGTGTTTTGTTGTTGTGTGTGTGCGTGTGTTATTGTTGTGTGTGTGTGTGCATGTTTTGTTGTGTGTGTGCGTGTTTTGTTGTTGATGTGTGTGTGCTTTGTTGTTGTTGTGTGCGTGTGTTCTTGTGTGTGTGTTTTGTTGTTGTGTGTGTGTGTGTGTTTTTTGTGTTGTGTGTGCGTGTTTTGTTGTGTGTGTTTTGTTGTTGTGTGTATGCATGTTTTGTTGTTGTTGTGTGTGTGCGTGTTTAGTTGTGTGTGTGCGTGTTTTCAATGTTGTTGATGAGGCCTCTGTGGAGCCGGAAAGCGTGCCGCCGAAAGCAACTAATTTTAAGTGTTCACACACACACACACACACACACACACACACACACACACACACACACACACACACACACGGGTATACCCTGGTCATAGCAGTCAAACCGACTGACACACACTCGCACGTACACACACTCACAATCACACACCATGCCGTGACACATACCGTGCCATGACACACACATGCCGTGACACACACCACACCGACTCGCACCGCACACTTCAGACGCTACATGATTATGAAATATGTGATGACAATAATCCCAATTGTTGTTACACTTTTACAAAGACAGAACTGCAATAATTACTTCGGTGTATTTTGAATGATAGTATTTTTCAACGTTTGCTATGATTCAAACGAGTCTTGTGAGCGTGTGCTGTGACGTCACCGATCTCGATGGGGCAACTTGCAAACTTGCGCAGTGTGACTCGCGCTCGCAGCGTCGGAATATTTTCCTCGCACGCTGTGTGGGAACGAAGAGGGAATTCCCACTTTTATCCCATTTCTGTCGAAGTGCAAGCTTGTTTCCCAGAGACTAAGGGATGGCCCAGGTCTATACCACTTTCTTCCCATTAGTTGCTTTGACTGTGGGAGTTCTGTGGGATGGGAGTGGGCCCACTCTCCCATCCTCTTCCCACCCAGTGGGAATTCAATATGCGTGTTACTTGGGTTACGAATTCCGCTGGAGTAATCTATTTGTCCGCGTCAAATGATATTATTTTAACGATTTTATTTTCAAACGGCATTTATTTCTCAAACAGTTCGGAATCGTATTTGGTACAGTCTTCGCCTTTGCCTTTTCCGGTTTGCGAAACAAAATGGCGCACCGCAAAGACATTGAAGCAAATGTTCAACATTGGATGAAAGTTTGAAAAACAAGTGGAGATGGGATTGGACATGGGAGAAGGTTGATAAAGAACTTATTGGAGAATTCATCACAGTATCTATAACTTGTTGACTGAATAATATGGAGAGAAGTGAAGATGGAACAGAATACTGGAGGCTTGAGAGTTAAATTGTGCTGACTGAAAACTCCTTGTAGTTTGTTAGATGTTTGAGGCCAATTAGGCCTGTTCATCCTTCTGTGGTCGTTTTCGTAGTAAACTTTAGCAACTTTGGCATGCATGGTGGGATCAGCCTAGTTACTAGCTAGTTACTAGTAGCACTCAGGATCAAACACAGAGGGGAGATCTTTCCAGTGGGCGTCCAACCTGGCCTTAAAGGCATTCACAGATGGTGCCGTCACGACCTGGTCTGGCAGGCTATTCCACGTGTTCACAATCCTCTCGCTGAAGAAGTTGCCTCGGACATTGAGTCTGTAGCGGGGCTTGCTTAGCTTCAGGGTACTGCCTCGGGTGTCTCTGCCAGCGAAGAAAGAGAACTGTGGCCGCTCTGTCCTGATAACTAACACTGTAACAGTAAGTTTGAGCTTCAATGCATTAGGGCGTCACTTAGATCATACCAGGGCTTGCCAAATTTTAAAATGTCTGTATTTCCCAGGGAAATGTAAATCCAATTTCTACATTTCCCCCCAAATATTTAGGTTTCCCTAAAAAAAATCGAAGTGGATTCACAGCGCGCGGCGCGTTGTGCAGCGTTGCGATTTACAACGCGCGGCGATATGAGGAGCGCTGCGATTCACGACGCGCGATGTATTCTGCCAATACATTTCCTTCACAATCTCAAAGTTTACAACAGCTACATCTATCTGATCTATTTGGGAAATAAAACTGTCAATAAAACGAAAAACAGAGCTCCATTCTCTCTCTCACTCTTTCAACTGAATTCACCATATATCGCTGCGCCGATGTAAAAACGTGCCTACCTCTGCTGAACAATCCTCATTGCGGTCAATGCGCCTGCGCCAATCTTGGACTTACAAAATGCGAGCCTTCGACCGATCGAACCATGGGTTAGGGTTCGGGTTAGGATTAGGGTTAGGGTTAGGGTTAGGTTGACCTGATTAATCTCCCCATGTTAGCGCATGCGCATTGACCGCAATGAGAAGGATTGTTCAGGCAGAGTTTTCCGAGTTGTGACACCGGCCTTGAATACTTGGCAGTCATATCACTACATGTCATTGCAATGGCTTCTACTATATTCCCCCCGCGGGTTAGGGGGAAGAATTTCCCAGCATGTCGTAGGAGGCGACTAATGGACTCTGTTTCTCCTTTTACCCTTGTTAGGTGTTTCTTGTATAGAATATAGAAATTAATATAGTCAATGTTTGTAAAGATTTTGGTCAAGCAGTATGTAAGAGATGTTAAGTCCTTTGTATTGGAAACTTACATTCTCCCAGTAAGGTCATATATTGTGCTACGTTGCGGGCCCCTGGAGCAATTTTTTGATCGGTGCTTTTGTGAACGGGAAACAATTAACAAGTGGCTCTATCCCATCTCCCCCCTTCCCTCCGTCGCGATATAACCTTGAATGGTTGAAAACGACGTTAAACACCAAATAAATAAAGAAAGAAAGCTTCTACTATATGGAAAGGAGCTGAGTTTTTAAACTGGGATGACGTTTTTAAACAATTATCCGAGTACAGTGCCTCGGAACTGTTAATCCGTGTCACATCAGTTAACACTTCAGCAGCCATTTTGGAATTCGCGCATGCGCAGATAGTTTTTTCAGTGGTTTTTTTTCGGTTGATTTGAACACGTATATTCAGTCTGCAGAAAGTGCAATTTTGTAGTCTTGTAGCCCTGAAGTTGCTTTTGAGTGTCCAAAGAAAGAGTGTAAAATGTTGCTAATAATCATGCATGTACAAAAATAAAGCGCGTCAACAATCTGCGCTGGTGAGAGCAATGGCCGCGCTCTGAGAATCGCTGCGCTGCACAACGCGCCGCGCTCTGTGAATCGCCGCGCTGCACAGCGCGCCGCGCTCTGTGAATCGCTTGCCTAAAAAAATTTCGAAAAAAATCACCTTGAAAACTAATCTTTTGAATTTGACAAGCGGCATACTTTGAATCACGAAATTCCAACCACGTGAACTCATCCTTCCATGAATGGAGAAACTGCCTCGATCGCTTCTCTCGGTCGTACACTTAATCTTTTTTCAGTTTTTTGCAGGGTTCTTCTTTTGCACTACAGTCACTACTCCCTCTGTTCGTTTTCACGAATCCGAACCTTTCTATTAACGACATTACAATCACACGACGCACTAAAAAACAGAAAGACGATCACATAAAAATCCTTGCAAACGCATCTCTTGCAAACAACACATGTGACCTCCTTCCGGATGTATAATTGTAAACAGCTCATTCATTGGCTAAATTCCAAGTACGGACCAATCATATTTCGCGAATCAAAATACATTTTCGGTTTGTCAGGAAGGGAAGCAACTCTCTTGTTTCACAGCAGACGACAAAACCAAAGACTCGGCAACGAAGCAGACATCGCAAATACTGTTTTCTTTTATCTGTGACAGGCTTTGCGGAACGTGTTTAAGGTAAACAAAAATCATCCAATGTGCATTTTGAGAGATACGATTGTTGTCTTTCCCGCGGGAAACCAACCTGGGGAATGTGTATTTCCCGGCCAATTTTTACCTTTCCCCAAGTTACGGGTTATGGGATTTGGCAAGCCCTGCATACTATTGCCAGTATTGGATTATGGATACATGGTTCATTACGTAAATATGCACCATTACAATGTTACCCTTGTTGTGTGAAAGTGGTTTGTTTCTGTTTGGTTGAGGTTGTTTTGGGTTTGTTTGTTTTTGTGTGTGTGTGTGGTTTTTTTTTTTTTTTGGGGGGGGGGAGGAGCAAGGAGAATGTCTTTATTACCTGATCCAAACAAGTACGATTTTACTTTTAGAATGCACAGATTTTAATGTACCATTTCAAAAAAATCGAACCCCCCAAGAAAAAAGTGATTTCCTCTTTTTTGAACACAAGAGAGTCCCACCCCTGAAAAAACATACAGTAACCACGCCGTGGATCGTGTAACTCTGCATTTGCGCCACCGCAACTTTTTATCGCTTCACGCCGACGAAGAGGCAAGCTGCAAGGTAGGTCTCTCACAGAAAATGGAAATTTGTAGGACTTTCAGGCATCATCTAGATTCTTCATTAGTAGATTTTAAAGAAGTATATTCTCAAGGTCTAAGGTACGTGCTTTTTTAGTCGAAATGTCAGAGTTCGGCAGTTCTGAAGTCCGATTTCTGCTGGAATTGTAGCTGAAATTGCACGATTTGTCCCTTCCTTCGTAACTTCAACGAAACAGCACTAGTTGATGCATTCCCGTGATGATATCCTGTGAGCTAAACTTGTCCTTTGTATTCTTGATGAATGCTGTTGCACAATTTTGTCTTTGGGTGACGCACGCGGCAAAAGAAAACACAAACAATTAGACTTCATGTTATACGCCACCGATGCTTGGTGTAATTCGCCACCGCAATTTCACGTCTTGGATGTTATTCGCCACCGCAACTGTCTAATGAATTGCATAATATGTTGAAGAGTTCAGTGATTCTGTCACTTCCAATTGAAAATATTGATTTGGAGTTGTTCAGTTCAGTGTATATAGTTCCGCTTTTGTAGAACACGTTTCTGAGACGCACCTGGCGGCGTTTCACTCCCACATTCTTCGTCATTCTTCTTTCCCGAAAAACGTCACGTCTGTCAGAGGCGTTCTTTTCTCTTCCAGCGTCAAACTGATGAGTTTTTGTGTTGTCGCTGGTAATAGGAATGACTGAATTTTAGAATTATTTCACACACATAAACACCAACGAAGCTTAAGAATTTTAGAATTATGTGGTATTTGGCCCCACAATGTTTTTAACAGGAGCGTTCCAGGCCCAGTTTCAGACTCAAGTGACCGCAAATCAAACAGGAAGAGGTAGGTCCCATACTGTCAAACTTAATGATTTCAGCCACTGAGTGTTTATTGCTAGAATGGCAAGAATCGCTGCGCTCTTCAATCACATATGCTTATACAAAAACTTTTCTGACGGGATACGAGTCCCGCAGTGGGGCACTGCGGTTATGAAATTAAAGGCCCCTCCTGTTTTTGGAACCGCAGGAGCTTTCTAGTTTGCTGTTAGGTAGATTTTTGGTTCCTCTTTCCTGTCATGCTCTCTTTTTCTTCATGAATTCTTTTCTTTTTTCTGCCTTCTTGCTCATTCACCTGTATTTTTTCCAAAAATCTCTTCTCTTGCCGCTTGTCTCGCGATTCATGTATAGTTTAATCTGTTAGTGTTCTGATGTAAGTCCAGCAGTAGATAGGTTAAGCCTATTTTAACATACTGGAAACTGGTAATCTTCCAGTAGGTATTAATTTAGTTTTACTAAAGCCTGCTGGGACACAAGTAATGGGTTAGTGCATTTGTAAACAGGAATCGCTTGACAAGTGGCCCCCTTCATCCCCCCCTTCCTCGTCCTGATATGGCTCTGCGTAGTCGGCTGGACGTTAAGCAACAAATAAACAAACAAACAAACGGGATACGAGTGGTTTTGTTGCAGATGGATTTGGAACAGTCCGGGCAAACCATTGACAGCTTCCTTGATGTCAGTGATGTGGTAGAAGTTACTACTCGACCACCAGTGACTTCGACACCGCAGAAAAAGAAGTCAGAGCAAAAGCAGTGTTTATGCCCAGAATGTGGGAAAACACATAAACACCAACGATCATTAAGAAACCACAGGCTCTGCCATCACACAGAGGGTGGGGGTCCAAGGGTTACCTGTGGGATGTGCAAAAAAACATTCACGAGGTCTGCAGACCTCCAGTCACATGTGAACAAACAGCACATCGGGCAAAAACCATTCGACTGCTCTAAGTGCCACAAAAAATTTGCGTGCAAACGCAATGCAAACCCAAACCGCCACACGTGTGCAAATCACTAAGTACGCGTGTGATGTCTGTGGCAAAGAGTATAAACACAAATCAACACTCAAGGCTCACACCAACACACACACACACACTTGCTCACTCCTGCCCAAGATGCTTTTATCCTTTCATGTACAGGACGCAGCTTTTACGCCATTCCAAGAAATGTGTTGCCTGAAATGTTGTTTTCAAAGAATTTTGTTTTCAGTTCTGCAATGAACACTTTTGAATAGATCCAGCATATTTTGATTATTATTATTATTATTTTTTTTTTAGTTTGAAAAAGAAGCACTTATCTGAAGTTTTGTTAAGCACACTATTGAATTGATTCAACCGATTTTGATTAGCCTTTTTTTTCTTTTCTTTTTAAATTTTGAAGACGCAGTTTCTTCCCACATTGATTTTTGCGTAGTGCGATGGCGAATAACAAAAAATGCGGTGGCGAGTTACATCTAACATTGAATTGATGCGGTGGCGAATTACAGAGAGTTGTTGACACTCTGTTTTTATCTGCTTCTTGCAAAGTATATATGGAACCATATACAGAGAAACTACACGTGGAGATTCATAAAACATTAAAGTTATCAGTGAACATGTCCAAGAATAACCAGTAATCTCCGTTTTGTTGCATTTGACGCAGAAACTGAAAATATGCCCAAAACATGGGGAAACGAGAAGAAAAACAGATCGTCACGATCACCAGGGCCATCAAAGCATCAAAAAATATATACAGAAATATAGCTAAGGATGTAAGTATGTGAAATGCAACACTTGAGAACATGCTGAGTGCCTAGCATTCTAACAATTTAATTTATCATTCGAGAGACCTACCTCGCAGCTTGCCTCTTCGTCGGCGTGAAGCGATAAAAAGTTGCGGTGGCGCAAATGCAGAGTTACACGATCCACGGCGTGGTAACACACATAAAAACTGTTGCTGCACGGCAGTTTGGAATACACTTTGTGACCCAGAAGTGGTTGTATACTATGTAAATGTACATTATTTGCCAACCCTGGACACTCCGAAAAAGAGATAGCGGAAGTCAATTCATCTTATTGGTTTTTCATTGGCTACTTCCTAATGACTAGTTAGGGGGCATTTCATTGACAAAGGAGTTGTAACAGAGCTTTTCATTGTCGGAAGTGTATACAGACCTAGCAATCCTGTAAACACTCGGAGTGCGTATAGCTTTTGCCTTGTTTCACCTGTTTATTGCTGATTTCTGCATACAATGATTACTTTGCATATAGTGATATATACTGAGGGGCGCGTGCCATGTTTGTAGTTTGTGAAAACAAAACACTTTTGAAAGACAAGACCACGACTTTTTTCCCTTGAAAAATTGAAAATGGCTGTTCAGATGTTCCTGTGGCGGCTGTGCTATTTTGGTCGTTGTGATGTCGTGTGGGAAGAATTACCATAACGACCAGCTGACATAGATTTTTTTTTTGTACTGCAAGTGCAAGCAGAATAACCATTGCACCATTTGATCCTCGTTTTCTTCAAATACATGTACCACCTTTTTTGTTCTTTTTCTACAGTAACGCGGTGAACAGTGGGGAACCATCAAGGCCTTCACTAGTGACCAGACAGGTACATGCTGAAGCTTCCCCTTGCAGCATGGAGGAAGGAGACACAGCAATTCTGTCTGACATCAAGATAGAGATTGATGTCGCAGAAGAGACACCACAGTACTGGCACATGACGGAACCAGAGCCATACGGTAAGGTTAACCAAACCTCTCTAACACTAAAACAACAAATGCAACATCCTCAATATACAATGTGCCTTGCTGAACAAATGCTAGCTTTTAATTGTTAAAGTGACATCTTTTAGGTGTGTTACTGTTAGTGTTAACAAAACCTATGTAAAGAGAATTTTGTCTTTTGAAGAAAAAGCAGAGAGAGCAAGCTTGTAGACAAAATAGTTTACGGTAAGTGAGGCTTTGTATACAGCAGTACATCGCTGAGAAAAAAAAATATGCCTTTGTGTGCAGCTCATTGTAAATGTAACATCGATAAGGCAGTTTATGTTGAAACATACGATCGACTGAATTATAAGTGAATAGGCCAATAATTCCCCTGCCATATTTAGCAAACAGATTGCTTTTGTAAGACGTAGTGGCTATACAGTAGAGCAGATTGCTTTTATAAGACGTAGTGGATATACAGTAGAACAGATTGCTTTTATAAGACATAGTGGCTATACAGTAGAACAGATTGCTTTTACGAGGTATGATCCAAACAAAATGATCAAACCCCGATTATACAAGTCTCAGGCCACTGATCATAAAAAGTAGTATATCATTTGAAAGGTCAAACATTTAACTGGTATACCTCCAAAAGACAATGTCATTTGGTTACTACGTCATAAATGACGAGGTTTTAAAATACGTCACTGTTGGGTTGTGCTTCAAAACGGGGTCTTTTGTCAAGCACCATTAAAATCTTCACTTCTTTGAAGAGTGTAGCTGGGTAATGGTAAAACGAAAATGTCTACAAAGCTGAAGAATGTTACATGAATCAAAGCTGTTCCATATTCGACAATCTGACAAAAGAAAAGGGAATTTGAAACTGGGGAAAAGGGGAATAACTCTGACAAGCCAAAAAGATTTCCGAAGAGTGCTTTAAAGTGTACATGCGGGTATAAAGAGCAAAACATCAATCAATCAATCAATCAATGAGGCTTATATCGCACATATTCCTTGGGTACAGTTCTAGGCGCTCTGCAGTGATGCCGTGTGAGATGAAATTTTATACGGCCAGTAGATTGCAGCCATTTCGGCGCATATTTACCTTTCGCGGCCTATTATTCCAAGTCACACGGGTATAGGTAGACAATTATTAACTGTGCCTAAGCAATTTTGCCAGGAAAGACCCTTTTGTCAATCGTGGGATCTTTAACGTGCACACCCAATGTAGTGTACACGGGGGGAGGGTTCGGACACCGAAGAGAGTCTGCACACAAAGTTGACTCTGAAATAAATTTCCGCCGAACCTGGGATCGATCTCACGCTGACAGCGGCCAACTGAATACAAATCCAGCGCGCTACCAACTGAGCTATATCCCCGCCCCGGTTCTACTCAATGATCTTCCGCTTCAAAAGCTTGCCGCAAAATGGGTGCCTCATTAGCTGACAGGGGAACGGAAGGAGCATCAGGGTCCTCTCGCACGCGATCTGCTCAACTGTTGTGAACCCAGTAGACCCAAATTTGTTATTACTGCAATCACTGATTATGAGACTTTGGTTTCCTTCTACTTTAGTGCCAGAAAACATAGAAACAAAGCGTGTCTAGACCAAAACGACGAGATGCATCAAATTTGTAAGCGATGTTTTTAAAGCAGAAACAGGGCTATTTGCTGTATTTTTCGACCACGAAGGTCCCGTTGCTGTCGATTTTTGTATTGCTTCTAACAGCACAGTCATTGTCACATACTGAGTACACCCCTTGAGATACCGGCACGGTTGGCCTAGTGGTCAGGCGTCCGCCCCGTGATCGGGAGGTCGTGGGTTCGAACCCCGGCCGGGTCATACCTAAGACTTTAAAATTGGCAATCTAGTGGCTGCTCCGCCTGGTGTCTGGCATTATGGGGTTAGTGCTAGGACTGGTTGGTCCGGTGTCAGAATAATGTGACTGGGTGAGACATGAAGCCTGTGCTGCGACTTCTGTCTTGTGTGTGGCGCACGTTATATGTCAAAGCAGCACCGCCCTGATATGGCCCTTCGTGGTCGGCTGGGCGTTAAGCAAACAAACAAACAAACAAAGAAACAAACCCCTTGAGATTACTAAACACATACCCTCTTTGAACATCAGATGTTTTGCGAACAAGTTTCACTGCGCCCAGGACCTACAAAAAAGCCGTCAAATCAGAGCTGAAAAGCAACCTCAAATAAGGCCACCTTAAGTCCTCTTCTGATTGGCTTGGACACTTGTGACTCTGCATCGATATTGGAGGAGAGTAGTTTTAATGACTGCTGTAATTTGGGTCAGATACGCCAAACGGTCTCTGCGAAAATCACATTTGATCATTTTGTTTGGATCATACCTTGTACGTATAAGACGTAGTAGCTATGGAGTAGAACAGATTTTATCCTACATACGTGAGGGAGACTATGCCCCACATGATGAGTTTGAAACTTTTTTTCGAGTTGTTTCTTGACAACAAAAAGTATGCGGAATTGGAACAAATTACCGAGGAAGATCTTCGCAATGAACTGTGTATCGCGGTGAAAAAAATGACAGTTTGTCAAGTCACAGTGACGGTTACGAAACGGAATTTACGAAAGTGCAGATGGATACAAACAGTGGCTGGTCCAGTTTAGTGAAATGACAGGACCAGCAAACATTACCGATAATCTGACTGCGTGGCAAATGCTTGACTTGCTTGTCGAAGAGACACTGTGTAGAAACTGACTCAAATTCAGTGCAAAGCAAGCCAGTGTCAAAACTGGCAGTGACAAGACGTAAAAAGTTTGCGTGTTCAGAAATGGCGACCTGTGGATCTAGTCATGGAAAATGTTATTGAGGCTCATGGAAAGTCATGGAAAAGTCATGGAATTTTGTTTCTATAAACCAGTGGGGACCCTGGATATAACCTTCGTGGTTGAAAACGACGTTAAACACCAAATAAAGTAAAGTCAGACAGGTTTCTGTCGTTTCTCCGCCGAGCAGTTTGACTTTTTGAAGTCTAAGTCCAAGTAACTTATCCATAAGAGAAGGCTTCTTCTCCTTGTTTGAAATTTGTCGTGAAAATGTTCAATCCTGAGAGTAATGAATTTTTGCGGGTCGAGATTGACCCTCTGTGTACGTTACACCTTGTGCTTTTGCTGTCCCTACTTGCAGGACAGCCATAGCGTTCGAGGGAGGAGATAGTCTCTTTGTGCTCCAGAGCAGATGGGAGATATCAGACCTGTTTACCAGTACGATTTGGGCGTATTTTGTACGCCAAATTATTATCAGTACGCAAATACGCGACACACGCACAAAATACGCATAAGAAAAAGCCTAGAATACGTTTTCCGTTGTTGGTGTGCTGATTACGGAATGGTACAACTGATACCGGTTTCGGTCGAATGGAGATAACCATGACAGTGAGTCTTCAGCTGTGGAAACCTTGTTCAGTTGTTAGCATGGCGATCGTCTGGACAATCGTGGCAAAATGAAGCGGAACAATGTGCCAGTTTTGGATGACTGTACCAAGTCTAAACAGCACAAGCAGTAGATTTTCTTGGAGAAATATAAGAAAGAGCCAGGAATTGTGGAGTCTACTATGGGAAAAAGTCATGCACACTGCAAGTATTGTAAATCAGATTTCTCCGTTGCCCATGCTGGGAAATATGACATCGAACGACACTGCAGTTCCAAAACTTACCTGAACAAGGTTGCTGCCAAGGAACTATGAAGTTCATTCCCGCAAAGCAAATCCTGCCAGAAGAAAAGGCTGTAGTCCGCGCTGAAGCAATGTTTTCTGAGATGATAGTAAAAATGAACTTGTGACTGTCAACCGCAGATGTTATTTCACGAACTTCATCTTTTCATTATCAATCTGTTTGGAAGACACTGGTTATTATGATAATGCTATAAACTGACAGGTAAATAACATTGTTTTATTCCTGTTGTATTGGAAGGAGTTAAATTCTGAAGGTGTTCACAAGTGACATGCTATTCTTACACAAACACGTTTGCACCCACGCGTACATTTTCCCGAACCCATATGGCTTTGCTTGCAAAGTACACCAACTTTTTGAAAAATACACTCAACTTTTTGGGAAAGTACTCTTGCCTCGGGTTTAGGGTAAACAGGTCTGGAGATATGCTGGCCTTCGAGAGGGGAGTAGCCTGTTCTACACTTAAAAATAAAAAAATAAAAAAATAAAAAAATAAATCCCTGCGCTTAGAACTGTACCTACGGAATACGCGCGATATAAGCCTCATATTGATTGATTGATTGACGGCTGACCTTTCTCCCGGCGTTGATGATGTGGCTTCACTTTCCAAGGTGGGTTCCGGTTCCGCGTGAGCGGTTCCGGACGTGAGAAGTTTGCTTTCAACTGCCGGTTCACATTATACGGTGGTTGGTCGCGACGGTTACCCTCCCTTTACCTCTGGTTCGGGTGCGGCCGTTCCTGTTGGTTTAGGATTGCCTGCTTTAGCATCCGCCCACGGCACTTCAGTGTTTTCGGGTGCTTCAGCAAGGGTGTTTCTGGCTACTTCTGGTCCGCCTACCGGCTTTCCAGGTAATCATTGCACTTCTTACTTCCTGTCAGCAACTTCCGATGTCAACCCTTCGGGTGTCGGGTCGTTGGTGGCAGCGGTGCCCTGTTTCTCACTTCCGGTTCCGCTTCTGCGTTTCCGGCGAGTGAAGGACTGTACGCCTTAGCATTTGCTCGCACCACTCTGGTGTTTCGGGTGCTTCTGCACAGGGGTTTCCGGCTACTTCTGGTTCGTCTTCCGGCGTTCCATGTAATCGTAGCACTTCTTCTTTCCTGTCAACAACTTCCGATGTTAACACTTCGGGTTTCAGGTCGTTGGTGGCAGCGGTACCCTGTCTCTCACTTCCGGTTCCGCTTCGGTTCTTACGGCAAGTGAAGGACTGTACGCATTATCATCGGTTCGCACCACTCTGGTGTTGCGGATGCTTCTGTACTGGGGTTTCCGGCTACTTCTGGTTCGTCTTCCGGCGTTCCAGGTGATCATAGCACTTATTCTTTCCTGTCAGCAACTTCTGTGATCTTGCAGAAGGATGAATATCAGAGAGAGAGGGTTTCGGCTTGGACAGAACAGGGCCTTTAGAGGAGATCGATAGATTCTCACTCGAACTCTCTTCTGGTTCGAGATTTTGATCAGAGCGCTTTCTCGGGCTATCTCATCTTCCCGGTAGCCTTTTCAGTTCCGAGATGATGCGATAGAGGAGGATGCCGTGATTCTTTTCGTAGCAAAAGTCACGGCCGAACAAATGGCTAACGCAGCCATAATGTACGCTCAGTCTCTGGAGGCTCTCAAAAGTCTTCCAATTTAACAAAGAAGGCTCTCATGCTCTTTTTGCTCACTTCCCCGTGAAGGGGCAGCGAAGTCCATGTTTCTCGTCGCGATATAATCTTCGTGGTTGAAAACGACGTTAAACACCAAATAAAGAAAGAAAGAAAGCCCATGTTTTTTCGGGTTTCGCGCAAGATTTCACTTTTGAAAGAGATAGCCCTGTTACTCTGCGTTTTTGTTTGTCGTTCAGCCCTTCCTCTGCGTTCTCCTAGAACTCATGGGCCGTTTCTTTGGTGGTTCTGCGATCAGGCAGAATGTCCGACGGATTCAGAGCGGTGTTTTGGATGTCTTAAGACGTCTTTGTTAAACTACTGTCTGCGGGATATCTCTAGTACCCGCCAGGATGGTAGTAGTTGCTTACCAGTCATGGTTGAAGCAGGCCGGATTCTTACCAGAAATTAAGTGAGTTTCCCGCCACCTTAAGTAGCAATCTGCTATATGTGAGTTGGCGTAAGAATATGTTATTTAATCGAAAATTTCAAAAATAAATGTTCATTTAATTAATATACTTACCCAACTCACATACCTCCCTACCTACCCCGCAAACGTTTTTAATGTTTTGAAGGTGGTGTTTCCGTGTGATGTTCAGTGGGAATGATTATACCAGTAGTATGTCCCGCGCATGTGCGGGCTGCCGGTGAGGGGATGTAACTACCATGGTCTTGACAACAAGAGTTGCCTCCCCCTGTTACCAGGGTCTGTACTTCAATGTCTAAGCATCAAACAAAAGTTAATGCTATTTATCCTACATACGTGAGAGAGACACCCGTGAGATAATAATCGTTCAAATCACATGTGTGTATATCATGTAAATGAGGCCCGTCGCGATATAACCTTGAATGGTTGAAAACGACGTTAAACACCAAATAAAGAAAGAAAGATGTAAATGAGGTCAAGTCTGGCAGGGAACTGTTTTTCCACTGCTTATGATGCCAAAGTCACAGAGACAAACGTCATTATAGAAACACAAATTGCACTCGCTAATTACCCTCGATGAATCTTTAGAACTAACACGTCACGCCACACTTTTAGAGTGATGTTTCTTTGCTTTGACGTAATAGATTGCACAAGGCTTTTGAAGAGATCGAGGTTCCAAAACAAGCGTCTTCAATTTAGCTGCCTCGAATGCAGGACATTTTCAGTAAAATACACGTAAGTACAGTATGTCGGATAAACAGAATACTACATGGCTTGGTGTTTCATACGAGATTTACACTCGTTGCTTTTTCAAATAGTGAACAGCTCGCTTTCGCTCGCAGTTCAATATTTAAAAAAAAAAAAAACCCGTGTAAATCTGGTACGACACAGCAAGCCATGTAGTATTCTCTATATATGTAAGTTGGGTAAGTAAATTTATTTTTGAAATTTTCGATTTATTACTGTAATAAATACCAGGGACTATAGAGTACATAGAGACGCTTCATTCTTCTTTGCACTGCGGTGCGCAAGTGAGACCGGCCGCCAGGGCGCGGGAAAAGAGCAACTCCCTGCCGCACAAGGAAGTTCGCGTATAGCGGCTGCTGTCGGCTGGGTTTATATCACGTTTGTATCAACATACTATCTGTTCTGTCCGGCTGACAGTGCTGCAAAAAGTAACTGAATGAAAAAATATATTTGGTTTGTGAACATTCTTTTTTAAATGATAATATAAACACCGCAGAAAATGGTGTAGAGTAAAATTAAATCAAATTTACTTAGGCAATACCCGCTGCATCGCTGTAGTTATGCAAACATGATTTAAATCAGTGTCATCTCATGAACTAACTGTCGTTATTTTTGTGTGTTTTAGTCAAATACAAATACATTGTATATACATGGTCAGTTAAGCCTGAGAAAATATTGTCAGGAATAAATCGTAAAACAAAATAGTTCCCGGTTAAATCGGCAACTAAGGCATTTAGTCAACTTTGCGTCGTCCCAGCACCTCGAAACTGATATGGGTAGTCAATTGCACGGAGCTAAGAAATCATCATGTAAGGAAAACTGTGAAATACAGCAACTTAGACAACATTCTTGTGACCAAGCTGACTTTAATTAAAGAATATTGATCGATTGATGATTGTCTTATTTCTTATCAGTTGCTTCTTTCTTGTTCAAAAAGCTCTCTCTCTCTCTCTCTCTCTCTCTCTCTCTCTCTCTCTCTCTCTCTCTCTCTCAGTCAGTTACATACATACACACACACACACGCACACACACACACACATACACACACACACACACACACATACATACACACACACACACAAAGACCATGCCCCGCTGTGTTTTCTTTATGGTGCGGCTATGGTTGTGTTGCACGATATCGCTACTGCTGTGGAAAGCGAAAGTAGGTTTTTACATTTTTCCGCGTGGTGGCGCCACAGGGCTTCCTGTTTCAATTTTCAGCGCCGTATGAAGCGTCTCTGTGTACTCTACAGTCTCTGTAGATACTAATTTGTATCACCTATATCACTTGAATTCCTTTCAGTGCCGGACAGGGAGGTCAAAACAGCTACCATGACTACAGTGCAGTCATTGAGCGGAAAAGCTGCAGTCAACACAGCTACCATGACTACGGTGCAGTCATTGGACGGAAGAACTGCAGTCAACACAGCTACCATGACTACAGTGCAGTCATTGGTCGGAAAAGCTGCAGTCAATACAGCTACCATGCCTACAGTGCAGTCATTGGACGGAAAAGCTGCAGTTAATGGGCACAACGATGCCTGGCTCAAACCAGAGATTCAGACACCAGAAATACAGACTGCAGTCGACAATTGCAGCCATACTTGGCTGAAACTAGAGATACAGACACCAGAAACACAGACTGCAGTCAACACTCACAGTGATACCTGGCTGAAACAAGAGATACAGACACCAGAAACACAGACTGTAGTCGACACTCATAGCGATACCTGGCTGAAACAAGAGATACAGACACCAGAAACACAGACTGTAGTCGACACTCATAGCGATACCTGGCTGAAACAAGAGATACAGACACCAGAAACACAGACTGTAGTCGACACTCATAGCGATACCTGGCTGAAACAAGAGATACAGACACCAGAAACACAGACTGCAGTTGACACTCATAGCGATATCTGGCTAAATCAAGAGATACAGACACCGAAAACACAGACTGCAGTGAACACTCATTGTGATACCTGGCTGAAACGAGGGAGATGGATAACGGAAACTCAAAGCATGGGTAGATTAGAACTAAATGAGAGACGTGAAACAGATCCAGTTCCAATGTCTGACACCACATACCCGTGTTCAGGTCACAAGAATCAGCAGGTTGTGATTACAACACATACAGGGAAGAAAAAGTATGCATGCAATGAATGTGGTGCCAGGTTTTTACGGTCTCGTTATTTGAAGCAACACATGTTAACACATACAGGAGAGAAAAACCATGCATGCAATGAGTGTGGTGCTAGGTTTTTACGGTCTGGTCATTTGAAGCAACACATGTTAACACATACAGGGCAGAAAAAGCATGCATGCAATGAGTGTGGTGCCAGGTTTTTAAGGTCTTGTTCTTTGAGGGAACACATGTCAACACATACAAGAGAGAACAAGTATGAGTGTACTGAGTGTGATGCTAGTTTCAAATTGTCTTCTTATTTGAAGCAACACATGTTAACACATACAGGGGAGAAAAAGCATGCATGCAATGAGTGTAGTGCCATGTTTTTACGGTCTGGTGATATGAAGAAACACATGTTAACACATACAGGGGAGAAAAAGCATGCATGCAATGAGTGTGGTGCCAGGTTTTTAAGGTCTTGTTCTTTGAAGCAACACATCTTAACTCATACAGGGGAGAAAAAGCATGCATGCAATGAGTGTGGTGCCAGGTTTTTAAGGTCTTGTTCTTTGAAGCAACACATCTTAACTCATACAGGGGAGAAAAAGCATGCATGCAATGAGTGTGGTGCCAGGTTTTTACTGTCTGGTCAGTTGAAGCAACACATGTCAACACATACGGAAGAGAAAAAGTATGAGTGTACTGAGTGTGATGCTAGTTTCAGACTGTCTACTTATTTGAAGCAACACATGGTTACACATACAGGGGAGAAAAAGCATGCATGCAATGAGTGTGGTGCTATGTTTTTCCAGTCTCGTTCTTTGAAGCAACACATGTTAATACATACAGGGGAGAAAAAGCATGTATGCCATGAGTGTGGTGCCAGGTTTTTACGGTCTGGTTCTTTGAGGCAACACATGTTAACACATACAGGGGAGAAAAAGTATAAGTGTACTGAGTGTGATGCTAGTTTCAAACTGTCGTCTTATTTGAAGAAACACATGTTAACACATACAGGAGAGAAAAACCATGCATGCAATGAGTGTGGTGCTAGGTTTTTACGGTCAGGTAATTTGAAGGGACATATGTTAACACATACAGAAGAGAAAAAGCATTTCGGTACAGAGTGTAATGCCAGGTTTTAGAGAAGCATCAATGTTTTTGCCGTTTTCTGATTGGAGTCAAGCGACACATGTTTACACATACAGGGGAGAAAAAGCATGTATGCAGCGATTTGTGGTGCCAGGTTCTTGCAATCTGGTTCTTTGAAGCGACACATGCTAACACATACAGCGGAGAAAAAGCATACATGCAACGATTGTGGTGCGTCGGTACTCGAAGTTTGTTTGTTTGTTTGTTTGCTTAACGCCCAGCCGACCACGAAGGGCCATATCAGGGCGGTGCTGCTTTGACATATAACGTGCGCCACACACAAGACAGAAGTCGCAGCACAGGCCTCATGTCTCACCCAGTTGCATTATTCTGACACCGGACCAACCAGTCCTAGCACTAACCCTATAATTCCAGACGCCAGGCGGAGCAGCCACTAGACTGCCAATTTTAAAGTCATAGGTATGACCTGGCCGGGGTTCCAACCCACGACCTCCCGATCACGGGGCGGACGCCTTACCACTAGGCTAATCGTGCCGGTGGTACTCGAAGTCTTTTCATTTGAAGCTAGGTTTTTGACTCACATGCGAAGCAAAAGTGAGTCTATGTACTCACCCGAGTCGTCCGTCCGTCCGTCCGGAAAACTTTAACGTTGGATATTTCTTGGACACTATTCAGTCTATCAGTACCAAATTTGGCAAGATGCTGTATGATGACAAGGCCCCAAAAAACATACATAGCATCTTGACCTTGCTTCAAGGTCAAGGTCGCAGGGGCCATAAATGTTGCCTAAAAACCAGCTATTTTTCACATTTTTCCCAGTTTCTCTGAAGTTTTTGAGATTCAATACCTCACCTATATATGATATATAGGGCAAAGTAAGCCCCATCTTTTGATACCAGTTCAAAGTTGGATTGTATACATATTTTGAAGTGACCTTGACCCTGAACTATGGAAGATAACTGTTTCAAACTTAAAAATTATGTGGGGCACATGTTATGCTTTCATCATGAGACACATTTGGTCACATATGATCAAGGTCAAGGTCACTTTGACCCTTATGAAATGTGACCAAAATAAGGTAGTGAACCACTAAAAGTGACCATATCTCATGGTAGAAATAATAAAATAATAATAATAATAAATAACTTTTCTATAGCGCGAGTCCCATCAATTGGCTCCAGGCGCTTTACAAATTCATTATAGAATAAACTAGCACAAATCAACAAGCATACAAAGCATACATTTAACTGAGACATAACACCAAGAACCCAAGCACTAAGCAAAACTTAGCGTACAATGTTAAAAGTATACACACACACACACACACACACACACACACACACACACACACACACACACACGCACGCACACACAAAGATACCATTGACAAAGAGACCATAAAGCACATACAGGGTAGAGAGTTCCAAAACAGGATAGAGTTGTGGAGAGTCTACTCAGGCTAAGCAAAGGCTTTACGAAACAGGTATGTTTTGAGTTGGGTTTTGAAGGAGGAAAGGCTGCTGGAATCACGGATAGAACTTGGAAGCGAGTTCCAGACGGTCGGAATCTGGTACCTAAAGGCTCTTTCACCAAAGGTCTTGGTCCTGGTTTTGGGGATGCGAAGGAGTTTTTCAGAGGAGGATCTGAGAGAACGGGATGGCTCGTAGATACTGAGGGAATGGGACAAATAGGGGGGAAGTGATTTCTCAAAACAGTTGTACCCTAACAGAGCGAGCTTGTACTCGATTCTGTACTTCATAGGAAGCCAGTGAAGGGCCAATAAGCACCATTGTACTTCCTATGTCTTGAATTAACAGCTTTGTGTTGCATGACCTTGGATGACCTTGACCTTGGGTCAAGGTCACATGTATTTTGGTAGGAAAAATGTGTAAAGCATGTGAGTCGTATGGGCTTTGCCCTTCTTGTTACGGTCTGGTAAAGACCGGCATGGTTGGCCTAGTGGTAAGGCGCCCGCCCCGTGATCGGGAGGTCGTGGGTTCGAACCCCGGCCGGGTCATACCTAAGACTTTAAAATTGGCAATCTAGTGGCTGCTCCGCCTGGCGTCTGGCATTATGGGGTTAGTGCTCGGACTGGTTGGCAAAAGTGTCACTTGATAATCAATTTTGGCTACGAAGCAGACGATACTTTGTCCGTAACCATTTGTTATGTTATATGAAGTCTTATATCGCGCGCGTATCTCCAGACCATTTGGGAGTGATGCAACAATATCACGGTCTCCTTCCCACAGCCGTCTCAGCATTTCGACTTGTTTTAACCTTAGAACGATGTCTTTATCATAACTGTGAAGAATATAACGGAGATTACTGTCAAAGTCGGCCGATCTGCAATCACTTTCGTCTCGGTTGGGAGTTAACTGTGTATTCCTGTTGTAATAGATTCGGCGCACAAACGAAGCATCCAGTCAGAGATAAAACTGGCGCTAGACATATTATCATATCAAGATATATGTGATTTGATTGGATATTCGCCAAACCGAATTCTTGAATATAATGTTGTAAAAGCTGCTGTGTCATTATTTATGAGGAAAAATGTTGTAAATATGGCTGATGATGTTTGTATTACTTTACCACTGTTTAACGGCAAAAATGTGTTGAGTGCCAGAGAATATAGGAAAGAGATCATTAATATGAAAACAGATGTACCATGTTCCGGAGGATTTTGGAAGAGAAAGTTTAATGTGAAATTGATGAACGATCTTGGATAGTTGCCTATTATGCACAACATTTATCCGACCAACATTCTCCTGTGTAAAATGAAAGTAACGGAAACTAATAAATGTAATTACTGTTGTGATGTAACTGATTTCATTGAACACTTCTTTTTTGAATGCCCGGTTGTATACAAATTCTGGAAGTTTATTGAAGAATTTATTTTTCGTACTTTAGAAATTTAGATTGTTTTGAAAGATAGTGATGTTTTATTTGGTGTGCATTTTGTAATGGTGAAAAGGCAACTATGTATAAATTGAACCACATTATCTTAATCGGAAAGATGTGCGTTAGTATAAAAAACAAATTCGTTTTTACCGTTGGAAAGTATTTTTAATAGGCAGTTACAGATAAGAAGCATTTTTGTGCGAGTGTTCGAAGAACAAAACGTTAAAAAACGTTAGCTTGTTAATTGTACATGTACTCGATAAGTTGTATTTAATTCATTGTATGAGATATTGTTAATTTAAGTTATTGAGACATCCCAGTGCACTAAGGGATTTATAGAGCAAATCAAGAAAATTCATTATTGAACGAAGCGCATAGCGCTGAGTTCAATAATTATTTTCGAGATTTGCTCTATAAATCCCTTAGTGCACTGGGATTGTTTCAATAACGATATTGTCAGTACCGCCAGAGAAAAAAGATGATTCAAAACGCACATTTTGCTACGCGCATTTGAATAGGCATAACTGTGTGATCAGGTCGTGGAAGACTGAAGTTTTGTGTGGGCTGTCTCAAGTGTGTCGTGCTTTCGTCACACGCAAACTCTTGTTTTAATTTCTGTTGGTAACTTAATAATAATAATAATAATGCAAACTTTTATAGCGCTATTCTAGAAAAATGTCTACTCTTAGCGCTTTACAATACATACATCGACAAGCATACTATACACGCACAGGCAAAGAAACCGACCAAACATAACCAACAAACTATACATGCACAGGCAAAGAAAGCGACCAAACATACAATACACGCACAGGCAAGATAACGACCAAACATAAACAAACATACTATGACCAAACATAATCAACATACTATACGCGCGCAGGCAAAGAGAACAATCAGCACATGTAATAATTACTGACAACTAATAATGCAGGCATACAATGACAGTCCAATACACAGCCTAAGCACAAGAACCACAGTAGGCTTCTATATAAAAACGTGTCAACGGTACTATTTACACACACACAAACAGTGCTGACACAAAGCGCAGAAAATATATATACACGTTATTTTAGGCGCTAGGTAGGGGGTGAGGTGGGGCGGGATGGGGTGGGTGGGGAGATGCTGGAGGGGAAATCACTTGCGCTGAAAGAGGTGTGTTTTGAGATTTGTCTTGAATGTAGTGAGAGAATCTGTGTGTCTGAGAGGCAGTGGTAATCTATTCCAGGTCACAGGGGCTTGATAGGCGAAGGACCTCTCGCCACATGTCTTTGTTTGCACTGTGGGGAGTCGGAAGAGTCGAGTGTCGGCGGCGGAGCGAAGCTGACGAGAGGGGGTGTAGAGATTGAGGAGTTCTGACAAGTATTCTGGGGCAGAACCAGAAACGACGGCAAAAGAAAGAGAGGAGAGTTTGTATTCGAACCTTTTAGTGATTGGCAGCCAGTGTAGAGAGTGAAGAAGGGGTGTGGCGTGTTCATACTTCGAAGATTTGAAGACCAGGCGGGCAGCGTAGCGTTAAGCTAAAAAGTGATAATCTTTAATAGAGATCTCATTTGAACTCGGAGAAAGGGCTGTGCACTTAGACAAGTCATTTGCGATTCAAAACCTCCAGTCGAGCTTCGACGGATTGACTGTGCAGAGTGGTGCCCCTTGAATTGACTCAATGATCGACTGCTCGACGGTTAGCACATTTTCAAAATAAATGTGGTATGTTTCTCGTGTTGTATCTTCACTCATCGAGGAGTCTGGTACTAAATATGAACGGTAAGAATGCTCTGAACTCTACACGTATTATATCCCCATCGGTTTTTCGTTCACATTTGCCCAACATGTTTATTTGCTGAGCGGGGTTTATGTCGTCTGCTAGGCTAGAGCATAGACCTATATAGAGCAATCGAACAACGGCAGTCTCATTTCAAAAACAAAAATTGCTCGTCACGTTGCATTGAATCTGCACGCATGAGGCAGGCTGGTAATAAGTCTTATATATGGTAAGAACGTTCTGAACCCTACACATTTTCGATTTCGGTTGTTCTTGCCTTGTTCTAGAATCTATACAAGTCGAAAATTAGTTGAGACGCAGCGGCTTCTATTTTTAGATCAGGGACACAGTCACATGCAATCTGTCAGAAAAAAACCCACTTCTGCTTTAATTGAGAAGCAGGAAATTTATGGCCATTTGGTATTGTGGATAATATAAGCTACATGTCATTTATTAATTCTGAGGATGAGAGTACAGTCTCGCTTAGGCAAAGGGCGGAAGAATACGCTCAGTGGAAAAGTTAGCGCACTAACAGTTTTAGCACATCGCCATTAGCCAATCAACTGGTTCACATCAGTCATGTGACACCAGTACTTACTGACAATTGTTGTTATTTATTTGAATAAAATTGTTTGGGAAAAAACCCCAAAAAAAACCACTTGGCGCTAGCCGTTGAAACGATGATGTTCAGTATGTGCCGGCCGCTGACCATCGCAGTTGCTCTTCCCAATCTCAGTTCAAATCAAAACTAAAAACACACCTTTTCCACAAACATTTACCGTGAAATACATTTTCAAACCTGATCCGTTTCTGATGATCACTTTTGTCCCATGATTGTACTGGACATAGTTTTTCATGTATGTGTTTTGCGCACGCGTGAGTGCGTATGTTTGTGATAATGTATTATTGTGCAATTTGTTTTATGTAGTGCGTATGTGTGCTTGCCTGTGCGTGTGTTTGTGATAATGTTTTACAGAGCAACGAGTTATTCATTGATATGTGTGTGATTGCACGTTAAATAATGTTATGTTGTCGTAGTTTTTTGATTGTACAGCGCTTTAAGCAGGGTTAAACCTGGATATATGCGCTATATAAATATTATGCATTATTATTTTGGTGCTCACGACATCACCAGATTTTGATTGGATTTTGTTGAAGTCATCGCTGCGATATTGCTTTGAATATCACCGCATTTTGCGACAGTCAAAACATCATGTTAGACCATGTGTGTGTGTGTGTGTAAGTGTGAGGTTTATGCGACTGTTTGCATGCGCTGTGATTATGAGCGTCAGTGATGATGCTTATTGCTTCCAATGCTCATGTTATAAGTTAATCTTAGTAGTGTACTTATGTTAGATTATATGCTTAATGATTGTGTGTTTGTCTTATCAGAAAGGCGATGTGGTGCCAAAAGAAAAATGTCCTTGTTTGTGTAAAATGAAAATGGACATTAAAGTTGTCTTATCTTATCTTATGTTACAGACATGCTGTAACATGCAACACATCAAGTTATGATGGAGTTAAAGCTTTGGTTTAACTCAGTCCAAGTAACCTCATGTTATTGTAGTGACTTACAAAACTCCTTGTGCTGGTGGTGTCACAGCTTGCTTGTAATGTTATTAACATCATGTTATTGCTGGTGTAACATGCAGCACTCCATGTTTTGTTGGTGTTACAGCTTGCTCAAATGCCTATTCCCGCAGTGGGGCACTGCGGTTATGAAATTAAAAGCCCCTCCTGTTTTTGGAACCGCAGGAGCTTTCTAGTTTGCTGTTAGGTAGATTTTTGGTTCCTCTTTCTTGTCATGCTCTCTTTTTCTTCATGAATTCTTTTCTTTTTTCTGCCTTCTTGCTCATTCACCTGTATTTTTTCCAAAAATCTCTTCTCTTGCCGCTTGTCTCGCGATTCATGTATAGTTTAATCTGTTAGTGTTCTGATGTAAGTCCAGCAGTAGATAGGTTAAGCCTATTTTAACATACTGGAAACTGGTAATCTTCCAGTAGGTATTAATTTAGTTTTACTAAAGCCTGCTGGGACACAAGTAATGGGTTAGTGCATTTGTAAACAGGAATCGCTTGACAAGTGGCCCCCTTCATCCCCCCCTTCCTCGTCCTGATATGGCTCTGCGTAGTCGGCTGGACGTTAAGCAACAAATAAACAAACAAACAAACAAATCAAATGCCTATCAACACCATGTTTTGTTGGTGTTAGGCTTGCTTGTAAAAAACAACAACCACCATGTTTTGGCGTTCACATCATTGTTTTCACCTGGATGGAATCATGTGTCGGAAAGGAAAGCATGATTGTGTGCGGGTTTCATGCTTGAATATTGCACTTTGCTGACTTGTCACAGGTTAATTTATATTTGATATCAGTTTTTAACTGCATCATCATTCACACATTATGTAAACATCTTAACATTTACACTTTGGTTGTAAAAGTATTGCACTTTATTCAAACAGGACAAAAACAAAAACATGCAGACGGTGATAAACCAAATGACACACGTAACAACCATGTTGTTTTGTTTTGTTGTGTGTGCGTCAGGCATGGGAATTGAAAAAAAGTAAAAAAGGCTGAAAATGCTTAAGTAATATAGCAAAGTCGACGGCGCGAAGCGCCTAGCCTTACTACTACATGAACTACTACTACTGCATAATATTTCTATAGCGCATATATCCAGGGTTTAACCCTGCTCAAAGCGCTGTACAATAAAAAAAACTACGACAACATAACATATTTTAACGTGCAATCACCCACATGAATGAATAACACATTGCTCAATAAAACATTATCACAAACACACGCAAGGGCACACACGCGCACTACATAAAACAAATTGCACAATAATACGTACATTATCACAAACATACGCACTCACGCGCGCGCAAAACACTGACATACGTGAAAAACTATGTACAGTACATGGGACAAAAGTGACCAGCAGGAACGGACCAGGCTTGAAAAAGTATTTCACGGTAAATGTTTGCGGAAAAGGTGTGTTTTAAGTTACTAAGGGGGTCCGGGGGCATGAACCCCCCCTCCCGGAATTTATTTTTCTCCAAATAACCCAAATGGAGCAATTTGGTGTCATCTGAGCTCCAAGTTTGCCATTAAAATCTGATTTTAGAACCATTTTTGCCTCCCCTATTTATTTTTTCGGCAGAACAAAAACCATTTCGGCGAAAATTTGCCTTTCGGCGGACAATTCCCATGGCCTGGTGCGTGTTTTGTTGTTGTGTGTGTGCGTGTTTTGTTCTGTGTGTGCGTGTTTTGTTGTTGTGTGTGCGTGTGTGCATGTTTTGTTGTGTGTGTGCGTGTTTTGTTGTTGTTGTGTGTGTGCGTGTTTTGTTGTGCGTGTTTTGTTGTTGTGTGTGTGTTGTTGTGTGTGTGCATGTTTTGTTGTTTGTGTGTGTGCGTGTTTTGTTGTTGTGTGCGTGTTTTGTTGTTGTGTGTGTGTGCGTGTTGTGTATGTGTGTTTTGTTGTTGTGTGTGTGCGTGTGTTGTTGTGCGTGTGCATGTTTTGTTGTTGTGTGTGCGCATGTTTTGTTGTTGTGTGTGTGCGTGAGTGTTTTGTTGTGTGTGTGCGTGTTGTTGTGTGTGTACGTGTTTTGTTGTTGTGTGTGTGTGTGTTTTGTTGTTGATGAGGCCTCTGTGGAGGAAGGCGTGCCGCCGAAAGCAACTAATTTTAAGTGGTCACACACACACACACCCCGATCATAGCAGTCAAACCGACTGAAACACATTCGCACGCACACACGTACACACACATACTCACAATCACACACACATTCACACACACACACACACACACACACACTGTGCCATGACACACACACAGACACACCGTGCTGTGACACACACGTACTACACACACACACCGGTACACACACACCGTGCCGTGACAGACACACACTTGCACACACACTTCAGACGCTACATGATATGATATATGGGCGTTTTTCAAAAAAGAACGAAAAATCAGACTAGTGTATGGTTAAAAGTGAATTTATTCCAAACTCTTAACAAATGCATTGACATTATTCAGGACACCCAGTGCCATGTTAGCATAAAATATGTATATAAACAAAAAATATTTTGTTGCAGTCGTCAGTCGTGTTACTCTTTCTTTCTTTTTTTTTTTTAGTTTCAAAGAAATGTTGACAGATGACTAGTTTGCCTCCAGTATGACAAAAACAATACACTTTTCACTTTCTGAAGAAAAATATATACCTTAAAGTCAAAGAAAGCGATAAAAAATGAAAGAAATTGTCACTCAAATGAATAAAAATCATTTTTGAAAAATGTCAAACATCGCCAGCAGCTTGAAACTTGTACATTTCTTGCAATTGTATTTTTCTCGAATCAAGTATTATGAGAGCATTGAGCAAAAGATAAACAGACTGAAAAGAATTATATCTTCCTGGAAATTCTGCATTCAGAAGCCTCAGTCACACCAATGACATGTGAGTAACACGACTGAGTAACATGACTGACGAAATGTGATTGCAAATATTTAGGACAGTCGTCACTTAGAATATTATACATGAACACAGCCTTGTTTAACGTCAACTGATCTTTCAAGGGGAGGAACTTCAGGAGCTTTAGTTTATCATCCGTGGACCTATTCAAATCATACAGAATAAGTTTTGCAGCTCGGCGATGCAGGGAATTGAGTCTTTTTAAATGAACATCACTGCAGTTATCCCAAAGTGTTGAAGCGAAGTTTATATGAAGCATTATGTGGCCGTAATAGAACATTTTGAGTGCTTCAGAATCTGCGTAATGCCTTAATTTTGATAACAGGTACAAATTCTTTGATACTATTTTGCAGATATTACTCAAATGAGTTTGCCATTTCAATTCTTGATCAACGGTAACACCCAATAATCTATGTTCCCTAACTTGCTGCACTTGAGTTGAACCAACTGACAGTTTGTAAAGGACTTTGGTGTTTTTATCTCGTGGTTATCACCATACTCTTTGTTTTACTCAAAGAGAGAGAGAGAAAGAGAGAGAGAGAGAGAGAGAGAGAGAGAGAGAGAGAGAGAGAGAGAGAGAGAGAGAGAGAGAGAGAGAGAGAGAGAGAGAGAGAGAGAGAGAGAGAGAGAGAGAGAGAGAGAGAGAGAGAGAGAGAGCATCAGAAACACAGACAAATAACTATTCTTCGTGCATGAAGGTTCGTTGCACACACACACACACACTGACACGCACACGCAAGGGTAAAAAGAGAAACAGAATCCGTTAGTCACCTCTTACGACATGCTGGGGAGCATCGGGTAAATTCTTTCCCCTAACCCGCGGGGGGAAAGAGGGAGATCGAGAGAGAGAGTAGGGGGGGGGGGGGATTGAAAGGAAGAGAGAGAGAGAGAGAGAGAGCTTCCAAATATCTCAAATCTTCAACAATATAAGTTGTCATCATTTTCTGAGCTGCGATCATACGTGTGAGTACAGTAAGTGTTGAGCATATTTCTTTTCTTTTTAAGTGTTTATGACTTTTCGTTGTGGATTTTGCGATTACAGAGATAAGTTGCAAATTGACCATGAGTCACCGCGGTAATTATCAACATTGATTGGGTCTTTGAGAGTGAATGCTTACAATCGTTGTCCTCGGAAACACAAATCCAAAGCCGCGATGGTTCCACACATCAGACAATCAGCCTGATTGGCTTTTACTTTGACAATTCACGTTTCACCTGAAAGCTCAAACTCATTCACCACCTCGATTTATTGCATGGGGAACATAAGATTTATTTCCCAGGTGTTTGTGAATGAAAACTCGTGAAAATGATGACAATGTCTTTTATTTGGGCCTAAAATTGGCACTACTCAAATATCGCTTATGACATGCATTACAACATGAGGTCAATTCTAGCCTCATGTCTCTGCAGAAGGGGAGCGGGCACACTGCAGTTACATCTGTCATCATCCACGGGTCTCACTCTGTCAAAGTGGTTTCCGTTGGAAATTTGATTGGTTCAGCGGGAACTATTTTCCAAGTTTTATTTGCGAAAAATTTCCTCATCCTTCTCTTTGGGGTAAAATAATCGGGCCAAATAATCTGATGACGTTTACATTTGTGCGTCACTTCTCTTTTGATGTCATATGGAGAGAAAAAACTCTGCCAAGGCCGCAAAATTGGGAGATTTTTTTCAGTTTCAGTTTCGCTTGATCTTAAGCGGTGGTCTTCTGCATTTAGAGACCAGGGGCCAGTTTCATAAGCCAAAAACACAGTCGACCAACTGCAGTTGTCCGAGAGAACCACAGTAATCCGACGTTATCGGGTTTCACGAACAAAATTTCAGTCGGCCGACTGCGGGTCGTCTCACCGGAAGTTGGCCAAACACGGTGATGCTCTCCCCCCAACACTGTGTTCGGCTTACTGCGGTAAACCGAAAATAAATGTAATTATCCGCACAGTCAATGGCAGAATGCTCACACTTGTTTGGATTGTGAGCCAAACCTTGTGATTGTTCTTCGAAATGTATCTATCATGACGCAGTAATCCAGGAGACAAGTCAGGGTTATGTCTTGAAGACGTCACATTATGGCGTAAGAGGGTTCGACGTCACGCGAAGGAATTACTGAAAGTGTCGGTCATTGTTATTTTGAGCGGGCCGAGACTTGTTTTTTCTTCGAAATCGGCCATTTCCACGAGCGAATGAGCAAACGCATGCTAACGTTAAATTAACGTTAAATGAACGTTCACGGTAAACGTTACATTAACGTAAAAAGTTAACGTTACATTAACGTTACTTTGCTCATCTGGTTAACGTTAATGTAACGTTAACTTTTTACGTTAGTTTAACGTTAGTTTTACCAAAAACTAACCATAAAATAACGTAAAATTAACGTTAATTTTACGTTAACCTCTAACGTAAAAATAACTAAAAACAAACCAAAACAAAACCATAATATAACCGTTAGATTAACGTTTATTTAACGTTTTTTTAACGTTTGCATGCAAACATAAAATTAACCAAAACAAAACCATAATCAAACGTTTTCATGCAAACGTTAAATTAATGTTCACATGCCAACGTTAAATTAACGTTCACATGCAAACGTTAAATTTACGTTCTCCTGAAAACATTAAAATAACATTTGCAAATACAAATTTGAATTAATGCACAGAAAATTCAAGATCACAAATTTTATTTAAAATTTAAATTGTTGGGGTCTTTAACAATTCAATATGTGAATACTAATTTGATAACAGTAACACTTTTAAAATGTTGAACAATGCAAACTAAATTCCTTCAATTGCTAAAACATGAAACTGTGAACTAAAAAAATATTACAACACATTTTTCAGTCTCAGTAAAATACCACAGCATAGTATTATCAATCGGGCAGGCAAAAATTATGTGTGGACTTAATCTCATTGAAGCAATGCTACATTGACTAATAATAGTCTGAACTTGATAAAAAAAAAATCATCAGAAGGCGATAACAGGATCAGCAATTAAGAATTTCAATCACAATGCTGGTATGGGTTCATCAAGGTAAATACCATAGGGCTGTGCAAACTCATTATCGACAGCGATCATTGTTAATGACAAAATCAGAGATGAAAACAATACAAATTATTTGCACAATCACTAGGGACATCCAGATTCAACCTTCGTCAGACGAACATTCGTCGGTGGTGGGGATTTCCTCTCTATTTTTAACTTTGTGCCTCAATGCGCATGCGCTTGGGTTTTCGCGCCCACCACGGCTTGCCGAAGACCGGGATCTGCGTGGTGAAAAAGGCGTGTTTGACGAACCTTAATCAGCAATCTTCGCGAGTACTTTTAGTCCTTTTCATAATGTTAAAAATATGTTTTATGTGCGCAGTGTTAAAGTTTGATATCTTTACGACGCTTCTGTGGACTGTGCATCTGTAAACTGTTCATTTTGGAGGCCTAGTGCATGAACACGGATACCCACACAAAACTCAGAACTTGAGTCAACGGGCGACATATCCTGCCAATTATCTCCCTTGATCTCTCTTGCACAAGACACTTGTTTCCACTAGGCCTATTTTGTTTTAGAGTTGGGAGATTTTACAGGAATGAATCTAAAAATCGAAAAAAATTGTCAGTGTTGCGTGTGTACCCAGCATATTCAGATGTCTGGAATATTCCGATAAAAAAGACTCGTCATATATAACGCTACTCGTCACGTCATCACTGTTTCGAAAAACAGACGAACGCGCACGAAGAACTTCGCGTAGATCTGGACCGAAATTGGAAAGTGGTGACCGTGACGGGATGTGACGTCACCACTTCAACAAACTCGCGAAGATCGGAACTCACGAACTTTTGACGAAGGCAAACCTGGATGTCTCTAGTAATACAAGCAAGTCAGTAGCACAAAATATGAGAAACGAAGGGATGTAAGCGCTATTAATGCATACACGTGCGACATGCATGTAAAGTCTTTTGTTCATTCAAAAGCGTGTTATTCTCACAGGTGCCAAGAAAATTGCTTCCACATAATCTCACTTACTCTTGTTGCACATGTCATATAGCAGAGCAATTACGTCCCTTTGTTTCTCAGATATTAAAATAGCGCTCTGCTTCATTTCATTAAGATTCTTGCTATCACAAAAGATATTAACATATTTTGTGGAGTAGCTAGATTCCCGCAGTGGGGCACTGCGGTTATGAAATTAAAGGCCCCTCCTGTTTTTGGAACCGCAGGAGCTTTCTAGTTTGCTGTTAGGTAGATTTTTGGTTCCTCTTTCCTGTCATGCTCTCTTTTTCTTCATGAATTCTTTTCTTTTTTCTGCCTTCTTGCTCATTCACCTGTATTTTTTCCAAAAATCTCTTCTCTTGCCGCTTGTCTCGCGATTCATGTATAGTTTAATCTGTTAGTGTTCTGATGTAAGTCCAGCAGTAGATAGGTTAAGCCTATTTTAACATACTGGAAACTGGTAATCTTCCAGTAGGTATTAATTTAGTTTTACTAAAGCCTGCTGGGACACAAGTAATGGGTTAGTGCATTTGTAAACAGGAATCGCTTGACAAGTGGCCCCCTTCATCCCCCCCTTCCTCGTCCTGATATGGCTCTGCGTAGTCGGCTGGACGTTAAGCAACAAATAAACAAAAAGTAGCTAGATGAAAAACAATCATCGATGAATAAAAATTAACAAGCAGCAAGACTGCAAGTTTTCTGCTCCACTTTGCCAAACGTGTGTGCACAGTGAATATTTGTTTATGAACTGTTGGTGTTAGTCCTGAATGATGGCACCCATGTAAATGAGGCTTGATGCCGGGCTGCTTTGCAAACACAGCATTCAGAAGCTGTGGGTCAGCAAAGGTGTTGAATCTTGTTAGTGAGATGGCGCGCAATGATGTCCTGTAGCACTAGCAGCTGCCTGCACTCGCTCTTTGACGCTGGTCAAACTTCTGGTCGTAGGTGAAGTCCACCTCACAGAATATGATGATGGTAATGGTGAGGGAGTAGTTCAACTTCTGCTTGAACTATGTGGCCAGGCCCAGCTCCCTGACTTTGAAGTGGTCATAATCTTATGCAGGATACCAACCTGGGATAGAGAAGGAAAAATGGTTCTTAAGTCAATGGCTGGGATTACAAACTAAATCACACACGGTCCTTAGTCAATGGCTGGGATTACAAACTAAATCACACACACACACACAAACACACACACACACACACTAACACTAACACACACTAACAGACACATACACTAACACAAATATACACTTACAAACACACATCTTTCTTTCTTTCTTTATTTGGTGTTTAACGTCGTTTTCAACCACGGAGGTTATATCGCGACGGGGAAAGGGGGGAGATGGGATAGAGCCACTTGTCAATTGATTCTTGTTCACAAAAGCACTAATCAAAAAATTGCTTCAGGGGCTTGCAACGTAGTACAACAAACACACATACACACACATTAGCAGTAACAAACACATACAATACATGTACTAAGAAACACACCAATGTATACACACACAGACACACACACACACAGGCACACACACACACAGACACACAAGCGCACACACACACACACACACAGGCGCAAGTCCACATATGCAAAATCAAAAGTCTCAGCCCAATTTGTAACAACAGAGAAAGAAACAGAGAGAAAGAGAGAGAGAGAGAGTGTGTGTGTTGCAAGCATTACACAACTGATATTGAAATTAAGCACCACAGAAAAAAAAGACGACACTGATTTAAACAATTCACTTACTGGTCAACAGTGTGAACTTTCAGCACAGACAATGGAAATTTCGATGTTTTTTCCCTCTTCCGATTGAATAACTTTGGTACAATCATCTGTCATCAATGAACTCATCAGTCTTCCCACCAGTCCAGACACCTCCCCCAATTGCAGACTTGTTTGTTATCTGAGCGAATAAAAATCAATATAAATACATGTGCACAGGAATGAGAACAAAGATTCTCAGTTATCACAAAAACAAACAAGCACAGAATGACAACATGTTTTCCTAAATGTTATTAAAAACAGAAAAGTTCATCATACCAGTCCATCACTGAAACAGAAACGGTTGATATTGAATTTATGAGTGTGTGTGTGTGTGTGGGGTCTGTTACAAGCAATAAACAACTGACAACAATAATTATACATGTACCAAATTGTACTCACTGTTTTCAAAGCTGATAATTGTAAACCTTGATGGGTTGTCCCCTTCCAACTGCATGCTTTGGTACAGCCATCCTTCGGACTGTGGCCCCCTCCCATTGCCACCCCCATCTCCGATTGTAGACAGGATTTTTTCATCTGAAAGAAATAATGTCCAATTAATACGAATTTGCACAAAGGACTGGAAACAGAATTGTAAGTAATTCTGATTTAACCAACAAATGTACAAAAGCACAATGATAGATTATTTTCCCTAATATGTTCCAACTGACAGTTGAGTAATTACAGGTCACCAGAGAGGTCCACCACTGAAACAGGAACAGTTCAAATTGGAGTTTGTGTGTGTGTGTGTGTGTGTGTGTGTGTATATGTGGAAAGGGGTGGGGTGGGGTGGGGGATGCGTGTGTACATGTGTGTGTGTGTGTGTATATATGTGGAAAGGGGTGGGGTGGGGTGGGGGATGCGTGTGTACATGTGTGTATGTTTTGCAAGCATTACACAACTGATTATAATAATTATACAACAAATTGTTCTGTCAGTTACATTGAAAACTCATTTAAAAAAAAACACTTACTGTTTTCCAATGCAAACCTTCAGCTTGTTGAAGAATGGAAACTGGTTTTGCTTTTTACCATCCAAATGCGATGAACGGCCATGCCATCAATCGGCTCACTTTTCTTTTGACCAGTTAAGGCACCTCCCCACCAAATGCAGACAGTTTTTTTTGTGGTATAAATCTGAAAGAATAAAAGCTATTTATTATGCACAACAGAATCATAAAAGGAATAGATTCTTAGTTAAAATCACCATTTCAGGCAACAACAACAATAAGGCCAAAAAAAAAAGTCTGTTTACGGTAACCCGACCGACCCTAGTTTTTTCGCGCGACCCTAGACTTTTTTTTGGCATTTGGGAAAAAAAAAAAATCTTGTTTTTTTGGCAAAATAACGTAAAAATATGGGTTTTTTGGAAAAAAAAAAATCCCGACCTACCGACCCTATTTTTATATTTAGTCAAGTTTTGACTAAATGTTTTAACGTAGAGGGGGGGAATCGAGACGAGGGTCGTGGTGTATGTGCATGCGTGTGTGTGTCTGTCTGTGTGTGTGTGTAGAGCGATTCAGACTAAACTACTGGACCGATCTTTATTAAATTTGACATGAGAGTTCCTGGGTATGAAATCCCCGAACGTTTTTTTCATTTTTTTGATAAATGTCTTTGATGACGTCATATCCGGCTTTTCGTGAAAGTTGAGGCGGCACTGTCACGCCCTCATTTTTCAACCAAATTGGTTGAAATTTTGGTCAAGTAATCTTCGACGAAGCCCGGACTTCGGTATTGCATTTCAGCTTGGTGGCTTAAAAATTAATTAATGACTTTGGTCATTAAAAATCGGAAAATTGTAAAAAAAAATAAAAATTTATAAAACGATCCAAATTTACGTTCATCTTATTCTCCATCATTTTCTGATTCCAAAAACATATAAATATGTTATATTTGGATTAAAAACAAGCTCTGAAAATTAAATATATAAAAATTATTATCAAAATTAAATTGTCGAAATCAATTTAAAAACACTTTCATCTTATTCCTTGTCGGTTCCTGATTCCAAAAACATATAGATATGATATGTTTGGATTAAAAACACGCTCAGAAAGTTAAAACAAAGAGAGGTACAGAAAAGCGTGCTATGAGCATACGGTCTTGCTGAAAAATGGCATTGCGTTCAGTTTCATTCTGTGAGTTCGACAGCTACTTGACTAAATGTTGTATTTTCGCCTTACGCGACTTGTTTTGGCCTATGTTACAACAGACCTTTTTTTTTTTTTTGGCCTAAAGAAAAACAGCAAACACCTAAACACACACACACACGGTGACACACACACACAGTGACACACACACACACAAACACACACACACATAAGAAACAAACACACTTTTTAGTCTCATATTCCAAGAAAAATACATCAAGTCTCAATAATTAGCAAATCTATATCTTCCAAGTTCACTAAGGCAATACTCACTCAAAGTTTGTAAAACTCTTGAAACCAGTCCAGTAATTATGTCTTGCGCCTTCGGTCTTAGTATTGGACTGTCCAGTCTGGTTCGTTTCTGTTGGTGTATCACATAGTGCTCTTGCAACTGCCAGTTTTCAATCTTCCCAACGCATTTGTTGACAACGTGCCGTTACGTCCAAGTTCGATAACTAGGAACGAAAATTCTGAGTGACCTCCCTTGATCGCCAAGGGACAGTACTCTCAGTCTCAACCTTTCACAGTGGAATCAAAATTAAAAAAAGTTTCTGTAACAGTTTTTAAAACGCTAGCAACTTCAAAGCCAGTGTGACTGCTGATACATGTATAAGATAACATGCTACACTTCAGCATATATCAGGACTAATACAGATCTTGTGACGCTGAGGCGAATGGAACTTTCAGCAGGAAGAAATTCAGGTAATGTTGAACTGTACTGTTGTTATTCGGCTACCAGTAAGTTCGTCCATAGATGTGTATTGATATCTATGGTTCGTCACACGGTAGATTCGTCACCTATGACGAAGTTACCGGCAGGGGTGGGCGGGTGTTTATGCTAAAGAGCTTATGCTTTCAGATGTTTGATTTGTGGGAGAGATTCAAGATTCACATTTTTTAGAGAGAGAGAGAGAGGGGGGGAGAGAGAGGGAGAGAGAGAGAGAGTGTGTGTGTGTGTGTGTGAGAGAGAGAGAGAGAGAGAGAGACACGGACGTACATGCACCCACATCCATGACACGCACGCACACACACGACACACACACGCACGTACACACGCACTGACAAACACTCACACACACCATCGCACATACACACACTCACTAAAACACACACACACACACACACGCACATACACACGCACAAACACTCACACACACCATCACACACACACACACACTCACGAACACACGACTTCAACCTCACTGTCAAGGAGGCAGAGAAACTCAATGTGAGGAGAGGGAGGGGTGGAAGGAGGTGGGAGAGAGAGAGAGAGAGAGAGAGAGAGAGAGAGAGAGAGAGAGAGAGAGCCGCGCTCGGACTACTGTGGCGAAGTTACTGTGGCGAAGTTACCGGGACCGGTGACGAATCTACCGTGTGACGAACTTACTGGTAGCCTGTTATTCATAGTTCACGATCCGTTGGCATTGTGATTGTTGACTTATTTTTCATACGAGTCACAAATATCAAAGCAATATCATGCATAACGATTGGAAAGGTGGATTTCTCTCTCTTTCTTTCCTGCCTTCTGTCTCTTTCTCAGTTTCAGTCTCTCTCTGTCTTTGTCTGTCTGTTACTCTCTCTCTCTCTCTCTCTCTCTCTCTCTCTCTCTCTCTCTCTCTCTCTCTCTCTCTCTCTCTCTCTCTCAATCTGAGACTTTCTCTCTCTCTCAATCTGATACTTTCCACACATGTGCACGCAGGGCACTTACTGTTCAATCTTACAGCTTCAGGTCAAATGCATAACTGTACAGTAAATAAGAGATCTCAGGAGAGGCATGGGGAGTTATTTTCGAAAATGATCTATTCAAAGACACTTAAAAGTTAAATTTTTAAAACAAGGTTTGATTGACAACTGCTCTCTCCCCTCCCCCCACCCTTATTCCCACTCTCTATCTCTCTGTCTTCATTAACAAGTAAAGATTTGAGTGTGTTTAGACTATTGTAATTAATGCAATTCACACATCAATGCTTTCAATTTTCATTGCAGGGTGGGAGGAATTACCATGAGGATGGAACAGAAAGCATTCACAGGGATGTAAACTACAAGGTACAACCCCGACATTCTGGCTGTTGAGGCCAAGTAAGTGTGTGTCACTGTGTGTGTGTGTGTGTGTGTGTGTGTGTGTGTGTGTGTGTGTGTGTGTGTGTGTGTGTGTGTTTGCAGGTAAAATCCTTGTTTAACGCTAAGATGAATGTTCCAGCAGTCATATTATTATATTTATAACAGAAAATCATATTTGAGAGAAGGCAGTGTTATTGTCAGGCCTCAGCCTAGGGTCATTGATACATGCTGATATTATATGACGCATTGTTCTAATCCTTGGCTGGTCGGCCATCACATCATTTCGGCATGTTGGAGGTCTTCTGACAGAACAAGTTGTTGTAGCTGGGACATCTTTACCTATGCATATTTTTAGTCAAGGTCCAACTGACATTCTATTGTCTTAGTCTGGGGAAAATTTTGTTGGAAGGTGTTCTGTGTGAGTGGGTGTGGGTGTGGGTGGGGTGGGGTGGGGGTGTGGGTGGACGGGTTGGTTGGGCTGTTATCCGTGCCAGGCAGCATTGACATAGAGCATTTCATTCAAACACAGAATGATGCTATCAAAGTTAGCAAATTCACAGAAGTAAATTCAACAATATTGGCATAATGCAAAGACAATTTAAACCTTATTTACCTTCAGTTCTATGTTCAGCAAAGAACACCAACAAAGACATAATTATAGTGTTTACACTGAAGTTCTGAAATAACACTGAATTCTTTGTTTTAAGATTGTTGCATTCTTTGTCTTTGCAGGTGTCATAGCATGTGGAGCAGATCTTCAAAGTCACCTATTGCAGACATGTCATCGTCTGCACTGGTTGTATCAACAACTTTTTCCATGGCTACTGCTGCAGATTTTACAAATATATCGTCTGCTGCAAATTCAACAACTTCTTTGTCTGCTGGTGCTGCAAACTTAACAACTTCTGTGTCTGCTCCTGTTTAAAATTCAACAATTCTTGTTGTCTGGAGCTGCTGCAAAGTGAATGACTTCTTTGTTTGCTGCTGCAGATTTAACAAGTATATCATCTGCTGCAAATTCAAGAACTTTTTTGTCTGCCGCTGCTCCTGCTGCAAACTTAACAACTTTTGTGTCTGCTCCTGCTTAAAACTCAACAATTCTTGTTGTCTGGAGCTGCTGCAAAGTGAATGACTTCTTTGTGTGCTGCTGCAGATTTAACAAATATATCGTCTGCTGTAAATTCAACAACTTCTTTGTCTGCTGCAGATACTACACATTCAACAACTTCTGTGTCTGCTGCAGATACTACACATTCAACAACTTCTGTGTCTGCTCCTGCTTCAAATTCAACAATTCTTTTTATCTGCTGCTGCAAAGTGAGCGACTTCTTCCTCTGCTGGTGGTGTTGCAAATAACCTCATATTTCCTTGTCTCTTCTGGCATCATTTCGGATGTATAATATATATCTGCAAAGACTTTTTTAAACCCAAAAGATGGAATAGAATTGGTAAATTTCTAGGTACAGAACCTAAAAGTGTGATATATATCCAAACTCACTTCTAGAAACTTGAGAACTGATTCAACTTTTGACATTTTCATCATGGTTGTGTATTTTTTATTTTTTATATTGTGGAAATATCAGGGAATGATGAATAAATGTTTAGAACATATTCTCAAAACATGTTTCTAATGGTTTTATTTATTTGTCTTTTGTTTTGTTTTATGTTAGCATGTACACTGTTTGGCTCAAAATATGAGACCTGGCCAGTACCATCCTTCCAATGAGACAGAGATCAAAAATCAACAGCCTGCATGCTCTCCGGATTAAGTAATACAACAAGATAAAATAGCGTTAGCTGCAAAGTTAACCATTCTCACCAAAAACCTTTTTCAAACTTTGATTTGTTGGTGTTTGCTTGTCTTTTTTTAACATGGTTTTAGCTACATATATAACAAACACTACAACAACAGCAGACAGAAAAGATTATGGGAAATGCATCTTCAAATAAGAAAAAAAAAATTACAAAGCAAAAAAAAAATTTAAATACAATTATTTTCTTTATGATTTGTTTGATTATGTTTTTGGGGGTTCTTTTTAATGTTAGCACTCAACGTGAAAAATACATTCAAACAGCAGTTGTATTATACTTTTATTTTGGTCAAATTGACATTAGCGGTGAACGTTAAATTAACGTTAATTTAACGTTATATTATGGTTTTATTTTGGTTAAATTAACGTTAAATGTTAACGTTAATTTAACGTTTATCTTGATGAGTAAACTAACCTAAATCTAACGTTAATTTAAGGTTCGCCATAAAACGTGAAAGAAACGTAGCCATAAAACATAAAACTAACGTTAATTTAACGTTACATTATGTTTTTTTTTAATGTTTTTTTTTTAACAAATACATTTTTTTGAAAGGTTTGTTTTTGATATATATGTCAATTAAAAAAAAATTATATTTTATTTAAAAAATTTTTTTTTGACATTTAACAACAAAAAAAAGGTTCTTGTTGCCACCACAACAATAACTTTTTTGGTTGTTTTGTTTTGTTTTTTTTTGCTTTTGCTTTGATTTTGAATGGTTATGTGTCAACGTTTATTTAACAGTTTTTTTAACGTTTCGGTGCAAACCGTTTTTTAATTGTTTTTGGGCAAACGTTAAATTAACGTTTGAAATTGGTTTGATTTTGAACGGTTATGTGTCAACGTTTATTTAACGTTTTTTTAACGTTTCAGTGCAAACCGTTTTTTAATTGTTTTCGGGCAAACGTTAAATTAACGTTTAAATATGGTTTGATATTGAACGGTTATGTACTAACGTTTATTTAACGTTATTTTAACGTTTCAATGCAAACCGTTTTATATTGGTTTTCAGGCAAACGTTAAATTAACGTTAAAAAATGGTTTGATATTGAACGGTTATGTGTCAACGTTTATTTAACGTTATTTTAACGTTTCAATGCAAACCGTTTTATATTGGTTTTCAGGCAAACGTTAAATTAACGTTTAAAAAAGGTTTGCCATGAAAACGGTTTGCTTGCTAACGTTAATTTAACGTTAATTTAACGTTTGCTTTATAACCGTTTTTCTGCTAACGTTAATTTAACGTTAATTTAACGTTTAATGCAAACCGTAAACCAAAATCTAACCATGCAAACGTTAAATTAACGTTAAATTAACGTTAGCATGCTATCAGGGAATGTTGCTAAATTTAGCCCTCGACTTGGCCATTCGGATTACTGTACAGTCGGTCGACTGCGGTTGTCCGCGGGTGACGGTGATTCGCTCATGAAACGCGCTTTTCGGTGACCCGGCGATCAACCACAGTCCATCGACTGGGCAGTCGATCGACTGTCAGTCGGTTCACTGCTATCTTATGAAACTGGCCCCAGAACGGGGGTCACCTAAAAAGAGGTGTTCCCGTATCCGAGGTCACGCTAAGCGAGGTTTTCTTAGTCATACAAAGAAGGCTTTAGGTCGGGACCAACACCCTGATTGATGTTATCAGAGGTGTGACCTTAAACGGTAGTGACGTTAACCGGGGAGTACTGTATTGGTTGGGACGAGAAAGAATTTACCCGATGCTCCAGGCCCCAGCCGGCATGTCGTAAGAGACGACTAACGGATTCTGTTTCTCCTTTTACCCTTGTTAAGTGTTTCTTGTATAGAATATAGTCAATTTTTGTAAAGATGTTAGTCAAGCAGTATGTATGAAATGTTAAGTCCTTTGTACTGGAAACTTGCATTCTCGCAGTAAGGTAATATATTGTACTACGTTGCAAGCCCCTGGAGCAAATTTTTGATTAGTGCTTTTGTGAACAAGAAACAATTGACAAGTGGCTCTATCCCATCTCCCCCCTTCCCCCGTCGCGATACAACCTTGAATGGTTGAAAACGACGTTAAACACCAAATAAAGAAAGAAAGAAAGATGGAATCATGTGTCGGAAAGGAAAGCATGATGTTTGGAAATCGTTTGCGGGTTTCATGCTTCAGGGTTGTTGTGTATGTGCGTGTTTTGTTGTTGTTGTGTGTGTTGTGTGTGTGTGCGTGTGTTGTTGTGTGTGTGTGTGTGTTTTGTTGTGTGTGTGTGTGCGTGTTTTGTTGTTGTTGTGTGTGTGCGTGAGTTTTTGTTGTGTGTGTGCGTGGTTTGTTGTGTGTGTGCGTGTTTTGTTGTGTGTGTGTTTTGTTGTTGTGTGTGTGCGTGTGTTGTTGTGTGTGTGCGTGTTTTGTTGTTAATGAGGCCTCTGTGGAGGAAGGCGTGCCGCCGAATGCAACTAACTGACTTTAAGTGTTCAACACACACACACGCACAGGCATACCCTGATCATAGCAATCAAACCGACTGACACACACTCGCGCGCACACACGTACACACAAATACACACACTCATTAACACACACAATGCCGTGACACACACAGACACATTGTGCCGTGACACACAGACACATTGTGCCATGACACACACAGACACATACCGTGCCGTGACACACACACACTCGCACACACACTTCAGACGCTACATGATATGATATTATGTGATGACAATAATCCCAATTGTTGTTACACTTTTACAAAGACAGCTTCGATCAGTACATAACAAATTGAATGACAGACAGATGAACAGTTCAACTGGACATGGTTTTGTCTTTTCTGTCATGATCATTGTATCTCATTGCTGGGAAGTGAGGGCACAGTGGCGCCCCCTTTTAACACTTGAGAAAATAAGGTCATAAAAAGGGGGAGTCTTAAAATAAAGGTAAATTTACACAGCTTATAAACAGAAAATCTGAAAGAGCGAGGTTTAAAAAAAAAGGGGGGGGGGTGGGATCTTATAAAGAGGCTTCCGCTGTAACTTCTTCCCAGTGAAAAGCTGGCAGCAACAACAATCGCGTTTAACTCAGGTATCATCAGTCACCTCTGCTCCCAGCAGGATGACCGAGGTCTTTAAATCAACCTGCCACAGCAGTGACAGTAGAATGGGACACGGATACCTGAATCACCACAGCAGGTTGACTCCCAGCTAGCAAGCTTTCGTCGGCCGACTGACGATTTCAGTCGGGTGACGTCGTCATATGTCGTGTGTCGTCGTCCGTTGTCGCGCCGATACCGTTTGACTGTGTATAAATGTACGTAATAAACCCCGACATCGGCCCGACGCAATGTTGCTGTCGATAAAATTATGCAGAGTTACGGGAGATAACAAATTGATGATCATTATTTTAACATTTGTTACGTCCCCTGTTCAAGCGTCGGTCCAGCAACGGCGTGACATTATGAGACTGACCATGCAAATGCGAAACTAAATTATTCATATTTGTTGACTTTTTCACATAGGAGTAGGATAATTAATTGTAAGTTTTATTTGCATATTTGCAATCAAATACAGCATGTTCTCAAATCATGAGTTTTACATTTTAAAAATACGCCATCATTTACTTGAAATATTCAAATAGCTTTCCTTACGGTAAACAAGATTGAGTGTGCAAATGGCTGCTGCTTTCCCGCGTGAGCGAATTTTATTTGTTTTCTTAGTTCAAGTTAATATCGAAAGAAGAGACATTTTTGGGAATGTTGGACAGCACATTGATGATATGTTATCCGAGACGAATGTCGCCTCGGGATCTCAATCTGAGTGCTGGTCCCAGTGCCACGTGGTGGCGGTGAGAATAGTTGTGTAGCCAGTGAGTCAGGCTCTTGGCAATGACAATCAGATTCAGACGTCAACTCGAGGACAACCGACGGATGGAGCGAGTAAGTGATTTCGGTTTTTTTTTGCTCTCAATGTTAGTTTTGCTGTTACAGTGAGGGGGGGGGGGGGGGGAGTACATACTGCTGTATCTTATTCTGTATATGTAGATGTAGGTGTGTTTTGTCCTGTTACAGTGGGGGAGGGGGGTGTTGTACACACTGCTGTAAATATAGATGTAGGTGTGTTTTGTCTTGTTACAGTGGGGGGGGGGGGGGTGTGTGTACATACTGCTGTAGATGTAGGTGTGTATTGTCCTGTTACAGGGGGGGGGGGGGGGTAACATACTTCTGTAGCTGTAGGGGGAGGGGGGGTACATACTGCAGTAGTTGTTGGTGATTTTTGCACTGTTACACTGGGGGGGGTGGGGGGGGTGGTGGAGTACATACTGCTGAATCTGTAGCTGTAAGTGTGGTTTGCACTGTTACACTTGGGGGGGGGGGGGGTGTACATACTGATGTATCTGTAGCTGTAGGTGTGACGTGTATTGCATTGTAACACTTGGGGTGTGGGGGGGGGGGTGTACATACTGATCTATCTGTAGCTGGTGGTGTGTTTTGCACTGTTACACACTTGGGGGGGGGGGGGGGGGTGTACATACTAACTGCTGAATCTGTAGCTGTATGTGTGTTCTGCACAGTGACACTGGGGGGGGGGGGGGGGGGGGGGGGAGGGGGTTGTACATACTGCTGAATCTGTAGCTGTAGGTGTGTTTTGTACTGTTACACTTGGGGGGGGGGGGGGTGTGCATACTGATGTATATGCTTGGCGCTGGTGGACAATATTCACTTTTTTGGCCAAAAACACACTTTTTTGGCCAAAAACGTACATTATTGGCCAAAAAGTGTGTTTTTGGCCAAAAACATGTTTTGGCCAAAACTTTTAAGTGCAAAGTTTTGGCCAAATCTAAAACATTTGGCCAAATCTTCACTTTTTTGGCCAAATGTTTTAGATTTGGCCAAATCTTTTTTTGGCCAAATCTTTTTTTGGCCAAAACTTTTGCATTGAAAGTTTTGGCCAAAAAATAGTTTTGGCCAAAACTTCATTTTTTGGCCAAATCTTTGAGTACCCCTTGGCGCTGATAGACAATATTCATTTTTTTGGCCAAAAACGCCAGTTTTGGCCAAAAAAGCAAAGTTTTGGCCAAAAAAGTATACTTTTGGCCAAAAAAGTATACTTTTGGCCAAAAACGCCAGTTTTGGCCAAAAACGCCAGTTTTGGCCAAAAACGCCAGTTTTGGCCAAAAACGCCAGTTTTGGCCAAAACCGCCAGTTTTGGCCAAAAAATTATAGTTTTGGCCAAAAAAGCAAAAATTGTCCACCAGCGCCAAGCTGCTTGGCGCTGGTGGACAATATTCACTTTTTTTGCCCAAAACACACTTTTTTGGCCAAAACTGGCGTTTTTGGCCAAAAAAGCAAAGTTTTGGCCAAAAAAGTATAGTTTTGGCCAAAAACGCCAGTTTTGGCCAAAACCGCCAGTTTTGGCCAAAACCACCAGTTTTGGCCAAAAAAGCAAAGTTTTGGCCAAAAAAGTATAGTTTTGGCCAAAAACGCCAGTTTTGGCAAAAAAAGTGCGTTTTTGGCCAAAAAAGTGAATATTGTTCACCAGCGCCAAGCAGCTTGGCGCTGGTGGACAATATTCACTTTTTTTGGCCAAAACACACTTTTTTGGCCAAAACTGGCGGTTTTGGCCAAAAAAGCAAAGTTTTGGCCAAAAACGCCAGTTTTGGCCAAAACCACCAGTTTTGGCAAAAAAAGTGTGTTTTTGGCCAAAATAGTGAATATTGTCCACCAGCGCCAAGCTGCTTGGCGCTGGTGGACAATATTCACTTTTTTTGCCAAAAACACACTTTTTTGGCCAAAACTGGCGGTATTGGCCAAAAAAGCAAAGTTTTGGCCAAAAAAGTATAGTTTCGGCCAAAAACGCCAGTTTTGGCCAAAACCGCCAGTTTTGGCCAAAACCGCCAGTTTTGGCCAAAAAAGTGCGTTTTTGGCCAAAAAAGTGAATATTGTTCACCAGCGCCAAGCTGCTTGGCGCTGGTGGACAATATTCACTTATTTTGCCAAAAACACACTTTTTTGGCCAAAACTGGCGGTATTGGCCAAAAAAGCAAAGTTTTGGCCAAAAAAGCAAAGTTTTGGCCAAAAAGAGATTTGGCCAAAAAAGTGAATATTGTCCACCAGCGCCAGCAAATACAAAAGATTTTGCCAAAAAAAGATTTGGCCAAACAAAAAAGATTTGGCCAAAAAGTGAAGATTTGGCCAAATCTTTTTTGTTTGGCCAAATCTTTTTTTGGCCAAATCTTTTTGTGGCAGAAGTTTGGCCAAATCTCCCGTTTTAGCTAACATAAACAGTTTTGGCCAAAACTTTTACATAGAAAGTTTTGGCCCAAAAAAAGTTATAGCCAAATCTATTTTATTTGGCCAAATGTGTGGGTTGTTTTGGCCAAATCTTTGTCTTTTTTGGCCAAAACTGGCGGTTTTTGCCAAAAAAAGTGAATATTGTCCACCAGCGCCAAGCATAGATGTAACTAGCTGAAGCTGTAGGTGTGTTATGTACTGTTACAGTAGGGGGAGGGGGGGGGGTGAACATACTGCTGTTTTTGTAGCTGTTGGTGTGTTTTGCACACAAGGGGGGGGGGGGGGGGATTGGGGTTGTATACTGCTGTATCTGTAGCTCTAGGTGTGTTTTGCGCTCTACACGAGGGAAGGGGGTGGAGTGTTGTATGTTTGGTACTGTTACAGTGGTGGCAGCGGGGGGAGGGGGATGTACATAATTCTGAATCTGTAGCTGTAAATGAGTTTTGTACTGTTACAGTGGTGGGGGGGGGGGGTTGGGGGTTGTACATACTGCTGTAGCTGTAGGTGTGTTTTGCACTGTTACTAAGGGGGAGGGGAGGTGTACATACTGCTGTAGCTGTAGCTGTAAGTAATTTTTGCACTGTTACACTTGGGGGGTTGTATATACTGCTGAATCTGTTGCTGTAGGTGTGTTTTATACTGTAATACTGAGGGGGGGGGGGGGTGTATACGGCTGTATCTGTAGCTGTAGGTGTGTTTTGTACTGTTACAGTGAGGGCGGTACGCGGTAGGGGCGGGGGGTTCTACATACTGCTGTATCTCTAGCTGGTGATTTGTTTTGCACTGTTACACTGGGGGGGGGGGGGGGGGGGTTGTACACACTGCTGTATATGTAGGTTTGTTTGCAACTGTAACACTGGGGGGAGGGGGGGTTATACTGCTGTAGCTGTAGCTGTAAGTGAATTTTGCACTGTTACACTTGGGGGGGGGGGGGGTGGTGGTGGTACATACTGCTGTATCTGTAGCTGCACCCAGCCAGCAAGACATTAGCGGCCGATAGTCGGCCGAACACCCTTCAAAAAGTCGGGCAGGTGACGTCAAAAGATACGACGCGGGTGTTGGCCCGACTAACTTTTGCAAAGAGGCAACGAGGCGGCCGACAGGCGGCCGAACACCTGTACTATGGCGGCACGCATCCGGTCCGATGTTAATCGGCCCGATGGCTTGTTGGACCTGCGGCCCGACACCTTATGCCGACATCGTCCCGATGTCTTCCCGCTGAAATCGATATCTTCCCGATGTCGGCATAAGGTGTCGGACCGCAGGTCAAACAAGTCATCGGGCCGATTAACATCGGACCGGATGCGTGCCGCCATAGTGCAGGTGTTCGGCCGCCTATCGGCCGCATCGTTGCCTCTTTGCAAAAGTTAGTCGGGCCAACACCCGCGTCGTATGTTTTGACGTCACCGGCCCGACTTTTTGAAGGGTGTTCGGCCGATTATCGGCCGCTAATGTCTTGCTGGCTGGGGCTGGTGTTTCACCCAGCCTGGATTGGAGCCCCTGACAATTCAGTCCAGTGAGCTACTGGACCACCACCCTGTGGGCCAACAGTCATGTCTTTGCCACACCTGCTCAAGGCAGATTGTGTTCAGTGGACACCCCCTTTTAAGACCCCCCCCCCCCAATTCAAGACGTCCTCCATTTTAAGACCTTTTCTCAGATTTTCTGTTCTTAACCTCTGTAAATTTACCTTCATTATAAGACTCCCTCCTTTGTAAGACCTGATTTTCTCAGATTCTTGAAGGTCTTAAAATGGAGGTTCCACTGTACTTTTTAATGTAACCTTCACTGATGGCTCTCAGGGAGGCAGGCACCCACTCAACCATTTACTGCCCAATCATTTCTGTGTTTTTCATGTCACAACTAAGAGACTGTAACCTTCACTGATGGCTCTCAGGGAGGCAGGCACCCACTCAACCATTTACTGCCCAATCATTTCTGTGTTTTTCATGTCACAACTAAGAGACTGTAACCTTCACTGATGGCTCTCAGGGAGGCAGGCACCCACTCAACCATTTACTGCCCAATCATTTCTGTGTTTTTCATGTCACAACTAAGAGACTGTAACCTTCACTGATGGCTCTCAGGGAGGCAGGCACCCACTCAACCATTTACTGCCCAATCATTTCTGTGTTTTTCATGTCACAACTAAGAGACTGTAACCTTCACTGATGGCTCTCAGGGAGGCAGGCACACACTCAACCATTTACTGCCCAATCATTTCTGTGTTTTTCATGTCACAACTAAGAGACTGTAACCTTCACTGATGGCTCTCAGGGAGGCAGGCACCCACTCAACCATTTACTGCCCAATCATTTCTGTGTTTTTCATGTCACAACTAAGAGACTGTAACCTTCACTGATGGCTCTCAGGGAGGCAGGCACCCACTCAACCATTTACTGCCCAATCATTTCTGTGTTTTTCATGTCACAACTAAGAGACTGTAACCTTCACTGATGGCTCTCAGGGAGGCAGGCACCCACTCAACCATTTACTGCCCAATCATTTCTGTGTTTTTCATGTCACAACTAAGAGACTGTAACCTTCACTGATGGCTCTCAGGGAGGCAGGCACACACTCAACCATTTACTGCCCAATCATTTCTGTGTTTTTCATGTCACAACTAAGAGACTGTAACCTTCACTGATGGCTCTCAGGGAGGCAGGCACCCACTCAACCATTTACTGCCCAATCATTTCTGTGTTTTTCATGTCACAACTAAGAGACTGTAACCTTCACTGATGGCTCTCAGGGAGGCAGGCACCCACTCAACCATTTACTGCCCAATCATTTCTGTGTTTTTCATGTCACAACTAAGAGACTGTAACCTTCACTGATGGCTCTCAGGGAGGCAGGCACCCACTCAACCATTTACTGCCCAATCATTTCTGTGTTTTTCATGTCACAACTAAGAGACTGTAACCTTCACTGATGGCTCTCAGGGAGGCAGGCACCCACTCAACCATTTACTGTCCAATCATTTCTGTGTTTTTCATGTCACAACTAAGAGACTGTAACCTTCACTGATGGCTCTCAGGGAGGCAGGCACCCACTCAACCATTTACTGTCCAATCATTTCTGTGTTTTTCATGTCACAACTAAGAGACTGTAACCTTCACTGATGGCTCTCAGGGAGGCAGACACCCACTCAACCATTTACTGCCCAATCATTTCTGTGTTTTTCATGTCACAACTAAGAGACTGTAACCTTCACTGATGGCTCTCAGGGAGGCAGGCACCCACTCAACCATTTACTGCCCAATCATTTCTGTGTTTTTCATGTCACAACTAAGAGACTGTAACCTTCACTGATGGCTCTCAGGGAGGCAGGCACCCACTCAACCATTTACTGCCCAATCATTTCTGTGTTTTTCATGTCACAACTAAGAGACTGTAACCTTCACTGATGGCTCTCAGGGAGGCAGGCACCCACTCAACCATTTACTGCCCAATCATTTCTGTGTTTTTCATGTCACAACTAAGAGACTGTAACCTTCACTGATGGCTCTCAGGGAGGCAGGCACCCACTCAACCATTTACTGCCCAATCATTTCTGTGTTTTTCATGTCACAACTAAGAGACTGTAACCTTCACTGATGGCTCTCAGGGAGGCAGGCACCCACTCAACCATTTACTGCCCAATCATTTCTGTGTTTTTCATGTCACAACTAAGAGACTGTAACCTTCACTGATGGCTCTCAGGGAGGCAGGCACCCACTCAACCATTTACTGCCCAATCATTTCTGTGTTTTTCATGTCACAACTAAGAGACTGTAACCTTCACTGATGGCTCTCAGGGAGGCAGGCACCCACTCAACCATTTACTGCCCAATCATTTCTGTGTTTTTCATGTCACAACTAAGAGACTGTAACCTTCACTGATGGCTCTCAGGGAGGCAGGCACCCACTCAACCATTTACTGCCCAATCATTTCTGTGTTTTTCATGTCACAACTAAGAGACTGTAACCTTCACTGATGGCTCTCAGGGAGGCAGGCACCCACTCAACCATTTACTGCCCAATCATTTCTGTGTTTTTCATGTCACAACTAAGAGACTGTAACCTTCACTGATGGCTCTCAGGGAGGCAGGCACCCACTCAACCATTTACTGCCCAATCATTTCTGTGTTTTTCATGTCACAACTAAGAGACTGTATTCTTCACGGATGTCTATCCGAATATTGCGATCATGAATATGGTGCACAAACTTAATAAACACGCGGGGATATAGCTCAGTTGGTAGCGCGCTGGATTTGTATTCAGTTGGCCGCTGTCAGCGTGAGTTCGATCCCAGGTTCGGCGGAAATTTATTTCACAGAGTCAACTTTGTGTGCAGACTCTCTTCGGTGTCCGAACCTCCCCCCGTGTACACACGATTGACAAAAGGGTCTTTCCTGGCAAAATTGCTTAGGCACAGTTAATAATTGTCTACCTATACCCGTGTGACTTGGAATAATAGGCCGTGAAAGGTAAATATACGCCGAAATGGCTGCAATCTACTGGCCGTATAAAATTTCATCTCACACGGCATCACTGCAGAGCGCCTAGAACTGTACCCACGGAATATGCGCGATATAAGACTCATTGATTGATTGATTGAAGTAAAAGAGTGTAAGTGTCTGAAGCTCCAATACTTGTACACAATCCAAGCCATTCGTATGAATCACTGAAGGTTCCATAGGTCGCTGGCATTTACAATGTTAGGCTATAGGCTACCTGAAGCTGAAGACTGTCTGTCCAGTCTCTGCGTGTCCATTCTCCTCCCAACATCACCTTGCCCTGTGTTCACATGACCTTCACCTTGACCAGTTCTCACATGACCTTCACCGTGACCAGTTCTCACATGACCTTCACCGTGACCTTGGGACTGAACATCAAAGCCTAGTGTTGTGGAATTTGTTAATAAGTTTGACCTGAAAATGGTGGAACTTGTCGCAATTGTCGAGATAAAGGGAGTCATTTTTCTCACAGTGTCAGATGACAAGAGCGGAGAATTGGCTGAAACGTCTAAGGAATTTGATGCTAAGGATCTGGGGTCTATAAGGTTTGGTGTTGAGCTAATTAATACACGTCATAGGAGATGTTTCGGAAGTTAATGATAACATAGCAGCAGAACTTGCACTCTCGGCTGAAGAATTAGTCTGGCTAACTTGAGGGAGAGCTGTCAAAGGCTGAATCTGAACGTCAGTCTTTTTAAGACAAAAAGAGGACACATCAGTCTCAGTCTTTGTCTAATTTATCGAATTCTTCATTCACCTGTGACAAAGCGCCTTCACCCCTGCAGGATTTCTGGTGACGCTCTAGCGTGAACTTGTCGCGTAATTTCTTGCCGCGGCTTCACACAGCTCTGGCGTAGGAGACCGTAGTGCACAGTTCTCTTGTGCATGGTCATGGCGCTCTTCGCTAAGAAACCTTTGTCGCAGACGTCGCACTTGACTGTCTGCCGCACAACTTCGCCCGACGGGTTGATAGACCTGCTGGTGCTGTTTGAGGTAGTAGCTGTCGGTGAAGGTTTTGTGACAAAGGTCACAGCCGTAGTCTCGCCGCTTCATGTGAACATTGCGTTTGAGTGCCGCTGTACGCTTTGTCGCAGCGAAAAGGATTGGAAGCAGATATCGCACGTGTACTTGTTGGGTGGTTTTAAAGGTCTTTTGTGTGTCAGTGAGAGAGGATGTTCTTCTGGAACTGGTAGAAGGCGTTCCTTTGTTTTCTCTTTGTTGTATAGTGTCTCTTTGTCTGCCGCACGATCATTCTGCCGTTTTCCCGGTCCGTCTAAACTCACTGACCTCCTGCGAAAGTTCGCAATGTTTTTCATCAACTTCATCTTCAACGTACAGAACAATCTTCTTTTCTTTGTCGTCACACTTGTGAATGATTCGCTTGTGGCGCTTCAGTCACTTGGACTTTGGCGAGGAGAAAGGCTTGTCGCAAATTTCACATGTAATGTCCCGTTTCTGAAGCACTCCTTCCTCCGAGATACTGTAGAGAATGAGGGTGTTGCCCATAATTTGCCTGCCGCAGTCACATCAGCCAAAGAAAATTATTTTGTCGTGAAATTAAATCAGTGACGGATTGAGCTTCAAACTTTAGCATAATTGATTAATTTGGTTGTTTGATCATCGATGAAAACTGACGCCAGAAAGCTTACGTTTTCAACCAGGCGACATCATATACACGACAAAGAACTTTATATATATCTCCTGTCGGAATTCACGTATAATCATAATTCCGTCTTTGAGTTTGATGCACTAAACGAAATGCATTTGTACACAAAGATACCGTGAGTTCATTCCGCGTGACATCAAAGGGGTCTAAAATGAATTGTTATACTTATGTAAACCTTGCCAATACTACAAGTAGTCGTATTGCCAAATTTTATTTAAAACTTGTCACTTCGCCGGAATGTATTAAGTGGACATAAGGTCGGGTTCGGGAAAAGAGATTTCTTAGAAAAAAGTCTACTCTACAAAGACTGAGTTTTACTCTTCGATCACGACATCAACACTCAAACACTTTCACTACTACACAGTCGTCAAGGCAACACACTGTAATTTACCTTTAAACATTTATTACCTTTTCTTCACTTTCACTAACACTAACACTTCTTTTCCTATACACAACTTCGGTAAAAAAACAATAACTATTAGCTAAACTAAAGACTTGAGGAAAAAACACATAAACTAAAACACTTAAAGCATGGCAGCTCTGAAGGGGAGGTAGGAAAAGTGCCCCTGAATTAGGAGCACTTTAATCCCCATGTTCTAGCCACCCGAAGCCGGTGCCATCTCTCTCTGAACATCATCCATCAAAAAGAGAGAAACCCCACTTCCAGACATGGGAACTCAAAAAGTTGGAAGGTGGTTTCATCATAATTAATATATCTTCATAGTTAAAAATATAATTTCAACATCTAAATATTCCTTAAATGTAACCAATGACTTTCAGATACTTCTAATAATTTTCTCATCACTACTTCTATTTTATAACTTGATAATTGCAATTACCAGAACATGACAACAAGTAGTTAATTTAAGTCAAGGGAAGTAACCCACCGAAATACATGTCAAAATAATAAGTGCAGTTGTGTCCCTTTTACTTTAGTCACCTCTTAAATGGTAAGACAAATGCCACCACAGACAGTCTGTGTAAAATAAGAAATAATCCTTGTTAGGAATTATTTCACATGTTTACACTTACAAGTGCAGCCGGGTTCTGCAAATTTGGAGGCTTAGATGCCTCTGAATTCTGAGTTATGAATTTAACACTAAAGTTCAAGATTACCACTAATTGCTATTGGGATGTTGACTTGTGTGTTTTTGGAAAATATGATATGTAGCTCTAAGTGTTCCAAAGTGGTGTCGAAAACGCCGGAGTGTATACAGGACTCTGACCATTGTAAACTACCAGGCACTCCGAGTGCGTATAGCTGTAACCTTGCTACACTTTCTGTGCAGTTAAGTTCAGATTCACGCAGATAAAAGCAGTCAGGTTGGCTTTTCTAGATTCTTTATTTACTGTCGTCGCTTCCAGTTCCGTTGGTAATGACAAAAAAACGTTATCACGCATGCGCAGTAAACTTATGATTGCTGTACGCTCCTGATTTGGTGCGTATGCTACATCAAGTTACAGAAGCGGTACATCTATCCCGCAGCAAAACTCGTCTGCTACAGATAAAATACAAAAAGTTCACTGATAGCCGGTTGCCTGGTTTGGTCAGCAAACCAGTCCAACAGGAATATACCTAAGATACTTTACTGCCATCGGCTTAAACTATAAAACTACATACAAGAGTAATTTAACTTGTTTCCCTGGCTATTACAATAACACTGAGTGAGTGAGTGAATGTGTGTGTGTGTGTGTGTGTGTGTGTGTGTGTGTGTGTAACATACACAATAATTACAACAGACAAAATAATCACTCTGTCACATAGCCAGTGCAAAACAATGACAAGAAAAATGTTCATTCAAAATGAACAGCGTCGATGCAATGTCCACCAAAGATTTATTTTGGGAAGTGTTAAAGGTTAGGGTCAAAAGTTAATGAATTGCATGTTGTGCTGGATATATAAATTGTTTATTTCAGTCAATGCTTGATTCATAAGTACATTTTTCAGCATGGTGCATCTACAGGAGGGTGCTCCAACAATGATGCATAGTGCCAACATTTAGCGCAAACTTTTCACAACAGTGCATTATTACCACAAAGCGCATACAGCGATTATATAGTAGCAAGTTGCACTAAACATTTGAACAAAATGCATTTTGTTCAAATGTTAACAGCACAGCACCAAGTTTTGCATAAGTGCACAACAGCACTGACCATTTGAAAAAAGTGCATTACAGCTGTGACAATTTTACAAAAGTGCATTGACCATTTCAGGCAGATGGCTAACATGCAGATTTCGCTTTTGTCTGTCTTTCTTTGAAAAGTAGGCATGTTCAAGATCGATGAAGTCATGAGCAATTGGGTTAGATGACAGAAAAGATTCAAAAACGTCAGATTCAGTTAGATGACAGAAAAGATTCAAAAACGTCAGATTCAGTGTTTTGGGCACTGTTGAACAGGAACATTCTCTCCTGTTCAACAAATGTGGGTTCAATTCAAAAGCAACATTGTCACAGATAGGCTAGTGTTACATTTCTGTAAAGTTTCAAAAACATCTTCCATGTTTTGGTTACTGTTGAACAGAGGCATATTTTCCTGTTCAAAAAAGTCTGACACAAATTGTCGTAGTTGTGGGTTAAGGTTCGATCTATACTGTCCTTCAAACGAGTCGTAGAACCGTCATTGTCACAGATAGTGTTACATTTCTGTTTTACATTCAAACGAGTCGTAGAAGTAGTAGTACATTTGCGTTTGGTTGTTTTTTCTTTTAGATTCCTGTCACTCATACTAGCAGTATTGATTGAGGTACATAAATCTGTTGATGTACAGGGATGACTTGTTTGTAATGAATCCTTGTTTCCTCCACATTGAGTTTGCATTGCAGTTGGACAGAAATGAACAGGTGTTAATTGATAAACACATTGATAATAGCTTTTGAGAAAATCAATCAATTCTGCAAAGGAATTAACTTGATGACATCAAAACTCCAGCGCCATTTGAAGAATGGTTACCATTTCTGTTTCTTTGATGGGAATCAAACAAATAAAAACATTGACTATCCAAGTTACCATGAATGGCAATAGTTGACTCCTGAAAAGTAGCAAGGATATAATTTGAGACGATAAACGCCTGATGCAATCCCTCCTCAAGGTCAGTCAACTCAAAACCTTCATCATTCGCAACATCAGTAGGCAACACAGCGGGATTCGTATGTCCAGAAATCATGTCGAAAAAATATTACATTTCAAAAGCATGTCCAACCACAGTTGTTGGCAAGTGTTCGTGTCCGAAGTAGCCTTCAGTGTGTGTATATGTATTCATGTGACAGAGAACGTGACCTCATTGTTCAATCCTCTCTCTCTCTTCTTTCTCATTCGAACGCACACACGCAAGAACGTAGCCTACGCACGCATGCACGCGCACGCACACACACACACACACACACACACCCCGCTGACGCACACGGCAAACCACGCACACACACACTGACTGTCGGCAAGCATCTCTTTTTGTTTTCTTTACCTTTGTTTATTGTGTTTTCGATATTTGTGTTTATTTTTTGCTTGACTTATCTGTTTTATTTTAATGTTTGCTATCCACATCGTGTGATAAATGTTTCTTCTCAGTCTCCGAGTCAGTTTAGTTTCTGCACGCCGCTTTGGTACTCCTTGTTTTTCTTTCTGGTGTTTTGTGCGCGACTGATTTGCGGATTTATTTTTATTCCTTTCATATGCAGTTGAAGTGTTGTGGGTGTTATTGTCTGTATATGCTATGTTGCGTCTGTGTATGCCTACAAGAATTTTGGGTGTAATGTGCCTGTGGTCTGCTCGCAGTCGAGCACAGAAAACATGGCGGCGCCCTGCAGGCAAATTCGTGGAAAGTCTTCCCGACCGCAGATACCAGCGTCGTCCGCGACGCTGGAAAAAAATCTGATGCTCCACGTACGGACTTCAAAGTTAATTATGATATAATGTAGATTTCATTCTCTGAGTGTACATCAAAGACCAGACAACCACATCAACATGCAGATTGTCATTCCGGCGACGCCATTCATTGTCGATTCATTTCTGTGGACACAACTTACGAATTCCGCTGGAGTAATCTATTTGTCCGCGTCAAATGATATTTAACGATTTTTTTCTCAAACGGCATTTATTTCTCAAACAGTTCGGAATCGTATTTGGTACAGTCTTCGCCTTTGCCTTTTCCGGTTTGCGAAACAAAATGGTGCACCGCAAGGACATTGTCAAGCAAATGTTCAACATTGGATGAAAGTTTGAAAAACAAGTGGAGATGAGATTGGACAGGGGAGAAGGTTGATAAAGGACTTATTGGAGAATTCATCACAGTATCTACAACTTGTTGACTGAATAATATGGAGAGAAGTGAAGATGGAACAGAACACTGGAGGCTTGAGAGTTAAATTGTGCTGACTGAAAACTCCTGATAACTAACAGTAAGTTTGAGCTTCAATGCATTAGGGCGTCACTTAGATCATACTATTGCCAGTATTGGATTATGGATACATGATTCATTACGTAAATATGTACCATTACAATGTTACCCTTGTTGTGTGAAAGTGGTTTGTTTCTGTTTGGTTGAGGTTGTTTTGGGTTTGTTTGTGTGTGTGTGTGTGTGTGTGTGTGTGTGTGTGTGTGTGTTTTGGGGGGAGCGAGGAGAATTCATCACAGTATTTATAACTTGTTGACTGAATAATATGGAGAGAAGTGAAGATGGAACAGAACACTTACACTGCCACTGGAGGCTTGAGAGTTAAATTGTGCTGACTGAAAACTCCTGATAACTAACAGTAAGTTTGAGCTTCAATGCATTAGGGCATCACTTAGATCATACTATTGCCAGTATTGGATTATGGATACATGGTTCATTACGTAAATATGCAACATTACAATTGAACTGAGTGGTTTGGTTGGGGTTGTTTTGGGTTTGTGTGTGGTTTTTTTTTTGGGGGGGGGAAGCGAGGAGAATGTCTTTTTTTACCTGATCCAAACAAGTACGATTTTACTTTCAGAATGCACCAGATTGCACAGATTTTAATGTACCATTTCAAAAAAATCGAACCCCCCAAGAAAAAAGTGATTTCCTCTTTTTTCATCACAAGAGAGTCCCACCCCTGAAAAAACATACAGTAACACACACAAAAACTGTTGCTGCACGGCAGTTTGGAACACACTTTGTGACCCAGAAGTGGTTGTATAGGCCCATTGCAGAAACTCAAGTTAACAACAGCATTTCTACTCGGCGCGCGCGGTATGAGAATCACGGGTCGTAACTCTCTGGAATTGGTCATCCGCCGCCATGTTGGATGCCTTGCACGATCTCTGACAGTGCTTGAGCGTTGGGTGGCGACTCGACAAAAGTGAAAATGACACGTTGTGTGGCCAAAAACTGCAGTCAGCAGGCACACTTTAGGATCCCTAAAGTTGTTTACCATCAGGGTGACAACTGGAAGGAAGTTACTGAGCGGAGAAGACAATTATAACTGGTTATTTTTTGCTGTGTGCAGTGCGCTAATCAACAATTGTCCATCGGTTGTGCCTTTAGAGTGAACACTGATAGGATGCTTTGAAAATTATACTTTGCAGTAGTTACCTGAGCTGCATTGTACCCCATTTGCCTGTCTTGAGAGCTTTATCTTGTGAATTTTGGTGCACTGTCTGCATGGTAATTTGAGATAAAGAATAAATAAATGAATATAATAATGTATTCTTGCTTTACTTTTTATGTTGTGCTGTTGTGTTAAAAAGGCAGATCCCCTTTGGACTCATGCATGCACAGTTTTCTTCATTTTGTCTGCATACACAGTGAAATACGCAAAAAGAACAAGAGTGCAATGAAGAAAACTAGCAAAGACGGCATCCAATATGGCGGCGCGAAGAGAGTATGAGCGGAGTTGTGCCCCTTAGAGCTAAAGCTAGCCGATCCATTTGATAACGTCACGCCGAGTAAGAAGAATGAATTGGACCTATACTATGTAAATGTACATTATTTGCCAACCCTCGACACTCCGAAAAAGAGATATCGGAAGTCAATACATCATAATGGATTTTCATTGGCTACTTCCTAATGACTAGTTAGGGGGCATTTCATTGACAAAAGAGTTGTAACAGAGCTTTTCATTGTCGGAGTGTATACAGACCTAGCAATCCTGTAAACACTCAGAGTGCGCATAGCTTTTGCCTTATTTCACCTGTTTATCTCTGATTTCTGCATACAATGATTACTTTGCATATAGTGATATACAGGGGTGTCGTTTGGGTCGGCCAATCGCCGATTTTTTTTTTACTTTGGCCGAAACTTTCATGTCCCTATTGGCCAAATGTCCGAAGAGTATTCGTCTAAATCGACCAAAGTTTGTCCAGTTTTTTGTATTGGTCAGGCTTTGATTGCTAAAACTGCTGCCGATGTACTTAGTCAACTGACTGGCGTTTATTTCCTTCGCGAATACCAAAAACAAAACATCAATGTTTTGAACGGAAACCATTGCAAAAAAAATAGATGCCAGATTTGTTTCCCTTGCGTTCGCCGGTTCGCGATAGTTTATCAGTCAGTCAGTGCTTTCGATTTGGATTTGAACATCATGTCGCAACCAAAAAAGAAATAAACTAAATTGGCCAAGGTTAGCTACCCTTCGCCAAGGTAAGTGATTCCGGACAAAATGACAGGAACACCGCGAATGTGGACAGTGTCAGTGTGAGTGGTAGTAGTGTAGCAGATGACATAGCAGACGATAGGCACCGCGAATCAAAATCTGCTGAGCCAGAGAATGAAAAGCGTCCTACAAATCGTGGTTTTCAAGCAAAATGGCTCACCCTACACAGTCTTTTATTGTCATGTTTCCCAAGGTTTGTCAAGATTTGCACAAGATTGGAAGAGGTTTACTTTCAAGAAATTAAAGTTATAGGTTTTGAAAAAGTGTCAGGTGTCTGATGTAATTAAATCAGCAACATATAAACCAGGGGTGTTACAGGGGTTCCCCCCCCCCCCCCCCCCCCCGGCTGTCTGAATGTTTTTCTTTTTCTGTCTGTAAAGCCGGGGGAAGAGTTAATTGTTTAGTTGTCACAGTATGCGACACGTCTTCCTTCTAACCATACTATATGATGTCGAGAGCGGATATCAGTGAAGATAAATTGCCATTATCTAATACTAACGTTAAAAGAAATAATGAGTGGCTGCTGACACCTGTTGATCATGTTTAAAATCAAGGATAAGCCACAAATTGTTTATAAAATAGCTAACATTCTTCAGCTTCAGGGGAGCTTTGCCCCCCAGACCCCCCAACAGGACCCGGGACCCCAGGTTGTACCCCCCTTCCCCCCCCTCTGGCTTAACTGCTCCGCCCCTGTAATCTGTGTTCCTAAGACAATGATTGTATGTATTGGTGTTCCCCTCTTGAGTCTTGTGCTTCAATGACAATGTTGCGGTGACTTTGTATGAGCCAAAATAATAGCTGAACATTTTTCAAGATGTCCTAAAGCTTTCTGACAGTTTCGGCCATAAATGTCCCAACATGAAAATGTCTGGCAACACCCCTGATATATATACTGAAGGGCGCGTGCCATGTTTGTAGTTTGTGAAAACAAAACACTTTTGAAAGACAAGACCACGACTTTTTTACCTTGAAAAATTGAAAATGGCTGTTCAGATGTTCCTGTGGCGGCTGTGCTATTTTGGTGGTTGTGATGTCGTGTGGGAAGAATTACCATAACGACCAGCTGCCATGGAAGTTTTTTTTTTTTTACTGCAAGTGCAAGCAGAATGACCATTGCACCATTTCATCCTCGTTTTCTTCAAATACATGTACCACATTTTTTTTCTTTTTCTACAGTAACGCCATGAACAGTGGGGAACCATCAAGGCCTTCACTAGTGACCAGACAGGTACATGCAGAAGCTTCTCACTGCAGCATGGAGGAAGGAGACACAGCAATTCTGTCTGACATCAAGATAGAGATTGATGTCGCAGAAGAGACACCGCAGTACTGGCACATGACGGAACCAGAGCCATACGGTAAGGTTAACCAAACCTCTCTAACACTAACACTGTAATCACTGATTATGAGACTTTGGTTTCCTTCTACTTTAGTGCCAGAAAACACAGAAACAAAGCGTGTCTAGACCAAAACGACGCGATGCGTCAAATTTGTAAGCGATGTTTTTAAAGCAGAAACAGGGCTATTCGCTGTATTTTTCGACCACGAAGGTCCCGTTGCTGTCGATTTTTTTATTGCTACTAACAGCACAGTCATTGTCACATACTATGCAGAAACCATTTTACCCAAACTTATTCACGAGTTTGGCAGTCAGCGACCAAACTGCGAAACCCAGACTGCCCTAATTCTTCTTCATGAAAATACCAGTCTCCACAAAAGAAGGGCCGTTAAATATAACCCCATCACAATCCCGTTTCATGCTTATTAGTGCATTTTTCCGTCGCGATATAACCTTGAACGGTTGAAAACGACGTTAACACCAAATAAAGAAAAGTGCATTTTCAAAGAAGTTGTAAGTGTTGAAAGTTAGTGGGTGTTATTCTTACGCTATGTAAGGAAAATAATGTGGCTACAGGGGAAGTAATGCTGGCTGGAATCTGGAATGCTAAAGGTTAACCTTTGTTTGTTTGTTTGCTTAACGCCCAGCCGACCACGAAGGGCCATATCAGGGCGGTAAAGGTTAACCTATTTTTGTTAATTGTGATCACATTTTAAGAGTAAACATGACATATGTACATATTTTTAGATTCAAAATTTGATGAAGAATATGATGCACTCAATTTTAAATCTGTTTGCGAAATATCGATTTTAATGACAACTTTAATAAGCCAACTCATTAATTGATTTTTAAGCCTCCAAGCTGAAATGCAATACCAAAGTCCGGCCTTCGTCGATGATTGCTTTTCCAAAATTTCAATCAATTTGATTGAACAATGAGGGTGTGACAGTGCCGCCTCAACTTTTACAAAAAGTTGGATATGTCGTCATCAAAGGCATTTATCGACAAAATGAAAAAATCGTCTGGGGATATCATACCCAGGAACTCTCATGTACAAATTTCATAAGGATCGGTCTAGTAGTTTACTCTGAATCGCTCTACACACACACACATACACCACGACCCTCGTCTCGATTCCCCCTCTATGTTAACCCCTTCGGCGCCAGCCATTCTGAAATCCTGCTTATTCCCCCCTCTGCTTCTTTCTCTCTGTAAACGTGTAGGGCTAGTTATTTTTCGGTAACTTATCCAACAACCAAAATCACTTACCCAACAACGGGCCTGAATCCTCAATAGGTAACAGGTAGATGAGCTAGACTTTGAGGGAACTACTTCTTTTGCAATTGAAAAGTTCAGAACGCTCTAATGTACGAAATATACTTCTCTAGACCACACAATACAAACACACTGCATTTAAACTAGCAACTACATGCATGGACACATTAATCTCCGTATAGAATCCACGAGTTTTGTTTTTTTCTAAATCCAAATTTAACGATCAGTGCAGAGAAACTCGCTCTAGATCTCTTATGAGTGCAAGCGAACTTCCAAGGCAAGTTACTCTCGTAGCGATAAGAGTAGTTCCCCTTCCACATTTCCTGAACTGAGTTGCTCGGACAAGACTGCAATCCGACGGTTAGTTTTCGACAATATTTCATTTTATAAACAGATCACGCGCAAATGCACACATCTCATCAATTTAAAGAATATACAGCGGTTTCATACACTATTTTGCCCCAGAAAACTGAACTTCATGTAGTTTTTAACGTTGGAACAAGAGTGTAAAAGTTCATCTGCTTGTCCCAGTCGAAGATAGTACATTTCCTAAGCGATAACAAACATGAACAGAGCACACACTATCTGCCTTTATCGCCACAGCAGAACAACTACATAACTGTGTACTTGATTTTAGTTCAAAACAGGGGGCGGGGATGTAGCTCAGTCGGTAGCGCGCTGGATTTGTATCCAGTTGGCCGCTGTCGTGGTGAGTTCGTCCCCACGTTCGGCGAGAGATTTATTTCTCAGAGTCAACTTTGTGTGCAGACTCTCCTCGGTGTCCGAACACCCCCGTGTGTACACGCAAGCACAAGACCAAGTGCACACAAAAAAGATCCTGTAATCCATGTCAGAGTTCGGTGGGTTATAGAAACACAAAAATACCCAGCATGCTTCCTTCGAAAGCGGCGTATGGCTGCCCAAATGGCGGGGTAAAAACGGTCATACACGTAAAAGCCGTGGGAGTTTCAGCCCATGAACGAACAAACAAACAAAAGTTCAAAACAGGGAAACTGACAAGAAGTGTTAAAAGAATTGAATGGTTTTCACGGAACTATACAACCGCGCATTATTCAATCGCCTGCGCAGGTAGACTGATTGAGTGACTCTGATTCGTTCACACAAAATCTACTCTTTTCTTTGAATAATTGAAGAAAGGAGGAATAAAGAGGTTACATACCTCGTCTCAGTGATTATTGAAAATAATAATGGTCTCAGTTCGCGGTCATGAAAAAGCTCGCTGAAGCTCACATTTTTCATGATCCGCTAACTTCGACCATTATTTTCAATAATCACTGAGACTCGGCATGTAACCTCTACATCTCCCAGTGCCAGGTGTTTTTTGCAGCTGCAGTGCTGCGCATCAGTCACTACATTAAAATGCTCATAACTTCCTTATTTCTTAACCAATTCTCTTACTGTTTTTTAACTCACATGCGAAGCAAAAGTGAGTCTATGTACTCACCCGAGTCGTCCGTCCGTCCGTCCGGCCGGCCGTCCGTCTGGAAAACTTTAACGTTGGATATTTCTTGGACACTATTCAGTCTATCAGTACCAAATTTGGCAAGATGGTGTATGATGACAAGGCCCCAAAAAACATACATAGCATCTTGACCTTGCTTCAAGGTCAAGGTCGCAGGGGCCATAAATGTTGTCTAAAAAACAGCTATTTTTCACATTTTTGACTCACATGCGAAGCAAAAGTGAGTCTATGTACTCACCCGAGTCGTCCGTCCGTCCGTCCCCCCCGTCCGTCCGGACGTCCGTCCGGACGTCCGTCCGGAAAACTTTAACGTTCGATATTTCTTGGACACTATTCAGTCTATCAGTACCAAATTTGGCAAGATGGTGTATGATAACAAGGCCCCAAAAAACCTACATAGCATCTTGACCTTGCTTCAAGGTCAAGGTCGCAGGGGCCATAAATGTTGTCTAAAAAACAGCTATTTTTCACATTTTTCCCATTTTCTCTGAAGTTTAGATAAAACTTTATCCAAACAACGTTGACTTTAAACACATCACAAGAAACACTCCATTGGTTCACTTGTTAACTTTGATACGTTACAGAACAAATATCCAAACTCTTCCGTAAAACCCTCAGATCGACTGATGAGAACAGGTCAAACAGTATTATTTAAAGAAAACATAAACCTAACATGGAACAGTTCATTTTACAGGTAAAAAGGTCATCATATTGACCAACCAACAACATTCCTAAAACAGGGTTGGGTGAGACTACTATTTACAACCAATCGGTAACTGATCACATACTTCGTGCATGCGTCATACAAGGAACAGTCTATTTTACCGAAAGAAAAGCAAGGAACTAGCTGATGTGAAAACTAGAAACACGCGAGTCACACGTATTCTAAAGCCTACTGCGCTGTTTTGCAGCGCTCACATCAAAACCAGGACACGAAAAAGAGCACGTGAGTCTCACGCGTAAAGGTAGTTAAATAACGCTCAACAAAAAACAGGTCACAAGGTGCCATGATAAAAGCACGGTTATCTTCCTTTACACCGTAAAAGGACTAGAGCAAAATGTATTCACAAAAAGAATAGGTAAATGCATGCCACAACGGCATACACACACACACACACACACACACACACACACACACACACACACACACACATACTCACACTCACACACACACACACACACACACACACACACACACACACAAAGACCATGCCCCGCTGTGTTTTCTTTATGGTGCGGCGATGGTTGTGCTGCATGATATCGCTACTGCTGTGGAAAGCGAAAGTAGGTTTTTACATGTTTTCGCGTGGTGGCGCCACAGGGCTTCCTGTTTCAATTTTGAGTGCCGTATGAAGCGTCTCTGTGTACTCTACAGTCTCTGTACATACTAATTTGCATCACCTATATCACTTGCATTCCTTTCAGTGCCGGACAGGGAGGTCAAAACAGCTACCATGACTGCAGTGCAGTCATTGGGCGGAAAAGCTGCAGTCAACACAGCTACCATGCATACAGTGCAGTCATTGGACGGAAAAGCTGCAGTCAACACAGCTACCATGACTACAGTGCAGTCATTGGACGGAAAAGCTGCAGTCAACACAGCTACCATGCCTACAATGCAGTCATTGGACGGAAAAACTGCAGTCAACACAGTTACCATGCCAACAGTGCAGTCGTTGGGCGGAAAAGCTGCAGTTAATGGGCACAGCGATAGTGGTACCTGGCTGAAACTAGAGATTCAGACACCAGAAATACAAACTGCAGTCGACAATTGCAGTCATACTTGGCTGAAACAAGAAATACAGACACCAGAAACAGGGACTGCACTCAACACTCATAGCGATACCTGGCTAAAACAAGAGATACAGACACCAGAAACACAGACTGTAGTCGACACTCATAGCGGTGCCTGGCTGAAACAAGAGATAGAGACACCGAAAACACAGACTGCAGTTAACACTCACAGTGATACCTGGCTGAAACGAGAGATACAGACACCAGAAAAACAGACGGCAGTTGACAATTTCAGCAATACCTGGCTGAAACAAGAGATACAGACACCCCAAACACATACTGCAGTCAACACTCATAGTGGTACCTGGCAGAAACTAGAGATACAGACACCAGAAACAAATACTGCAGTCGACACTCATAGCGATACCTGGCTGAAACAAGAGATACAGACACAAGAAACACAGGCTGCAGTTGACTCGCATATTAGCAATACATGGCTGAACCAAGAGATACAGACACCAGAAACACAGACTGCAGTCGACACTCATAGCGATATCTGGCTAAACCAAGAGATACAGACACCGAAAACACAGACTGCAGTGAACACTCATTTTGATACCTGGCTGAAACGAGGGAGATGGATAACAGAAACTCAAAGCATGGGTAGATTAGAACTAAATGAGAGACGTGAAACAGATCCAGTTCCAATGTCTGACACCACATTCCCGTGTTCAGGTCACAAGTATCAGCAGGTTGTGATTAAAACACATACAGGGGAGAAAAAGCATGCATGCAATGAGTGTGGTGCTAGGTTTTTATGGTCTGGTTCTTTAAAGCAACACATGTTAACACATACAGGGGAGAAAAACCATGCATGCAATGAGTGTGGTGCTAGGTTTTCACATTCTTCTAATTTGAAGCGACACATGTTAACACATACAGGGGAGAAAAACCATGCATGCAATGAGTGTAGTGCCATGTTTTTACGGTCTAGTCATTTGAAGCGACACATGTTAACACATACAGGGGAGAAAAAGTATAAGTGTACTGAGTGTGATGCTAGTTTCAAAGTGTCTTCTTCTTTGAAGCAACACATGTTAACACATACAGGGGAGAAAAGGCATTCATGCAATGAGTGTGGTGCTAGGTTTTTACAGTCTGGTCATTTGAAGCAACACATGTCAACACATACGGGAGTTAAAAAGTATGAGTGTACTGAGTGTGATGCTAGGTTTTCACAGTCTGTTCAGTTGAAGCAACACATGTCAACACATACGGGAGGTAAAAAGTATGAGTGTACTGAGTGTAATGCTAGTTTCAAACTGTCCTCTAATTTGAAGCAACACATGTTAACACATACAGGGGAGAAAAAGCATGTATGCAATGAGTGTGGTGCCAGGTTTTTACGGTCTGGTCATTTGAAGCAACACATGCCAACACATACGGAAGAGAAAAAGTATGAGTGTACTGTGTGTGATGCTAGTTTCAAACTGTCTGGTTCTTTGAAGCAACACATGTTAACACATACAGGGGAGAAAAAGCATGCATGCAATGAGTGTGGTGCTAGGTTTTTACGGTCTGGTCATTTGAAGCAACACATGCCAACACATACGGAAGAGAAAAAGTATGAGTGTACTGTGTGTGATGCTAGTTACAAACTGTCTGGTTCTTTGAAGCAACACATGTTAACACATACAGGGGAGAAAAAGCATGCATGCAATGAGTGTGGTGCCAGGTTTTTACGGTCTGGTGCTTTAAAGCGACACATGTCATCACATACGGAAGAGAAAAAGTATGAGTGTACTGAGTGTGATGCTAGTTTCAAACTGTCTTTTTCTTTGAAGCGACACATGTTAACACATACAGGAGAGAAAAAGCATGCATGCAATGATTGTGGTGCTAGGTTTTCACAGTCTGGTACTTTGAAGCAACACATGTCAACACATGCGGGAGAGAAGTTTCAAACAGTCTGAACCACACGTTAACACATAGGCTACAGGAGAGAAAAAGCATGCATGCACTCAGTGTGGTGCTACGTTTTTTGGTCAGGTAAATTGAAGTGACATATGTTAACACATACAGGAGAGAAAAAGCATTTCGGTAGAGAGTGTAATGCCAGGATTTAGAGAAGCATTGATGTTGTTGCCGTTTTCTTATTGGAGTCAAGCGACACATGTTTACACATCTGTCGCGATATAACCTTGAATGGTTCAAAACGACGTTAAACACTAAATAAAGAAAAAAAGAAAGAAAGAATGTTTACACATACAGGGGAGAAAAAGCATGCATGCAGCAAATTATGTCGACATTTTCAAATTATTGATGTATTGATGATCTTGTTCCTGTCATTACAAAACTTGTTAACGACTTGCTTGCTACTGGTTTGGTCGATGACGTTCTTAAGCAGGCCACATTGTCACACCACTTCTCAAAAAGCAAAACCTAGATTAAAATATTCCAAAGAATTACAGACCTGTTTCAAATCTGTCATTCGTTTTTAAAATCCCCAAAAAAACAGCTGTTCTGCTTCAGCTACAGGACCATCGCTGCGCCAACAACCTTCTAGAGACATTCCAATCTACCTATTGTAAAAACCACAGCACGGAAACTAGCTGCTGTCCTTCGTGTAATGAGCGGCCTTTAATCAAACGCTGACAATAGGCAGTCTCTTTGCTGGGGTTGCTTGACCTGTCGGCCGTTTTTGACGCGATAGACTGCAGTATCCTTCTCAGACGACTTGAAGTCACGTTTGGCATCACAGGCACTGCAATCGATTGGTTCGCCTTGTACCTGTGAAACCGCAGTCAGTGTGTACGCATTCTTGACTGTACCTTTCGTTTTTTCCCTCTGAAGTTTGGTGTCTCTTGATCAGGGCTCAGTTTTTAGGTTATACATACAGCCCTTTTCGCAAGTCATCCGGCGACATAATTTATGTTTGATTTCTACAAACATGCAGATGACACGGAAATAGAGAAAGCTGCCCCTCCGGTTGATTTCCAAAAACTGTGTGTCCAGGACGTAAAACAATGGATGAACACAAATACATGTAAACTGAAATTAAATGACGACAAAACAGAACTCATGGCTGTAGGAAGTAAACATAGTCTGAAACAGGTATCGACCCATAATCTCGCCCTTGGTGAAGACTTTGTCCCATTTCAGTCTGCAGTACAATACCGGGGAGTCTACCTTGATCAGGACTTCTCCATGAACAAACAAATTTCCCACCTGTCGGTCCTGCTATCTCCACTTACGCAAGATCAATGTCATTCGCCCACTCCTCCTTGATTATTGCAACTCTGTTCCTTCTGGTGTCCCCTCAACCCTCCTCAGCCGCCTCCAAAAGGTTCAGAACTGTGCTGCTAGATTTGTGCTTTGTAAGCCGGCCTCTCCTCAATATGCTCCATTGGCTTCCCGTTGATGCCAGGGTGGAGTACAAAATTGCATGTCTCTCTTGTAGGCACCTTGAGAACACCCTTCCCCCATACCTATCATCGGTACTGAGCATCTACGAGCCCTCTACCTCTCTCAGGTCCAGCTCTGAAAAGCTCCCCAAAGTACTAATGAAAACGTACGGAAAAAATCCTTTAAGTATCAGGCCCCTTCTGTTTGAATATCACTGCCCACCGCATCCTGAACTCAGGTTTAAAAATAGGTCTCATTTTTACCCTGACACGATGCGTTGAGTTTCCTAGTCTAGCGAGGAAAACGATTTTTTTTACATACCTAGAGCTTTTCATGTGTTATTGATATAAGCGGATTCACGATCGTCGATAATGATTTTTCATGGTGTTGTGTAATTTTAAAATTACAAAGGAATTGATATACATGTAAGACAGTTTTAAGCAAGCTATCTTTCGCAGATGTACTTACTGTGCAAACAACTCTAAATATGGCAAAAGTGTTACGTGATAATCAACTTTGACTACGAAGCAGACGATACTTTTTCCGTTTGGGAGTGATACAACAATATCACAATCTCCTTCCCACAGCCGTCTCAGCATTTCGACTTGTTTTAACCTTAGATGTCTATCATAACTCTGAAGAACATAACAGAGATTACTGTCAAAGTCGGCCGATCTGCAATCATTTTCGTCTCGGTTGGGAGTTAACTGTGTATTCCTGTTGTGATACTGAGATTCGGCGCACAAACGAAGCATCCAGTCAGAGATAAATCTGGCGCTAGCCGTTGAAGCGATGATGTTCAGTATGTGCCTGCCGCTGACCTTCGCAGTTGCTCTTCCCAATCTCAGTTCAAATCAAAACTAACAAGTCGCGTAAGGCGAAAATACAACATTTAGTCAAGTAGTTGTCGAACTCACAGAATGAAACTGAACGCAATGCAATGTTTCAGCAAGACCGTAGAATCGTCAGTCCACCGCTCATGGCGAAGGCAGTGAAATTGACAAGAAGAGCGGGGTAGTAGTTGCGCTGAGAAGGATAGCACGCTTTTCTGTACCTCTCTTCGTTTTAACTTTCTGAGCGTGTTTTCAATCCAAACATATCATATCTATATGTTTTTGGAATCAGGAACCGACAAGGAATAAGATGAAAGTGTTTTTAAATTGATTTCGAAAAAAAAGATTTGATAATAATTTTTATATATTTAATTTTCAGAGCTTGTTTTTAATCCAAATATAACATATGTATATGTTTTTGGAATCAGCAAATGATGGAGAATAAGATGAACGTAAATTTGGATCGTTTTAGAAAAAAATAATTTTTTTTACAATTTTCAGATTTTTAATGACCAAAGTCATTAATTAATTTTTAAGCCACCAAGCTGAAATGCAATACCGAAGTCCGGGCTTCGTCGAAGACTACTTGATCAAAATTTCAACCTATTTGGTTGAAAAATGAGAGCGTGACAGTGCCGCCTCAACTTTCACGAAAAGCCGGATATGACGTCATCAAAGACATTTATCCAAAAAAAGAAAAAAACGTTCGGGGATATCATACCCAGGAACTCTCATGTCAAATTTCATAAAGATCGGTCCGGTAGTTTGGTCTGAATCGCTCTACACGCACGCACACACGCACGCACACACGCACGCACACACATACACCACGACCCTCGTTTCAATTCCCCCTCGATGTTAAAACATTTAGTCAAAACTTGACTAAATGTAAAAACACACCTTTTCCACAAGCATTTACCGTGAAATACATTTTCAAGCCTGATCCGTTTCTGATACATGTAGTCACTTTTGTCCCATGATTGTATACATGTACATAGTTTTTCATGTATGTGTTTTGCGCGCGCGTGAGTGCGTATGTTTGTGATAATGTATTATTGTGCAATTTGTTTTATATAGTGCGCGTGTGTGCCCGTGCGTGTGTTTGTGATAATGTTTTACAGAGCAACGAGTTATTCATTGATATGTGTGTGATTGCACGTTAAATAATGTTATGTTGTCGTAGTTTTTTGATTGTACAGCGCTTTGAGCAGGGTTAAACCCTGGATATATGCGCTATAGAAATATTATGCATTATTATTTTGGTGCTCACGACAACACCAGATTTTGATTGGATTTTGTTGAAGTCATCGCTGCGATATTGCTTTGAATATCACCGCATTTTGCGACAGTCAAAACATCATGTTAGACCGTGTGTGTGTGTGTGTGTGTGTAAGTGTGAGTTTTATGCGACTGTTTGCATGCGCTGTGATTATGAGCGTCAGTGATGATGTTTATTGCTTCCAATGTTCATGTTATAAGTTAATCTTAGTAGTGTACTTACGTTTGATTATGCTTAATAATTGTGTGTTTGTCAATATTAGAAAGGCGATGTGGTACTTCACGCGGGTTAGGGGGAAGAATTTACACGATGCTCCCCAGCATGTCGTAAGAGGCGACTAACGGATTCTGTTTCTTCTTTTACCCTTGTTAAGTGTTTCTTGTATAGAATATAGTCAATGTTTGTAAAGATTTTTATTCAAGCAGTATGTAAGAAATGTTAAGTCCTTTGTACTGGAAACTTGCATTAAATTACATAACTTTACCCAACTCACATATAGCCATTAACTCTAGTTCAGTGCTGGTAACGCTGTACGCACCCCTTGGTAACAAGGGGAGCCACTCTAAAAAAGAGAGTGACCCTACCCATAATGCAACATTAATACATACTTGACTTCCGTATGCGCGCGCATATACCGCCATTTGTAGCATTCCACAACTCAGCGTCCAAGGGTCTGGTCGCTTTTACGTACGCTCCTGCTGTTGTCAGCTTTTTCACCTTGGTCTTTGGACTTCGGATTCGCCCCTTGGTACCGCCTGAAGCTTTACAATTGTTCCTCTGCTGTGTGGGGTGAGATCTTTCTGATTTATTGGAACTTTAGCGACGTTTTTCGTCGCTCCTTTCGAACTTATAAATTTTTTGACTGAAAATTTTTGTGAGTTTGTGTTTGTAATGGCGGAAGCTGCACTCAAAGAGGGTGCAAAGAAGAAGCTCAGTTCGAGACAGGTCCCGGCTGACGCGACTCCTTCTAAGAAATCTTCACGTAAGTCTAAGGGCGCTGGACTTGCCGCGCCTTTGACTTCAGATTCTTCTTCTGCTAAGTCACTCGTTCTGGCTAACAAACTTGTTAGCCCTACTTTGACTAATGTTGCCTCAGATAAGGTTAATGTTTCTGGTTCGGCCTCCGGTGTTTCGGATGCCTCTGCTTGCCCAGGTTTAGCTACCGCAGATATGGCTTCTTTGTTGTTGACGCTTAGTGCTCAGGTTTCGACTTTAGCGTCAGATTTGTCGTCGACTAGGGAGGAACTTTGTTCCCTCCCTTCCGGTGTGTCGGATACTTGTTCTCTTTCCAGGGTACGGTCGTCTCCTTTGACTTCCACCTCTACTTCCGCCCGTGCTTCTGCGACTGTGACTCAGGCAGAGGTTCATGCCTCGCAAGTTGGCGATGCACGCAGGGTGTCTTTGCTGAGTGTGCCCACGCATGACAAAGGTATGTTGACACCGCGAGTAGCCGGGTTCTCCGGCAAAAGCGGTGTGCTTGTTCAGGATAAAGTAGCGTGCCGAAAGGGGCGTGAAAGCTCTGATTCCGCGGCTGGCTCCCTCTGCTTTGGTAAGGGGTCGATTGCGGATATGAACCCTGAACAGGAAAAGGATAACGCTCTCAGTCCGCACATGTAACAGGATAGCGGTGAGCAGCTACGTCCTCTTCCGCCCGGGGGGCAGGAAGTTGGTGGTCATACTAATTCTTGGTCTGATCCGGATTGCTTTCAAGAGCAAGACGGAGACGTCGAGGATGGCCGTTCCTCCGTACAGGAGAACACGCAACAGAACTTGCCTTTCAAGCTGGCTGCCATGGTGACACTGGCTGCTGAAGCGGCACATAAGTTCTTCCCGGAAGGGGTGGTGGAGAGTAAAGCGAAGCTTGCCCCACCCCTTTCGGCACTTGACGACTTCCGGTGTGCGAGGGAGCAGAAGCCTCTCTTCCGCTTTCGGGAGTCGCCAGCTATTGCTGTTGAGATGGCATCTACCTTAAGGGGCGCCACAAGGCACAGTACTCTCACCTTTTCTTTTTTCTCTCTACACAACAGATTTTAGAAGTTATAGTGACTCCTGCCCCATAACCAAGTTTGCTGACGACACTGGACTGACAGGACTGCTGACTGATGACGACGACTCTGACTACAGGCAGGAGGTAGATAGGTTTGTGGGGTGGTGTGAAAACAACTATTTAGAGCTTAATGTGGGGAAGACAAAGGAAATGATAATGGACAACAGGAGGGGGGAACATGTACACAGGGAGATAGTGATCAAGGGGGATGTCGTAGAGAAGGTAGAGCAGTATAAGTATTTGGGGGTGATTATAGACAATAAGTTGACATGGAAACCAAACTCTGATGCCCTTATGAAGAAACTCCACTCTCGCCTGTACTTTTTGAGAAAACTCAGGTCTTTTAACATCAGACAAGAAATCCTTCAGATGTTTTACACTTCAACGTGCAATAGTGTGTTGTACTTTGGCTCCGTGTGTTGGGGTGGCAACATCAACAAGCAAGACAGGGATAGATTAGATAAATTCATCAGGAAAGCAAGTGGGGTGGTTGGGAGGAAGCAGGACAATTTCACATCAACACATGAACGACGACTGACTGACAAGGTACAGAAGATTTTGGCTGACGACTCGCACCCACTCAGACCGGAATTTGACAGTAGACGGACAGACAGGAGCAACAGATTCAGACAACCAACCGCAAGATCCACATGCTACAGAAATTCGTTCATTCCATCTGCAATTCACATCTTCAATTCTCAGGTGGGGCGGTAGATGCTGGTGTTGTCGCTCTGATGCACGGGGTCAGTGTTCTGTATTGTTTCAGTATTGTTGATTTTGTTTTGCATGATTATATACTCTTATTCTACTCTCTTAGACAATATGTGATAACCGGCAAGGTGCTGACTTTCGTTTGTGCATTGTTGATGGTGAATGCATGTTAATTTATTTTTAATATACTTTCTTATGTGATAACCAATGTGCTATATTTTCTCAGGACAAAGAACAAATGTTTATTTTGAATGTTTTATGTATGTTATTATTACGGACACAAACGCTCAGCAATGCAATTTCTCTTTTAGAGATTAATAAAGTTATTGTATTGTATTGTATTGTATTGGGTAAACGACATGTTCCGGTTCCTCTGTTGGCTCAACGCGGTGAGGTTCCGGAGGAAGTGTTGCCTTGGGTTGAGAAAGAGGGGGATCGTCCTGCTTCCTCTTTGCATAACTTCAAGTTGAACCCATTTCCGGTCAACTTGATCGAATCTTTTGCTTTGCCTTGTGTGCTTCCGGTGTCACCGGAACTGGCTGGTTTAAGAGAGGATGGCTACAGGAAGGACAAGCCTGTCCCTTGCACTGAAAGTTCTCTTACGGCCTTAGAGGAGTCCTTACAGAGGTCTCTTTCTAGATCCATCGCTTCCTCGCTCGACCCTTTCGAGTTTCGTTTTGATGCTTCTCCTGCCGTGGCAACTACTCTCCTGTCCACTTTGGCTAAAGTGACGAGAGAGCAGATGGCTCTGTCGGCAAGGCTTTACACCCATGCGGTGTTGTCAAGGAGGTCAGCCTTTTTGGCGGGCTCCAAGATTTCGGACAAGGCTACCATAGAGAGCTTGAAGGTCTCGCCTTTTTCAGAGGGTGCTCTGTTAGGCCAATCCTCTCTGGACGCTCTCAGGAGAGAAACTCAGGATGCACGAGACATTGCTATCGCTCGCATCGCGCAGCACGGTTTTCAGAAACCTCAGAGTAGGCCGCATACGCAGACTCAGTCTACCAGCAAGCCTCAGGCTTCCTCGTCTGGAGGTGGTAAGGCTCAGAAATGAAGCTCCCCCGAACAGCACATCCCGGTAGCCCCCGCGCTTGTTGTAGCGGGCGGCCCGTCCAGGGCCCTCACTTCCTGGCTACAATTAGTGGACAGGCAAGTGGGTTACTGGGATCGTGCGTTCGGGGTTCCGGCTGCTCTGGTCAGAGAAGGCTCCTCTGGTCAGGATAATTCCACACTGCAGGGCACCAAAGGAACAAGAGGCACGAGATGCCGTTCAAAAGGAAGTTGCTGCTCTGTTGCTCAAGGGAGCAATAGAGGAGGTCCTAGATCCACGGTCTCCGGGGTATTACGAGAGGCTGTTCGTAGTACCAAAAGCCTCGGGGGCTTGGAGGCCGGTCTTGGATCTTTTAGCTTTGAACAAGTTCTTACGAACGATACGGTTCACAATGGAGACGACAACCTCAGTTCGGGAGGCGCTGCGTCCGGGGGACTGGGCGACGTCTGTGGACTTAACAGACGCGTACTTCCACATCCTCATTCATGTTTCAGACAGGAAGTGGCTTCGCTTCCCTTGGGGGAACAAAGTTTACCAGTTCACGACTCTGCCTTTCGGCTTGTCGCTAGCCCCTTGGGTGTTCACGATGGTTGTTCGACAGCTGTGCGCTCTTGTAAGGAAGGACGGGGTCCGCCTAAGAGCTTATCTGGACGACTGGTTAATCCTAAACCAACAAAAGGATCTCTGCGATCTGCATACTCAGAGAGTTTTAAGCCAAGCTTCGCAGCTGGGTTTTTCGATCAATCGCACAAAATCGGAACTGGTTCCATCCCAAACATTTTCGTATCTGGGCATGGAGTTCGACACGCAAACTTGGTTAGTTCGTCCGTCTCAGAGACGAGTGGACAAACTTCAGGGACTGATACGCTCACTCAACGGAGAGAATCAGACCAGTGCTCGGGTTCTTACTTCGGTTCTGGGGCAAATGGAGTCTATGGCAACTCTTATCCCACTGGGCAGGGTGAACAAGCGGCCGTTTCAGGCCTCTCTGCAGTCAAGATGGGACCAGTCAGTACAGGACTGGAATTTCCAAATCTCTCTCGGAACGTGGTTTCTGCAGACCACTCGTGTGTGGCTCCGGCGCTCTTTCAGGGAGTTCCCATTGTTTGCCCACAGCCAGAGAAAGAGCTCTTTACGGACGCTTCTCTGACAGGGTGGGGAGCTCATTTAGACGGGCAGATGGTGTCGGGGGTTTGGGACTCAACACAGAGCTCCCTTCACATCAATCTGCTGGAGTTGGAGGCTGTCTCTCTGGCTTTGATTGCGTTCAGGCCCTCGCTGGAGGGCAGACATGTCAGGATTCACACAGACAATACGACAGTGGCGTCGTATGTGAACAAACAGGGAGGGACACGGTCTCCCAGTCTGTCGGACAAAGCCTGCCTCATTTTGACTTGGTGCAACTCCCAGCGCATCCTTCTTTCAGCTGTTTATCTGAAGGGCAGCCTGAATGTCTTTGCGGACAATTTGAGCAGGGGAGACAAGGTGGTTCACTCGGAGTGGACTCTTTCACACCAATCCCTGGATCGTCTCTGGTCTCAGATAGACAAGCCTGTCATCGACCTTTTCGCGACGAGATTTTCTGCGAGACTTCCTCTCTTTGTTTCCCCCTTCCCAGATCCTCTGGCCTGGAAGGTGAATGCCTTGGAAATCAATTGGACAAACCTGACAGCGTATGCTTTCCCTCCGTTTTGCCTTCTGGGAAAGGTACTCAGGAAAGTAGACTTAGAGAAACCAGCGCTGGTTCTGGTCGCTCCGCTTTGGCCAAGCCAGCACTGGTTTCCCGACTTACTGCGTCTAGCAGTTCGGCCTCCGATCCCTCTCGCCGTGAAAAAGGGGGACCTCGTGCAGCCTCGGTCAGGCATCCCCCACGGAAATCCACGGCTCCTGAGCCTTCACGCCTGGATTCTGTCCGAAGCTCTTTGCTTAAGGCAGGGGCCTCTGTGTCCACTGCAAAATGTGTTCGTCATGCCCATAGAGAGTCAACGACTTCTGTTTACTCATCTCACTGGGCGGCTTGGTCTAGGTGGATCCCCTATCACCTTGGTCTATGCAGGTAGCCAACCACCTGTCTTGGTTGGCAGAACAGGGAGGATCTCCCTCTTCTCTTCGCGTGCGGAGGTCTGCGATCTCCTCAACTCTCTTACAACTTGGGCATAAGATCTCACTCGGCGGAGTGATCTCTAGTGTTATTAAGGGTGCTTCCCTTACAGCCGCTCGCGTTAAATCACAGCTCCCGGCCTGGGACCTGATGCTAGTTTTGCGGTTTTTAGCCTCTGAAAAGTTTGAACCCATTCGTTCGGCTAGTTTGATTAATTTGACACGCAAGGCCGTGTTTTTAACATTGCTCGCTACTTCTAGGAGAGGTAGCGAGGTTCATGCTTTGTCAGGTCTGGAAAAAGACATTTCTTTTGAGAGGGATTATGGTCCATCTCTCTTAAGTTTATACCTGGCTTCCTCGCAAAAAATCAGAAGCCTGGTCAGATTTCGCCCGTTTTGCATATTTTACCGTTGAGCACGGTTCTAGCTCCTGGAGATCCAGATTTAGCTAATTGCCCCGTTCGGTCGCTCAGCCGCTACCTGTCACGAACGCGGCACATTCGTTCAGAAACCCAAAAGCTCCTCTTTATTTCTCTGAACACGGCTAGGAATAAGGATATTGCAAAGGTCACGTTGACCAGGTGGGTGTCCACACTGACCAAACAGGCTTACGCCTGGTGGGATGCTCAATCGGGGGATTCTAGGACAGTCTTGCCTCTCACTGCTCCCAGAACACACGAGGCAAGAGCATGGGCTTCCTCTCTCGCTGTCCTACGGTCTGGTCGTCTGACTGAAGTGCTAGAGTCAGCATACTGGCGGTCTGAGGATATTTTCATAAACTTTTACCTCAGAGACATCGCTTCGTCGAGACAGGATGGCAGCTCTGCGCTACCGGCAATGGTAGCCGCAGGGCAAGTCCTGCATGCTTGAATTTTGGTAAGTACCCACCACCTATAGTAGCAATCTGCTATATGTGAGTTGGGTAAAGTTATGTAATTTAATCCAAAATTTTAGTAATAAATTTTGATTTAATTAATATACTTACCCAACTCACATCGTTTAATCCCTCCCGCCTCCCCGCTGTGGTGGTATTTGGGACTAAAAAAGGAGTGAGTTGGGCTTCGTTGGGAATGATACAAATGGCGGTATATGCGCGCGCATACGGAAGTCAAGTATGTGTTAACCTTCACCGGGCTTCGTGTTTGATACCCCGATTATGGCATCCTGGGTCCTACAGGACCCATATTTTTCAAAGAAGGATAAAACTGTTTATACTGATTCGGATGATGTGGGTACCACAGGACCCATACTTTTTAAAGAAGGTTGCACAGAGTCATTTGCCTTGGCGATGTAATTCTTTTGTTTCCGTGAGTTATGATCATCGTGACACATTGACAAAATGGCATCAGCAAGCAAGGCAAACCTCGAGGAAGCTTTCAGAAATGTTGGGTAAGCCATTTTAAATCCTTTGTTGTCTAAACTTCGTTGGTACTAGAAAATGAACGGCACTGTAATAAAGTACTTTCAACAAGTCAGAACATGATCTCTTTGTGTACTTGGAACTATTTATTCATTTGGGTGTGATAATGAGATTCCCATGTGCTTCAGTTATTTAGCTGAGCTCGAAAAAAAAAATGTCAACGTGCTGCGCGTACTGTCTTGTGTTTTATAGACTACTTTGTAGATGTACAGTGATGATCAGTGATGCATGGTGAATACAACGTCCTAGTGAGTTAACACCATTTTCACCCTAATGTTAGTTCTGATTTCACCAATATTTTACATCCTTTGTGTCTGTAGCGCGGACGTGCCAAAGGGGATGGTGCATATCCTGCACCACGTGGGTTCCACCAGGCAGGATGTGTACAGGTCAATGTGGAGCAGCCTTATAGTAAGTTAGTTTTACTGTTTTCATTTATACAAAGTGTACTGTTTGTTGATGGCACAGAAGTGTTTATTTATTCGATATCTGGCCTTCTAATTGGAGACAAAGAATGTGTGCAAAAACGTAGATTATCATGTGGTCATTTTGATATTCACACTGTATACCAAATAAGTTCTCATTGCAATGATACTTGATATGTTGCACACACACACACACACACACACACACACACACACACATGCACACACCAGAGAGAGAGAGAAAGAGAGAGAGAGAGAGTGAGTTTTCTAACTCGTAACTGAAATTACTGTGATTTTTTTTATACAGTACGTTGGGAAACTGTCGACGTCTGGAAAGAGGACACTGGTGTATCCCACCCGCGTCGCTGGGGCCGATTCGCCCGGCCCCTCGTCCATGGGTTCTACTGCTTCGTCAAAGGGATTTCCGGCCACAGGATTTCTTTCGAGGGATCGTGGCACTTTCAAATCGTTACCATCGACTTCCGGTTCGCATCCTACGGGAGTTCCGGTCGTAGGTGGTAACGGCAATCCGTTTCCTGCCTACGCTTCCGCTCAGGCGGTTGCGGACGGTGGGGGACAGGATGGGTCAGCTTTCAGAGCTTGCCCTTAAGCAGGGTCAGAAGAAAGGCGGTTCCACGCAGACTTCGTCTTTTCGTGGCTCTGGGCAAAAGACGCGGTCGCATAGGGGTGGCAGCCGTTCTCGCCCCTATAATAAGAAGCCTTCCTTCGGGAAGAAGGGGTCAGGTGGTAAACCTAACCCCCAATGAAGGCTCCCCGATCCAACCACTCCTCTAGCCCCTACCCCTTTGGTAGCGGGCGGCCTCTCAAGGGCCGTTCCAGCTTGGTTGTCTCTCGCGAGCAGCCCTTGGGTTATGGGAGTGGTTCGATCGGGGTTCCGGTTGCTCTGGTTAGAGGACAAGACTCCTTTAACCAGAACAACACCCAGTTTCAGGTTTCCCGCCGATCCGGAGGCATGTGCCGTCATTCAGGCGGAGGTGCTGCTGCTTTTGCAGAAGCATGCGATAGAGGAGGTCATCGATCGTCGATCCCCGGGGTTTTACGGGAGACTGTTTGTCGTCCCGAAAGCGTCAGGGGGTTGGCGACCGGTGTTGGATCTGTCTCCCTTGAACGGCTTTCTCCGGAAGGTTCCGTTCAAGATGGAGACTCCAGCGTCTGTCAGGGAGGCCCTTCGTCCGTTGGACTGGGTCACTTCCATCGACCTGACAGACGCATACTTCCATATTCTGATGCACAGGTCAGATCGAAAGTGGCTGCGGTTCCTGTGGGGCGACAGGGTGTTCCAGTTCAGGGCGCTGCCGTTCGGGCTCTCGTTAGCGCCTTGGATCTTCACCATGATAGTGCGCCAGCTTTGCGCTTTAGTGCGGCAGCAAGGGATTCGTCTCAGAGTTTATCTGGACGACTGGTTGGTCCTGAATCAGCTAGAGTCCCTGTGCGATCAGCACACCCGGATAGTCTTGCAGACTGCGAGAGACTTAGGTTTCTCCGTGAACCAAGGGAAGTCCGACTTGGTTCCCTCTCAGCAGTTTACGTATCTGGGCATGGTGTTCGACACCCGAGCTTGGACTGTTTGTCCCGCCCAGCGGAGGATAGACAAGCTACAGGATCTGGTCAGGTCCCTGTCGAGCCTCCGCCACGCGCCAGTCAGGGTATTGGCTTCACTCCAGGGCCAGATGGAGTCGATGTCTACCCTGATTCCGCTGGGCAGAGTTCACAAACGCCCGTTTCAGGCGTTTCTGAACTCTGCCTGGGATCCAGCCTCTCAAGGTTGGAATTTGTCTCTTCCCCTTCAGGGATGGTTCCTGGAGTCAACGAGGCAGTGGTTGGATTCGGCCTGGCTGACTCAGGGCGTTCCGATTTCACTGCCCCTTCCGGAGTTGCATCTCTTTACCGATGCTTCTCTTCAGGGTTGGGGAGCTCATCTGGAGGGGAACACAGCTTCCGGTCTTTGGGACCAGGCTCAGAAGTTGTTGCACATCAACATTCTGGAATTGGAAGCAGTGCGCCTCGGGCTTCTGGAGTTTGTCGCCTCTCTGCGAGGCAAGCAGGTGTTGATCCACACGGACAACACCACTGTGGCCGTGTACCTGAACAAGCAGGGGGCACGCGCTCGCGAGTTCTGTCCAACAGAGCATGCGAGATTCTCACTTGGGCGTTCCATCAGGGGATAGTGATCTCAGCGAAGTACCTTCCGGGGTGCCTGAACATCTTGGCAGATTCGCTCAGTCGCTCATCACAGGTACTGCACTCGGAGTGGACTATCGCGCACCAGGCACTGCGGCGTCTTTGGACGCAGGTGGACAAACCCCTCTTGGATCTGTTCGCCACCCGGTTCTCTCGGCGTCTCCCAGTCTTCGTGTTTCCGGTACCGGACCCGGAGGCTTGGGCGGTCAACGTCATGGGAATATCCCTTTATCACTGCTGCGCTTAAAAAGTGTGGGTCCTGTGTTACCCACATCATCCGAATCGGTATAAACACCTCCATCCCTCTTTGAAACGTATGGGTCCTGTAGGACCCAGGAAACCAGAATCGGGTATATCAAACGACGTCATTGCTGATTGTTTTCTAATTTGACCGATTGATTTAAAATTTGGGTCATAGGAAGCCATGCAGGTGGCCGAGGAATACACCAAATTTCATTAAAAAATTCGTATTAGCACCGGAGTTATGGTCATTTTTATGTGCCTCTGGGTCCTGTAGTACCCAGGAAGCCCGGTGAAGGTTAATGTTGCATTATGGGTAGGGTCACTCTCTTTTTTAGAGTGGCTCCCCTTGTTACCAAGGGGTGCGTACAGCGTTACCAGCACTGAACTAGAGTTAATTGCTATATGTGAGTTGGGTAAGTATATTAATTAAATTAAAATTTATTACTAAAATTTTGGATTCTCCCAGTAAGGTAATATATTGTACTACGTTGCAAGCCCCTGGAGCAAATTTTTGATTAGTGCTTTTTTGAACAAGAAACAATTGACAAGTGGCTCTATCCCATCTCCCCCCTTTCCCCGTCGCGATAATACCTTGAATGGTTGAAAACGACGTTAAACACCAAAGAAAGAAAAAAAGCCAAGCAGTATGTAAGAAATGTTAAGTCCTTTGTACTGGAAACTTGCATTCTCCCCGTAAGGTCATATATTGTACTACGTTGCAAGCCCCTGGATCAATTTTTTGATTAGTGCTTTTGTGAACAAGAAACACTTGACAAGTGGCTCTATCCCATCTCCCCCCTTTCCCCTATCCCATCTCCCCCCTTTCCCCGTCGCGATATAACCTTGAATGGTTGAAAACGACGTTAAACACCAAATAAAGAAAGAAAGAAAGAAAGAGAAAAAGTTATAATAAATGTGTTACCGGGTCATCAGTAACCCGTTTCGACGCTCGGTAGAAGACGCGATCGGCCTATTGACCATCGTAAGTTGTGCCCTACCGGTCAACGGTCCGACGACTAGAATGGATAGAATAGTAATGTAGCGTGCCATTGAAGCTCTTTTGAAGAGAATAATATTGCAAAGTAAGTAAATATGTTGAAATGTTAATGAAACGATGTCTGCGGACATCGTAATTGTAAGGAAAAGAGATATAAAGAGGGATTATATTTTTGCTGTGAACGAGTTCGCGAGAGAGTCGGCCATTGTTGCCATTTAGCCAATGCGAGACATCCTTACATTATTTTGTGTTGCTAGGCAGGAAGGGGTATTAAACACTCAGGAGCGAGATGTCGGGAGGCTTGAGAAGTTTTTGCAGAATAACGACGACTCGAGTAGGGTAAATTGCTAGCAGTAAAGGATCTTGAGATTCTCTTTTCATCTAAATAGGCAGAGTAGGAGTACAGTTAGTTCTAAAGGATGATTCACAACATTTGGGCCGGCCAAATTGTCTGGTTCCGAACGATCCAAAAGAAAGTTAGGAGAAGAATCATCGTAGATAGATAGAAAAAAATCAAATCGGACCGGTTAGGTCCGACAAACTTAGATAGCTAGGTGGGAATCAAACTAGAGGACGTACACGTGCGCTTGTTAAACCCATTGCAGTCGGGTTTGGACATCGCATTGTGCGTTCATAAATAGGAGTAGAACTTTATAATTAGGGTCAAACCGTCGTTGGTGAGATAGGGCTGCGGCCTTGGTTTCCCAATGATGAAAAATAGCACTTAGAAGTCTCAGATTACCGAAGTAATAAATTCTTAGCCTGGTGAGGAAAGAACCGTTCTTCCGTTTGTAGCCAGAAAAACAAGTAGCATCCTTTTCGGAATTTTAGTCATCCAAACTTTAGCCAGTTAGGGAGCAAACATATCCTGTACGGGATCAAGACATAGCTAGCTAGACGTTGGACTGCAAAACCTCCTCGTAGTTAGTATTGCGGGTTGGGAGATTAGGTGTCTTTTTAAATAACCTTTTACCTGAATGAAAGCGTGTGCCGGCAATGTGAATTTGTATAACATGTAGTTTGTATTTGACATACGATGTTATGCTGGTCACTTGACCTTTTGGTAAAATAAACTGTTGTTTAGAATTATACAATCGAAGTGTGGACTCCCTTTGTGTCTGATTGACGTTCAGGTTGATTGAGTTCTTGTTCAGTTATTGTAGAATTAGTTGTTGACCAGTCAAGCCGGAATCTTAGGAAAAGCGAAGAGTTAGCAGTAGACTAGGATTAGATTTGCATTGCACTAGGGAATAGAGAAAACACAACGCGAGGTAACATCACATAAAATAACATCGACTGCATGCATTAGTCTGCAACGCTGGGCAGAGAGAAACATATAGGCAAATTATCTCTCTCTGTTCCTCTTTACAACTTTTACTAGTTCTCGCCGGCAATTAGCTTAGAAATAATAACGTAGTAATCTGCAGAATTAGGAGAACTGCCACAACTGCATCATCCTTCACACATTATGTAAACATCTTAACATTTACACTTTGGTTGTAAAAGTATTGCACTTTATTCAAACAGGACAAAAACAAAAACATCATGCAGACGGTGATAAACCGAATGACACAAGTAACAACCATGTTGTTTTGTTTTGTGTGTGTGCGTCAGGCATGGGAATTGAAAAAAGTAAAAAAGGCTGAAAATGTTTAAGTAATAGCAAAGTCGACGGCGCGAAGCGCCTAGGCATTCACTACTACTACTGCATAATATTTCTATAGCGCATATATCCAGGGTTTAACCCTGCTCAAAGCGCTGTACAATAATAAAAAAATTTTACGACAACATAACATAATTATTTTAACGTGCAATCACACACATATCAATGAATAACACATTGCTCAATGAAACATCACGAACACACGCACGGGCACACACGCCGCACCACATAAAACAAATTGCACAATAATACATTATCACTGACAAACATACGCACTCACGCGCGCGCAAAACACTGACATACGTGAAAAACTATGTACAGTACATTGTGTTTTGTTGTGTGTGCGTGTTTTGTTGTGTGTGCGTGTTTTGTTGTTGATGAGGCCTCTGTGGAGGAAGGCGTGCTGCCGAAAGCAACTAATTTTAAGTGTTCACACACACACACACCGTGCACACACACACACACACACACACACACACACACACACACACACACACACACACGGGCATACCCTGATCATAGCAGTCAAACTGACCGACTGACACACACTCGCACACACACACATATTCACACACCGTACCGTGACACACACTCACCGGCACACACAGACACACTGTGCCGTGACACACACAGACACAAACCGTGCCGGGACACACACATGCCGTGACACACACACACACACAGTCGCACACACACTTCCGAGACGCTACATGATAATTATGATATATGTGATGACAATAATCCCAATTGTTGTTACACTTTTACAAAGACAGCTTCGATCAGTACATAACAAATTGAATGACAGACAGATGAACAGTTCAACTGGACATGGTTTTGTCTTTTCTGTCATGATCATTGTATCTCATTGCTGGGAAGTGAGGGCACAGTGGCGCCCCCTTTTAACACTTGAGAAAATAAGGTCATAAAAAGGGGGGAGTCTTAAAATAAAGGTAAATTTACACAGCTTATAAACAGAAAATCTGAAAGAGCGAGGTTTAAAAAAAAAAAGGGGGGGGGGGGGGTCTTAATCCGGGAGATCTTATAAATAGGCTTCCGCTGTCACTTCTTCCCAGTGGAAAGCTGGCAGCAACAACTCTCGCGTTTAACTCAGGCATCATCAATCACCTCTGCTTCCAGCAAGATGACCGAGGTCTTTAAATCAACCTGCCACAGCAGTGACAGGGGGATGGGACACGGATACCTGAATCACCACAGCAGGTTGACTGGTGTTTCACCCAGCCTGGATTGGAGCCCCTGACAATTCAGTCCAGTGAGCTACTGGACCACCACCCTGTGGGCCAACAGTCTTGTAAATTTACCAGGTAAATCTCTTTGGAGGGAGTCTTGTACCACACCTGAATTTCTCTATGAGATAATAAAGTATTCTTATTCTTATTCTTTCCCTTTTGCCACACCTGCTCTAGGCAGATTGTGTTCAGTGGACACCCCCTTTTAAGACCCCCCCCCCCCCCAATTCAAGATGTCCTCCATTTTTAGACCTTTTTTCAGATTTTCTGTTCTTAACCTCTGTAAATTTACCTTCATTATAAGACTCCCTCCTTTTTAAGACCTGATTTTCTCAGATTCTTGAAGGTCTTAAAATGGAGGTTCCACTGTACTTTTTAATGTAACCTTCACTGATGGCTCTCAAGGAGGCAGGCACCCACTCAACCATTTACTGCCCAATCATTTCTGTGTTTTTCATGTCACAACTAAGAGACTGTAACCTTCACTGATGGCTCTCAGGGAGGCAGGCACCCACTCAACCATTTACTGCCCAATCATTTCTGTGTTTTTCATGTCACAACTAAGAGACTGTAACCTTCACTGATGGCTCTCAGGGAGGCAGGCACCCACTCAACCATTTACTGCCCAATCATTTCTGTGTTTTTCATGTCACAACTAAGAGACTGTATTCTTCACGGATGTCTATCCGAATATTGCGATCATGAATATGGTGCACAAACTTAATAAACACGCAAGTAAAAGAGTGTAAGTGTCTGAAGCTCCAATACTTGTACACAATCCAAGCCATTCGTATGAATCACTGAAGGTTCCATAGGTCCCTGGCATTTATAATGTTAGACTAAGGCTATAGGCTACCTGAAGCTGAAGACTGTCTGTCCAGTCTCTGCGTGTCCATTCTCCTCCCAACATCACCTTGCCCTGTGTTCACATGACCTTCACCTTGACCAGTTTTCACATGACCTTCACCGTGACCAGTTCTCACATGACCTTCACCGTGACCTTGGGACTGAACATCAAAGCCTAGTGTTGTGGAATTTGTTAAAAAGTTTGACCTGAAAATGGTGGAACTTGTCGCAATCGTCGAGATAAAGGGAGTCATTTTTCTCACAGTGTCAGATGACAAGAGCGGAGAATTGGCTGAAACGTGTAAGGAATTTGATGCTAAGGATCTGGGGTCTATAAGGTTTGGTGTTGAGCTAATTAATACACGTCATAGGAGATGTTTCGGAAGTTAATGATAACATAGCAGCAGAACTTGCACTCTCGGCTGAAGAATTAGTCTGGCTAACTTGAGGGAGAGCTGTCAAAGGCTGAATCTGAACGTCAGTCTTTTTAAGACAAAAAAAAGACACATCAGTCTCTTTGTCTAATTTATCGAATTCTTCATTCACCTGTGACGAAGCGCCTTCACGCCTGCAGGATTTCTGGTGACGCTCCAGCGTGAACTTGTCGCGTAGTTTCTTGCCGCACTTCACACAGCTCTGGCGTCGGAGACCGTAGTGCACAGTTCTCTTGTGCATGGTCATGGCGTTCTTCACCAAGAAACCTTTGTCGCAGACGTCGCACTTGACTGTCTGCCGCACAACTTCGCCCGACGGGTTGTGATAGACCCGCTGGTGCTGTTTGACTGGTATTAGCTGTCGGTGAAGGTTTTGTGACAAAGGTCACAGCCGTAGTCTCGCCGCTTCATGTGAACATTGCGTTTGTGCCGCTGTACGCTTTGTCGTAGCGAAAAGGATTGGAAGCAGATATCGCACGTGTAGTGTTGGGTGGTTTTAAAGGTCTTTTGTGTGTCAGTGAGAGAGGATGTTCTTCTTGAACTGGTAGAAGGCGTTCCTTTGTTTTCTCTTTGTTGTATAGTGTCTCTTTGTCTGCCGCACGATCATTCTGTTTTCAAGTCCCGGTCCGTCTAAACTCACCTCCTGCGAAAGTTCGCAATGTTTTTCATCAACTTCATCTTCAACGTACAGAACAATCTTCTTTTCTTTGTCGTCACACTTGTGAATGATTCGCTTGTGGCGCTTCAGTCTTGGACTTTGGCGAGGAGAAAGGCTTGTCGCAAATTTCACACGAGTAATGTCCCGTTTCTGAAGCACTCCTTCCTCCGAGATACTGTAGAGAATGAGGGTGTTGCCCATAATTTGCCTGCCGCAGTCACATCAGCCAAAGAAAATTATTTTGTCGTGAAATTAAATCAGTGACGGATTGAGCTTCAAACTTTAGCATAATTGATTAATTTGGTTGTTTGATCATCGATGAAAACTGACGCCAGAAAGCTTACGTTTTCAACCAGGCGACACAAATGATCATATACACGACAAAGAACTTTATATATATATCTCCTGTCGGAATTCACGTAGGCCCTATAATCATAATTCCGTCTTTGAGTTTGACGCATGTAAACGAAATGCATTTGTATACTTATGCAAAGATACAGTTCATTCCGCGTGACATCAAAGGGGTCTAAAATGAATTGTTATACTTACAAGTGCAGCCGGGTTCTGCAAATTTGGAGGCTTAGATGCCTCTGAATTCTGAGTTATGAATTTAACACTAAAGTTCAAGATTACCACTAATTGCTATTGGGATGTTGACTTGTGTGTTTTTGGAAAATATGATATGTAGCTCTAAGTGTTCCAAAGTGGTGTCGAAAACCGTGGCGACGGAGTGTATACAGGACTCTGACCATTGTAAACTACCAGGCACTCCAAGTGCGCATAGCCAGTGCAAAACAATGAAAAAATCTGATGCTCCACGTACGGACTTCAAGTTAATTCTTGATCTTGATCTTGATAAGTTACGCCAACAGGTCCCAAGCTTGGGAATATACGTTGTAGATTTCATTCTCTGAGTGTACATCAAAGACCAGACAACCACATCAACATGCAGATTGTCATTCCGGCGACGCCATTCATTGTCGATTCATTTCTGTGGACACAACTTACGAATTCCGCTGGAGTAATCTATTTGTCCGCGTCAAATGATATTTAATGATTTTTTTCTCAAACGGCATTTATTTCTCAAACAGTTCGGAATCGTATTTGGTACAGTCTTCGCCTTTGCCTTTTCCGGTTTGCGAAACAAAATGGTGCACCGCAAGGACATTGTCGAACGAAGCAAATGTTCAACATTGGATGAAAGTTTGAAAAACAAGTGGAGATGGGATTGGACAGGGGAGAATGTTGATAAAGGACTTATTGGAGAATTCAGCACAGTATCTATAACTTGTTGACTGAATAATATGGAGAGAAGTGAAGATGGAACAGAACACTGGAGGCTTGAGAGTTCTTGATCTTGATGGTTACGCTGCTGGGTACCAGAAGACTGGCATAAATGCCGAGTTAAATTGTGCTGACTGAAAACTCCTGATAACTAACAGTAAGTTTGAGCTTCAATGCATTAGGGCGTCACTTAGATCATACTATTGCCAGTATTGGATTATGGATACATGGTTCATAACGTAAATTATATTTATGCACCATTACAATGCGGTCTGACTAATTACTACGCGACCGCACGCGACCACACGCGACCTTGCACTACCTTGCGCGACCTCAAACTAAAGCTTGTACATGTAATATTTTTTTTATATATATAGTATCTTCACAACATTATCTGACTTTATACCAAGTTTTAAGTCAAAGAAATTAAAAATAACGGAGTTATAATGTATTTTGCGACGAGCTATCGAGCTAAAGTGAAATCATCCGATGTTTGCACTTTTGCTCGCTAGCTCTTTGAAAATGCATCAGAATTAACTTTGTTTTTACTTCTCTGACTTAAAACTCGGTTCAAAGTATGATCATGTTGTGAAGATACTAGATATATAAAATGTTACATGAATATTATTTAGTTTGAGGTTGAGCCTGCGTTCTTAAATCAATGCGAACATGGTCGGACGCTGAACCACGATGATTTCACTTTAGCTCGATAGCTCGTCGCAAAATACATTATAACTCCGTTATTTATAATTTCTTTGACTTAAAACTTGGTATAAAGTCAGACATTGTTGTGAAGATACTAGATATATAAAAATATTAAATGTACATGCTTTAGTTTGAGGTCGCGCAAGGTAGTGCAAGGTCGCGTGTGGTCGCGTGCGGTCGCGTAGTAATTAGTCAGACCCTTACAATGTTACCCTTGTTGCGTGAAAGTGGTTTGTTTGTGTTTGGTTGAGGTTGTTTTGGGTTTGTGTGTGTGTGTGTGTGTGTGTTTTTTGGGGGGGAAGGAGCGAGGAGAATTCATCACAGTATTTATAACTTGTTGACTGAATAATATGGAGAGAAGTGAAAATGGAACAGAACACTTACACTGCCACTGGAGGCTTGAGAGTTAAATTGTACTGACTGAAAACTCCTGATAACTAACAGTAAGTTTGAACTTCAATGCATTAGGGCGTCTGCACTTAGATCATACTATTGCCAGTATTGGATTACGGATACATGGTTCATTACGTAAATATGCAACATTACAATTGAACTGAGTGGTTTGGTTGGGGTTGTTTTGGGTTTGTTTGTTTTTGTGTGTGTGGTGTTTTTTTTTTTTATGGGGGGGGGGGGGGGGGGGGAGCGAGCAGAATGTCTTTTTTTTTACCTGATCCAAACAAGTACGATTTTACTTTCAGAATGCACCAGATTGCACAGATTTTAATGTACCATTTCAAAAAAATCGAACCCCCCAAGAAAAAAGTGATTTCCTCTTTTTTCATCACAAGAGAGTCCCACCCCTGAAAAAACATACAGTAACACACACAAAAACTGTTGCTGCACGGCAGTTTGGAACACACTTTGTGACCCAGAAGTGGTTGTATGCTTTGTAAATGTACATTATTTGCCAACCCTCGATACTCCGAAAAAGAGATAGCGGAAGTCAATACATCATATTGGTTTTTCATTGGCTACTTCCTAATGACTAGTTAGGGGGCATTTCATTGACAAAGGAGTCGTAACAGAGCTTTTCATTGTCAGAAGTGTATACAGACCTAGCAATCCTGTGAACACTCGGAGTGCGTATAGCTTTTGCCTTGTTTCACCTGTTTATTGCTGATTTCTGCATACAATGATTACGTTGCATATAGTGATATATACTGAGGGGCGTGTGCCATGTTTGTAGTTTGTGAAAACAAAACACTTTTGAAAGACAAGACCACGACTTTTTTCCCTTGAAAAATTGAAAATGGCTGTTCAGATGTTCCTATGGCGGCTGTGCTATTTTGGTGGTTGTGATGTCGTGTGGGAAGAATTACCATAACGACCAGCTGCCATAGATTGTTTTTTTTGTACTGCAAGTGCAAGCAGAATAACCATTGCACCATTTGATCCTCGTTTTGTTCAAATACATGTGCCACATTTTTTTTTCTTTTTCTACAGTAACGCCGTGAACAGTGGGGAACCATCAAGGCCTTCACTAGAGACCAGACAGGTACATGCAGAAGCTTCTCACTGCAGCATGGAGGAAGGAGACACAGCAATTCTGTCTGACATCAAGATAGAGATTGATGTCGCAGAAGAGACACCGCAGTACTGGCACATGACGGAACCAGAGCCATACGGTAAGGTTTACCAAACCTCTCTAACACTAAAACAACAAATGCAGCATCCTCAATATACAATGTGCCTTGCTGAAAAAATGCTAGCTTTTAATTGTTAAAGTGACATCTTTTAGGTGTGTTACTGTTAGTGTTAACAAAACCTATGTAAAGATAATTTTGTCTTTTGAAGAAAAAGCAGAGAGAGCAACCTTGTAGACAAAATAGTTTACGGTAAGTGAAGCTTTGTATACTGCAGTACATCGCTGAGAAAAAAAATCTGCCTTTGTGTGCAGCTCATTGTAAACATAACATCGATAAGACAGTTTATGTTGAAACATACGATCGACTGAATTATAAGTAAATAGGCCAATAATTCCCCTGCCATATTCAGCAAACAGATTGCTTTTGTAAGATGTAGTGGCTATACAGTAGAACAGATTGCTTTTATAAGACGTAGTGGATATACAGTAGAACAGATTGCTTTTATAAGACGTAGTGGCTTACAGTACAACAGATTGCTTTTACGAGGTATGATCCAAACAAAATGATCAAACCCCGATTATACAAGTCTCAGGCCAGTGATCATCATTTGACAGGCCAAACATTTAACTGGTATACCTCCAAAAGACAACGTCATTTGGTTACTACCTCATAAATGACGAGGTTTTAAAATACGTCACTTTTGGGTTGTGCTTCAAAACGGGGTCTTTTGTCAAGCACCATGAAAATCTTCACTTCTTTGAAGAGTGTAGCTGGGTAATGGTAAAACGAAAATGTCTACAAAGCTGAAGAATGTTACATGAATCAAAGCTGTTCCATATTCGACAATCTGACAAAAGAAAAGGCAATTTGAAACTGGGGAAAAGGGGAATAACTCTGACAAGCCAAAAAGATTTCCGAAGAGTGCTTTAAACGAGAATAATGTAGCTGCTGTGTCAACATTTTAGAACTAAGATTAAAAAGTGTACATGCGGGTATAAAGAGCAAAACATCAACTTTCATATATATATGGAACAATCCAGAGAGTTCTACTCAATGATCTTCCGCTTCAAAAGCTTGCTGCAAGATGGGTGCCTCATTAGCTGACAGGGGAACGGAAGGAGCATCAGGGTCCTCTCGCACGCGATCTGCTCAACCATTGTGAACCCAGTAGACCCAAATTTGTTATTACTGTAATCACTGATTATGAGACTTTGGTTTTCTTCTACTTTAGTGCCAGAAAACATAGAAACAAAGCGTGTCTAGACCAAAATGACGAGATGCATCAAATTTGTAAGCGACGTTTTTAAAGCAGAAACAGGGCTATTCACTGTATTTTTCGACCACGCAGGTCCCGTTGCTGTCGGTCTTTTTATTGCTACTAACAGCACAGTCATTGTCACATACTATGCAGAAACCATTTTACCCAAACTTATTCACGAGTTTGGCAGTCAGCGACCAAACTACGAAACCCAGACTGCCTTTCTTCTTCATGAAAATGTCAGTCTCCACGAAAGAAGGGCCGTAACTCCATTCCGAAAAGACCAAATGATCTTATTTTTGCCTCACACTGTCTTCAGACCTGAGTACACCCCTTGAGATTGCTGAACATACCCTCTTTGAACATCAGACGTTTTGCCAAGTTTCACTGCACGCAGGACCTACAAAAAAGCCGTCAAATCAGAGCTGAAAAGCAACCCCAAATAAGGCCTTGACTGCCTGCTACGAGTGTCACTCGTAGGTACACTTGATATCCCAGGCGCCCAGCTACGAGTCACATTCGTGCTCAGCGCGTCGTTGGTGTATGAGAAGCACAAACACGATTAAAGGGAGGCAAGTGCTCCCAGTGTGGGAAGAACAGTTGGGGAGGAGTTGCAAACCTTTAATAATCTGGTTTCAGTTGATATTTCCGCGAATTGAACGTGATTTTTCGGAATTACCAAAACAAAGATCAAAGATGGTAACCGACACGGTTGGCCTAGTGGTAAGGCGTCCGCCCCGTGATCGGGAGGTTGTGGGTTCGAACCCTGGCCGGGTCATACAAATGTTCATAATAATAATAATAATAATAATACCTAAGACTTTAAAATTGGCAATCTAGTGGCTGCTCCGCCTGGCGTCTGGCATTATGGGGTTAGTGCTAGGACTGGTTGGTCCGGTGTCAGAATAATGTGACTGGGTGAGACATGAAGCCTGTGCTGCGACTTCTGTCTTGTGTGTGGCGCACGTTATATGTCAAAGCAGCACCGCCCTGATATGGCCCTTCGTGGTCGGCTGGGCGTTAAGCAAACAAACAAACAAAAAATCAAAGATGGCGGACCTCGGTGGTAGTGAAACGTGGAAGGTGCATCACTGCCATCCAGTGATGGGGATTTTATACCAGGCTTGTGTCTGTCCGAGTGCTTCAGGGCCTAAGTTTGTGTTCTGGCAGTGACTTGGTGAGTAAACAGCTAATGTAAACCTCCCATTTTTTAATTTTTATTTCTTTTTTCTTTTTTCTTTTTTCTTTTTTTTCTTTTTTTTTCTTTACACAATGCACACGCTTTCAAGCAGAATCACACTTTTAGTGATGTGTTTATTTTATTTGATTTTATTTTCTAAAAGTTACATATCTGATGAACATTTGTGTAAAATTTGACATCTCTAATTCAAAAAATAAAAAAATTATAGCACTTTTAGTAACAGTATGTCAGTATACTGTGTTATGACTTTCGTCCCTGGCATAGAGAATGCAGCAAATGAAAAAAATCGCGGCAGTCAAGGGGTTAAGTCCTCTTCTGATTGGCTTAGACACTTGTGACTCTGCATCAATATTGGAGGAGAGTAGTTCTAATGACGCTGTAATTTGGGCCAGATACGCCAAACAGTCTCTGCGAAAATCACATTTGATCATTTTGTTTGGATCATACCTCTTATAAGACGTAGTGGCTATACAGTAGAACAGATTTTATCCTACATACGTGAGGGAGACTATGCCCCACATGCCAAACTCCTACAATAACGCCAGATTCCTTCTGCTGTACTGAGATTTAGAAAATTGCTGCCGTTTTTTCGAAGCCAAAGGTAATATTTGACTAGAGCCGACTTGACGTCACTCATTGCAGTTGCACACAATACGCTTACGACTGCGGTAGCCTAGAATAAACTATTGAAGCGCCTGTATAGTTTACATATGTGCTAATTAGCCACGCAAGAGACCTGTATGCATCATAAAATGGTGTTGAAGGCCTTACAAAATGTGTTTCGTCGGGTTTTTGTATTGTATTATATGGGGAGATTTATATAGCGCTTGACGTTCTCTAAGCGCTTTGCATATTAATTTCTGCCGTGTGAGATGGAATGTTTTACACAATATATCACGCATTCACATCGGCCAGCAAACCTCAAGCCTATTAGGGCGAGCATTCACCTTTCACGGCCTTTATTCCAAGTCACACGGGTATTTGGTGGACATTTTTATCTATGCCTATACAATTTTGCCAGGAAAGACCCTTTTGTCAATCGTGGGATCTTTAACGTGCACACCCCAATGTAGTGTACACGAAGGGACCTCGGTTTTTCGTCTCATCCAAAAGACTAGCACTTGAACCCACCACCTAGGTTAGGCAAGGGGGGAGAAAATTGCTAACGCCCTGACCCAGGGTCGAACTCGCAACCTCTCGCTTCCGAGGCAAGTGCGTTAACCACTCGGCCACCCAGAGTCGGTTTCTATGACTTTTTTGTGTGAAAAGCTTTGTTTCTTTGGGTTTCTATGACTTTTTTGTGAAAAGCTTTACTCATTCTGTAAACCTCCTGTTAGGCGGAGTGGGGCTTTAAACAAGACAGGCAAAGAAAACTGACTGTTTTGGAAGAAAATTGATTGTTTGTTTTCTTGATATAAGATATGAGATTTTTTCAATCTCCCAGGTCAACTTATGTGCAGACCTGCTAGTGGCTTATCCCCCTTCGTGTGTACACTCAAGCCAAAGACCAAGTGTGCACATAAAAGATCCTGTAATCCATGTCAGAGTTCGGTGGGTTATAGAAACACAAAAATACCCAGCATGCTTCCTCCGAAAGCGGCGTATGGCAGCCTAAATGGCGGGGTAAAAACGGTCATACACGTAAAATTCCACTCGTGCAAAAACACGAGTGTACATGGGAGTTTCAGCCCACGAATGCAGAAGAAGAAGAAAGAGTTACTCTCAAATACCGGTAAATGCAAAGCTAAGTCTCCTCCCCCCTCCGAACACACACACACAGAAGTACAAAACACAGTCACAAAGGAGATGCATTTATTACTGTAATAGATACCAGAGACTATAGAGTACAAAGAGACGCTTCTAGACCGGCCGCCAGGGCGCGGGAAAAGAGCAACTCCCTGCCGCACAAGGAAGTTCGCGTATAGCGGCTGCTGTCGGCTGTGTTTATATATATCGTTTGTATCTGTTCTGTCCGGCTGACAGTGCTGCAAAAAGTAACTGAATGAAAAAATATGTTTGGTTTGTGAACATCCTTTTTAAATTACCATATAAGCACCGCAGAAAATGGTGTAGAAATTAAATCAAATTTACTTAGGCAATACCCGCTGCATTGCTGTAGTTATGCAAACATGATTTAAATCAGTGTCTTTTCGTGAACTAACCGTCGTTATTTTTGTGTGTTTTAGTCAAATACAAATACATACTGTATATACATGGTCAGTTAAGCCTGAGGAAATATTGTCAAGAATAAATGGTTAACAAAATAGTTCCCGGTTTCCCGCAGTGGGGCACTGCGGTTATGAAATTAAAGGCCCCTCCTGTTTTTGGAACCGCAGGAGCTTTCTAGTTTGCTGTTAGGTAGATTTTTGGTTCCTCTTTCCTGTCATGCTCTCTTTTTCTTCATGAATTCTTTTCTTTTTTCTGCCTTCTTGCTCATTCACCTGTATTTTTTCCAAAAATCTCTTCTCTTGCCGCTTGTCTCACGATTCATGTATAGTTTAATCTGTTAGTGTTCTGATGTAAGTCCAGCAGTAGATAGGTTAAGCCTATTTTAACATACTGGAAACTGGTAATCTTCCAGTAGGTATTAATTTAGTTTTACTAAAGCCTGCTGGGACACAAGTAATGGGTTAGTGCATTTGTAAACAGGAATCGCTTGACAAGTGGCCCCCTTCATCCCCCCCTTCCTCGTCCTGATATGGCTCTGCGTAGTCGGCTGGACGTTAAGCAACAAATAAACAAACAAACAAGTTCCCGGTTAAATCGGTAACTAAGGCATTTAGTCAATTTTGCGTCGTCCCAGCACCTCAAAACTGATATGGGTAGTCAATTGCACGGAGCTAAGAAATTAACATGTTAGGAAAACTGTACACTACAGCAAGTTAAACAACATTCTTGCATGGGTGCAACTCTTCCGTCTAGGACAGAATTTCCGTTTTTCTCAGGAGGCTGCAGACGGATTTTCCGTGTTTGTGAAAATTCTGGAGCAAGGTCATTGTGTTTGGGTATGGGGTTGCTTGAGAGGTCAGCCACCCTTGACCATGCCTGATAGAGACGGTTGTGTAAAGGTGCCAAGAAAGGAGGAGGAGGATGTCATGTCATACTGGTGAATGTGGCATCTTAAGTGCTGTGTATACCCCCCGCGGGTTAGGGTGAAGAATTTACCCGATGCTCCCCTGCATGTCGTAAGAGGCGACTTAACGGATTCTGTTTCTCCTTTTACCCTTGTTAAGTGTTTCTTGTATAGAATATAGTCAATTTTTGTAAAGATTTTAGTCAAGCAGTATGTAAGAAATGTTAAGTCCTTTGTACTGGAAACTTGCATTCTCCCAGTAAGGTAATATATTGTACTACGTTGCAAGCCCCTGGAGCAAATTTTTGATTTGTGCTTTTTTGAACAAGAAACAATTGACAAGTGGCTCTATTCCATCTGGACCGGCACGGTTGGCCTAGTGGTAAGGCGTCCGCCCCGTGATCGGGAGGTCGTGGGTTCGAATCGAACCCCGGCCGGGTCATACCTAAGACTTTAAAATTGGCAATCTAGTGCCTGCTCCGCCTGGCGTCTGGCATTAAATTACATATCTTATCCCAATTCATATAAAGCAATTTACTTCAGTTTAGTGCTAGGACGCTGAAAACTACGCTCACCCTGGTAAGGGGGAAAGTACCCTAAAAATAAAACAGCCTTGACCGTCACAATGACGTCATGACCGGGATACCCTCCCAGCATGCTCTGAGCACGCGTGTTCCCGCCGCCATCTTGTAAATTCATTCCACTCTTCAGCGACGTTGGTTGCGGACGTGTTTTGGTCTACGCTCGGGCTATTCCTTAGCCCACTGCTTCTTGGCAGTACCAACCCTGGTCACACGTTTGTTACTTAGCTTTGGCTGAGTTTGGGTGAGATTTTTCCAGTTTTACCTTGTTGTTATACTTTCGTTTGCCACAAGTTAGTCTTTGTTTACGTTTTAACGTTTCGAGACTTTCGCCAGTATGGCAGACAGTGGGAAGAAGAAATCTAGCGCTAGACAGGTAGGGACAGTAGAGTCCCCATCTAAGAAGGCGGCGAAGAAAGCTAAGGTTTCGAAAACCACAGTTAGTGTGTTTGAACCTGTTTCTAAGACATCGTTTTCAGTACAAATTGAAGACCCTAAGAGCCTATAATGCCGGCGTTGCAGCATGAGTGCAAGACAGCGCCGGATAAGCCTAGCGTAGTGTCGGAGTAGGACTATTTGTCCGCCATGTTGCTTCATTTAGCTATCAAATGCGTACCATGTTTTCAGCGGAGTTGAAGTCAGCGAGTGCGCAGTTGCTCTCTCTCCATGCGGGAGCGGACAAAGCTAGCGCGCGTGCGAGGGTTAAGGCAACCCCGTCAGCAACGTTTGCGAGCGCCGATGTTCACGCTGAGTAGGATGGAATTGCGTCTTCTTACTGTGCATCTTCTGCCGGGATCGACAGCTTTTCTGAAGGTACCGTACTGTCCCAACTTCCGCCCGGCGTCGGGCAGGAAGCCATCAATAGACAGGCATCCGTTCGGGGATTTCCCCTTCCCATGTTTGCTCTCAGTGTTTGAGATACGAAGTGCATGTTCGGCCAAGAGTTGCCGACGACACAACGGTCTCAACTTCTGCCACGGGAACAAGAAGCTGTCAATAGAGAGGCATCCGGTGGTGGATTAATCCCTTCCCATGCGTGCTCTTAGTACAGGAGATACGAGGTGCATGTCCGGCCAGGAGTTGCCGACGTCACAACGGTCTCAACTTCCGCCACGGGAGCAGGAAGCTGTCAACAGACAGGCATCCGGTCGGGGATGCTTGCTCTTAATACAGGTGATACGAAGTGCATGTCCGACCAAGAGTTGCCGACGGCACAACGGTCTCAACTTCCGCCACGGGAGCAGGAAGCCGCAATAGTCAGGCATCCGGTCGGGGATTTCCCCCTCCCATGCCAGTGCTTAGAACGGAAGATACGCTATCGTCGGTACGGCCTATTCAGGACCTAGTATCGGCACAGCTGTCCACACTTCCGCCCGGGGGGGCAGGAAGTATTCTCGAAGGGGGATGCTAGTGGTGGTGTTACCTCACAAGCACCCTCACTTCCGGGGGATACTACCTATGACTATGCAAGTCATTGTGGTGGCGAACTTCCGGAAGGAGAATCGGAATATGGGGATTCCGCTGTGGATGACAATACCAATTTCCGGTTACCAGCCAAGCTATACCAAGCGGTAGCAACGGCAGCTCAGGTAACCTCAAGGTATTTTGAAGAAGGAGTGGTGTCAACAGTTAATACTATGGCACCACCACCTTCAGCTGTTGGAGATTTTCACTCATCACAAGAGGGGACACCAACTTTTTAAGTTTCGTGAATCTCCTTCAGTGGCTTATGAGATGTCTTTGATCCTGGCTAAGCGTTCGGGGCACGGGTATGCGCGTCTGGTTCTGTGCCTATTCTAGCAGAGCATGGTCAGGCACCGGACTCGGCCAAGCCTTGGCTGGCTTACGCACATCGAGCCTCTCACGTCTCGCATCAGGCGGGACGAAAGGTGACGTTGAATGCTACTCCACGCACTTTCATAGACACCTACGCTTTGCCGCGTTCGACGCTCCCGGTAACACCGGAGTCGGCGACGCTCAGAGAAGACGGCTATAGCAGAGACAGATCTGTTCCTTTTACGGAAGCCTCTCTCTTGGATTTGGAGGATTCAGGGAGATTCAACTTGGAGTTACGCTGCTCAGGTCTCTCTCCCGTTCTATCGCCACGTCACTAGATCTGTTTGAGGTTCGGAGTGACGCGAGGTAAAAGACGTGACTGCTCTGCTCGCTACTTTGGCTTAAGTCTCAGCAGAGCAAATGCGTCTTTCTGCTCAGCTTTACGCACTTGCAGTGCATACGCGCAGGTCCGCGTTTCTGGCTGTTTCTAAGATTCAAGATAAAGCCATGCTGGAGCTTCTTAAGTTTTCGCCGTTCACTGAGGGTTCCTTGCTAGGGCGGCCGTCTCTCGACGCCCTCCAGAAGAAAACACAGGACAATCGGAATTCGGAAACGCTTCTTTGGTCTCGCTCCCGTTCTATTGTTATGTCCCTGAACCTTTGAGTTTCGACAGGACGAGAGCAAAAAGGACGTAACGACGTTGATCGCTTCTTTGGCCGAGTTTCAGCCGATCAAATGCGTCTTTATGCACACGCGGGCACGCTCGCAGGTTTAGCGTTTCGCTTGGGTTCCACGACCTAAGACCAAGCCGCGCTTGAGGCCTTCAGGTTATTCCCTTTCATTGAGGGTGCCTTGTTGGTTCAGCCGTCACTAGACGCGTGACGCAAGCTTCACCCCTATGTTGTGCCCCGAACCACTAGCCCATGCAACCACCACGCCTTTGTTGGCAGGCGGAGTGTCACGGGCACTTACACATTGGTTTCTAAGGAAATCAGTCAGTGTATAATGGGTATAGTGCGTTCGGGATTCAGGCTACATTGAAAGGAGGGATAGGCGCCCTTAACCAGAGCGCCTTAGCTGTAAAGTTTCCGGTTCAACGGAAGCAAAGACAGCGATACAATTACTTTTTTCTCCTCTGAATAGATTTCTGAGACAAATCAAATTCTTTGGAGACATCCGCGTCAGTCAGAGACACACTCTGACTAGACTGGGTGATGTCAATCTATGTCCCCATGCAGACAGCTTACGGCTGGTTAGCTTCAGATGTTTAAGCCTTGCTGTTTAAGGTTAAACGGCTTCACAGTCACATGTCAGCGACTATTGCCGGACAACTGAAGCACTGTCAACCTTCCAAATTTTCACTTAAGTGTTTCGAACAGAACTAAGGTCACCATCTTGTGGCTACCCTTATGTTCGGCACTAAAGCTTTCTGCAGTTGGGGATCTTTTTCCCAGACACATGAGATAGTAATGCGGTGTTTGGCATTTAATGTTAAAACACACACCTTCGGGTTCAGTGTTTCAACTCCAGCTTTCCGCCCCTCAGGGCCTTTTCTACCGCGAAGCTAGCAAACTACACTCTTGTTGTAGTCTTCCCAGCGGTGGCCCCTGGATTTTGCATATTTGGCTTTGAGCCAGGAGCCTCTCCTGCTTCGCAAATAGGTATTCTTTTCCTCTAGATTGAGCCAACGAAGGCTCAATCACGGAACTTTGGTTTCAAAGATGCAGTTTCGGATACTATACTCAGATCCCTCTGCATGGTTTTTAACGACTTTTTAGTCTGAGTCACTTCTGCACATAGGCAGAAGATATTTTGAGCTTACCTTTATCCCCGGGGATATCGAACTTCAGGTTACCAGTACTTGAAGTACCAGTTAATGGAACCTTGGCTATACAGTGACCTCTTCTACAGAGTCCACTTATTTTCTAAGCCAGTTCTCTTTCCTTGAAGATATTTTCCCATGGTTTCAGAACTAGCTACATGTAATGCCTCTAGCTATACAGCCATCGGCAATTAAACTCGTAGACGCTCACTCACTCCTCCCTTGGGACGAGATTTGTTGGGAGCTAGCACGGTCTGAGAGCGATCGGTTTACCGATACCCAGTCGTGCCTCCGGCCCCGATTGCGGGCTGGTTAGCACAATACTAACAGGCAATCAGGTTTTCAATACTCCTGATTTTTCACCCCTGCTTTGCAAACAGGGAAAGTATACCCGCTTCTTGCAGCCGTGACTTAGTCTTCCGTGCACAACCTAAGGTAACAACATGGGCTTTTCCGTCCACCGAGGTTAACAACTATTGAGCCCGGTTTCTGCCGGGATGGGTGTCTGTTTTGGAACACGGGCCCAGCAGGCAATCTCTTTAACATTCAAGCTGCGGCCTTTCGGCTTCAGCTATTGTACTGTCGTTTGCTCAAACACATCAGCAGTACTTCGCTCCCTAGAGGGTTACACTGCCGGTTTTACCGGAGTTCGCCTCCCTTTCTTTCAAGCCACCGTTTAGGGACTTGGGTACATTGTTCTCACTGAACCACTCACGTAACCATTGAGGACAACTGTTGTTTTCTCTGGAGCTTGATTTTCTCTCTGTTTTTCATTCTTTTCTCTGAAAAGATTAGTGACATTCTGTCACACTCTTGCAAACGGGGCCTTCCTCTTTACTCATAAGTCTTATGAGACAAGGTGGAAGAAAAGGGGGGGAGGGGGCATGTTCGTACTTGGACAGTTCTCCTTTGGGCTCCTTCCAGACTGTGCGAGGTAGAGCATGGATCTACTCATAGGCCTCACCTGATTTAGGCTATGTTTCTTCCTAATCTTATCAGCGTGTCTTTCTTAGCTCGCAGTATAAGATTACAGGTCTCCCTTTACAGAGAGACCTTAGGCTAGAATTAGTGGCATAACCGCGGGGGGCGGGGATATAGCTCAGTTTGTAGTGCGCTGGATTTGTATTCAGTTGGCTGCTGTCAGCGTGAGTTCGATCCCAGGTTTGGCGGAAATTTATTTAACAGAGTCAACTTTGTGTGCAGACTCTCTTCGGTGTCCGAAACCCCCCCCACCCCGTGTACACTACATTGGGTGTGCACGTTAAAGATCCCACGATTGACAAAAGGGTCTTTCCTGGCAAAATTGCTTAGGCACAGTTAATAATTGTCTACCTATACCCGTGTGGCTTGGAATAATAGGCCGTGAAAGATAAATATGCGCCGAGATGGCTGCAATCTACTGGCCTTATATAAAATTCCATCTCACACGGCATCATTGCAGAGCGCCTAGAACTGTACCCACGGAATATGCGCGATATAAGCCTCATATTGATTGATAACGAAATAACGTTCTCCAAATCAGTTAGGAACCTAGGAGTCATGTTTGACGATGAACTGTCCATGAGAGTCCACGTGAACAAAGTTTGTCAGTTAGCTTACTATGAATTAAGGAAAATTAGCACCATCCGTCACTATCTTTCACAACAGGCCACTCAGACTCTTGTTACTTCACTTGTTCTGTCTCGTCTAGACTATGGAAATTCTCTTCTTGCCGGCATCCCTGACACTCTACTCAACAAGCTCCAAAAGGTTCAAAATAGTGCTGCTAGGTTAGTTTTTAGATGTCCCAAGAGAACTCACACCACTCCACTCCTTCGTGCCCTGCACTGGCTCCCCATCGCTCAGAGGATAGATTATAAACTTAGTAGTATGTGTTACAACGTCTTCAACCAAACTGCACCACACGCACTCACAGAAATTCTCACAGTCTACACTCCTTCTAGATCCCTCCGTTCATCTGGTGACACAAAAATGTTCAAAGTTCCCCGACGCAATAAGAAAACTCAAGGACAACGTGCCTTCTCCTACATCGGCCCTGTAACCTGGAATAGCCTGCCTCTCTCTGCCGACCCAGTTCAAAAGCTCCCTCAAGACCCACCTTTTCCGATCCGCCTTTTCTGCTGATCAGTGAGAAGCAGTTACTTCACCTTGTACAAAATGTTTGGCACCGATGTATAATATTCTTTTAGAGTTTTTTAATAATGTACAGTTAGATATTTGCTTTATTATCCTTTATTTTGTACTTGTTTTATTATTATTATTATTTTTTGTATGGTTGATTGTGTGGAATGTAAGGTTGTGAGATTGTTATGTGCGAGTGTATGCATGAAGCGCCTTTGTAAACGCCACGAGCTTCCCTTTGGGAAGGTGTGCGCGTATAAATAATCATTATTATTATTATTATTATTATAACCAAAGGGCACAGCAGGACAAGTCCGAGTCTTTTGGTACTGGAGTTTTCTATGCTCCACAGATTTTGAACCGTTACAGTCCGTTCTTGTTTTCATAATCTGACATGTGAAACACTCTCCACTTTGCTTCTAGCTATGGCACACGAAGGTAGCGAGATTCACGCACTCGCTGGCTTACTGGGAGACGTAGTATTCAATAGAAACGTTCTATCTCATTCTTTTACGGCCAGACTTCTTAGCCAATAATCAGAAGTCAGGATAACCATCTCTGATGGTCTAAGTTATTCCTCTTTATAGGTGTCTCGCCACAGGCGATCCAGTCTTATGAATCTGACCAGTTAGATCACTATGCTCCTTCCTTTCTCATACAAGGAGTTAAGATCACAACAAAAGCTACTCTCATCGTCTTTGTACACAAAGAGGGATAAGGACATATCTATGTTGGTCCTACAATCACGAGATTATTTTAAGTCCTTGACTCCTCCTACTGGAGATCTGAGGATGTTTTTGTTTCGGTCAACTTTTACCTGCGCGACAATTCCATTGCGCGGCAGGACAGTACCAAGGCTCTACCAGCAATGGTAGCAGCTGGGCAATTGTTGCCTAGTTTATAGGTGAGCATCCCACCACCTTAATTAGCAATCTGCTTTATATGAATTGGGATAAGATATGTAATTTAATCGAAAATTTTAATGTAAATTTTCATTTGATTAATATACTTACCCAATTCATATACTGAAGTCCCTCCCGCCTACCCCGCTTTAGTTCCCCTAAAAATATAATGGGGCGCTTCGAGCGAATGAATTTACAAGATGGCGGCGGGAGCACGCGTGCTCAGAGCATGCAGGGAGGGTATCCCGGTCATGACGTCATTGTGACGGTCAAGGCTGTTCTATTTTTAGGGTACTTTCCCCCTTACCAGGGTGAGCGTAGTTTTCAGCGTCCTAGCACTAAACTGAAGTAAATTGCTTTATATGAATTGGGTAAGTATATTAATGTAATCAAATGAAAATTTACATTAAAATTTTCAATTATGGGGTTAGTGCTAGGACTGGTTGGTCCGGTGTCAGAATAATGTGACTGGGTGAGACATGAAGCCTGTGCTGCAACTTCTGTCTTTTTTTTCATTTTTTTTCATTACTTTATTGTCCCATCAACAACCTTCGTCCTATCTCTGTTCTATCGGTGCTCTCTAAGCCTCTTGAGATGCATATCCATAAACATGTAATCCATCACATGGAAAGCCACGATCTTTTTTACCAATTCCAATCTGGTTTTCGTAAGTTTCATTCTTGTTCCACGGCTCTTGTCCGTCTCTGTGACACCTGGCTGTCGGCTATCAACGATTCCAAATTAGTTGGTGCAGTTTTCCTCGATCTGAGGAAAGCGTTTGAAACAGTCGATCACAATATTCTCATAACTAAACTAAAGTTTTATATAAACAACAGTGATACAGTTAAGTTGCTTGCATCGTTCATCACGAACAGATCCCAGCGGGTATATCTAAATGGTCAATATTCACAAGATGGTGTTCTAAATTGCGGAGTTCCTCAGGGGTCCATTCTTGGCCCACTTTTATTTAGTATCTTCATAAACGACCTACCTTTGCATATTACGAATAAAAATGTATCTTGTGAGCTTTTTGCTGATGATAGCTCTCTTCACTCATCGTCCAAAAAAATAGTTCAAGTGGAGGCTGACCTTCAGCAGGGAATCAACGACGTTGAACAGTGGTGTAGTAACAACAAAATGACCCTGCATCCCAAAAAATCCAGCAGTATGGTAGTCACATCTAGACAGAAACATCAGAGAGCGCCCCTTCTCCTCAACTTAAAACTGCACTCAGATCCTATAGAACAGGTTTCACCACACAGAGTACTAGGAATTGAAGTTGACCAGGAGCTTAGGTGGAACATACACGTTAAAAATATCTGTAAAAAGCTGTCAAGCAATCTCCATCTCCTATCTAAACTAAAACCCTTTGTAGACAAGGAGGGACTGAAAATGTTTTACGTGGCACACTGTCTATCATATATTAATTATGCCTCCACTGTATGGTGCGGTGCCAGTGAAAATATAATGAAAAAACTAAACTCCTTGCACAGAAGAGGTGCTAAGCTTATTGTAACCAATCCTTATCTGTCCACGTCAGAAAAGTTGAAGGTAGCCAATATTCTTCCACTTCAACAGCAGTTTGATGACAACATCTTAATTCTAATGTACAAGGCGTTCAATGAGCTGGCCCCACCATACCTAAATGCATTCTTGACTAAAGCTTCCGAGCGCTATGTGTCAAACAAATCTATATATATATATTACCAAGGACTCGCATAGATCTATACAAAACTAGCTTTGCTTTTGTGGGACCTTCACTGTGGAACTCTCTTCCTTCGAATGTACAAACGTGCCGTTCATTGAACGCATTCAAAACCTCCCTCAGGAAACACATACTGAGGTCTTCATAAGTTACGCTGCCGGTATTGTAGCTAGCTTTGTTAATTATAATTATTTTATTACTCTGAAATATTGACTGCTGCATGCCTACATAATGCTAAATCTACCTGTCTTGGTAGGCTCACTGTGTGCTTGTTGAATGGCACTTAGTTGTGTGTATATTATTATTAGTATTATATGTGTTCCTCCTTGTGCGTCTGCGTGTGAGTGCGCAAATGTGATTGCGTAATTAATGTTCCAATCTGTAATTGCTTTATTGATGTTCCATTCATGTATTTTCTACTACTTTTCTCATTTATTATTACTGTATGCTTGATGTTTCTATGATTCTAGTCGGGCGCACGCGTGAATATGTGTTTGTGTGAATGTAAAGGGCACATTGTAAGATTAAGCCTATGGCCTAAAATGTCTATCCTTTATGTGAATAAAATGTTCTAAGTCTAAGTCTAAGTCTCTCTCTCTCTCTCTCTCTCTCTCTCTCTGTGACTCTCTCTCTCTCTCTCTGACTCTCTCTCTTTCTCTCTCTCTTTCTGAGTCAGTTACACACACACACACACACACACACACACACACACACACACACACACACACACACACACACACACACACATACACACACACACAAAGACCATGCCCCGCTGTGTTTTCTTTATGGTGCGGCTATGGTTGTGTTGCACGATATCGCTACTGCTGTGGAAAGCGAAAGTAGTTTTTTGACTCACATGCGAAGCAAAAGTGAGTCTATGTACTCACCCGAGTCGTCCGTCCGGCCGTCCGGCCGTCCGGCCGTCCGGAAAACTTTAACGTTGGATATTTCTTGGACACTATTCAGTCTATCAGTACCAAATTTGGCAAGATGGTGTATGATGATAAGGCCCCAAAAAACATACATAGCATCTTGACCTTGCTTCAAGGTCAAGGTCGCAGGGGCCATAAATGTTGCCTAAAAAACAGCTATTTTTCACATTTTTCCCATTTTCTCTGAAGTTTTTGAGATTCAATACCTCACCTATATACAGGGTTCGTACAGAGTCCTTGAACCCTGGAAAACTCCTTGAAAATTGGAAAACCTTTTCCAGGCCTTGAAAAGTGCTTGAAAATAGAGTTTTGTTAAATAGTCATTGAAAAGTACTTGATTTTTCCAAATTGTTGCCTATACATTTCGTCAGCAGCTTGTCTTATTTAAAACAAAATGCAACCCCCTTTTTTTCCTTCAAATACAGTACACACATTTTGGGAGAATAAAAGATCGAGTGAAAACGAAAGCAGACGAACTAACTATTACTAGTCACCCGTAGTTGCTTCCCTTCCCGGAAGTTGGCAAGGGAAACAACTACGGAATGACTAATAGTTTGCAGACTTGAAAAACTGAAGGTAAGCTTGGTGCTTTGAATTAATTTGGGGAAAATCATGTCCTTGAAAAGCATTTTTTGGTCCTGAAAATGTCCTTGAAAACTCATTGAATTGTATCAGCTCTGCCCTGCAGGAACCCTGTATATATGATATATAGGGCAAAGTGAGCCCCATCTTTTGATACCAGTTTGGTTTACCTTGCTTCAAGGTCAAGGTCACAGGAGCTCTTCAAAGTTGGATTGTATACATATTTTGAAGTGACCTTGACCCTGAACTATGGAAGATAACTGTTTCAAACTTAAAAATTATGTGGGGCACATGTTATGCTTTCATCATGAGACACATTTGGTCACATATGATCAAGGTCAAGGTCACTTTGACCCTTATGAAATGTGACCAAAATAAGGTAGTGAACCACTAAAAGTGACCATATCTCATGGTAGAAAGAGCCAATAAGCACCATTGTACTTCCTATGTCTTGAATTAACAGCTTTGTGTTGCATGACCTTGGATGACCTTGACCTTGGGTCAAGGTCACATGTATTTTGGTAGGAAAAATGTGTAAAGCATGTGAGTTGTATGGGCTTTGCCCTTCTTGTTTACATTTTTCTGCGTGGTGGCGCCACAGGGCTTCCTGTTTCAAATTTCAGCGCCGTATGAAGCGTCTCTGTGTACTCTACCGTCTCTGTGTACTCTACCGTCTCTGTAGATACTAATTTGCATCACCTATATCACTTGCATTCCTTTCAGTGCCGGACAGGGAGGTCAAAACAGCTACCATGACTGCAGTGCAGTCATTGGGCGGTAAAGCTGCAGTCAACACAGCTACCATGACTACATTGCAGTCATTGGACGGAAAAGCTGCAGTCAACACAGCTACCATGACTACAGTGCAGTCTTTGGTCGGAAAAGCTGCAGTCAACACAGCTACCATGCCTACAGTGCAGTCATTGGACGGAAAAACTGCAGTCAACACAGCTACCATGACTACAGTGCAGTCATTGGACGGAAAAACTGTAGTCAACACAGCTACCATGACTACAGTGCAGTCATTGGTCGGAAAGGCTGCAGTCAACACAGCTACCATGCCTACAGTGCAGTCATTGGACGGAAAAGCTGCAGTTAATGGGCACAGTGATGCCTGGCTCAAACCAGAGATTCAGACACCAGAAATACAGACTGCAGTCGACAATTGTTTTCATACTTGGCTGAAACAAGAAATACAAACACTAGAAACACAGACTGCAGTCAACACTCACAGTGATACCAGGCTGAAACAAGAGATACAGACACAAGAAACACAGGCTGCAGTTGACTCTCATATTAGCAATACATGGCTGAAACAAGAGATACAGACACCAGAAACACAGACTGCAGTCAACACTCATAGCGATACCTGGCTGAAACAAGAGATACAGACACAAGAAACACAGGCTGCAGTTGACTCTCATATTAGCAATACATGGCTGAACCAAGAGATACAGACACCAGAAACACAGACTGCAGTCGACACTCATAGCGATATCTGGCTAAACCAAGAGACACAGACACCAGAAATACAGACTGCAGTCGACACTCATAGTGGTACC
>NC_090260.1:42501545-42529045 GCF_037325665.1 Littorina saxatilis | reverse complement strand
GCGTTTTATGGCATATTATCAAACCGTACACATTTCCCAAATGCACAAACCATTCTTTTATTACACAAATGTGTTCATCAAAGACTAATGTATCACTTAAAACACCAAAAAAAATCAACTGAAAAGGTTTAGTTTGTCACAAATGTCCAAGCACCCCCCCAGCACCTTTTGGCAAAGCCTCATATATATATATGAAGTCTTATATCGCGCGCGTATCTCCAGACTCGGACTCAAGGCGCAGGGATCTATTTATGCCGTGTGAGATGGAATTTTTTACACAATACATCACGCATTCACATCGACCAGCAGATCGCAGCCATTTCGGCGCATATCCTACTTTTCACGGCCTATTATTCCAAGTCACACGGGTATTTTGGTGGACATTTTTTATCTATGCCTATACAATTTTGCCAGGAAAGACCCTTTTGTCAATCGTGGGATCTTTAACGTGCACACCCCAATGTAGTGTACACGAAGGGACCTCGGTTTTTCGTCTCATCCGAAAGACTAGCACTTGAACCCACCACCTAGGTTAGGAAAGGGGGGAGAAAATTGCTAACGCCCTGACCCAGGGTCGAACTCGCAACCTCTCGCTTCCGAGGGCAAGTGCGTTACCACTCGGCCACCCAGTCCTTAGCAATGTGTGTAGTGCCAGGTTTTTACGGTCTGGTGATTTGAAGCAACACATGGTTACACATACAGGGGAGAAAAAGCATGCATGCAATCAGTGTGGTGCCAGGTTTTTACGGTCTCATCAGTTGATGCGACATGTCAACACATACAGGGGAGAAAAAGCATGCATGCAATGAGTGTGGTGCCAGGTTTTTATGCTCTGGTCATTTAAAGCAACACTTGTCAACACATACAGGGGAGAAAAAGCATGCATGCAATGAGTGTGGTGCCAGGTTTTTACAGTCTGGTCATTTGAAGCGACACATGTCAAATACGGGAGAGAAAAAGTATGAGTGTACTGTGTGATGCTAGTTTTAAACTTTCGTCTTATTTGAAGCAACACATATGTTAACACATACAGGAGAGAAAAAGCATTTCGGTACAGAGTGTAATGCCAGGTTTTAGAGAAGCATCGATATTGTTGCCGTTTTCTGATCAGTGTCAAGCTCAGTTGGCGTTCTTTAAAACTTCATAAACTGGGACCTAAATGCGAAATGCGAAATAAACCACAAAAAAAACCGACTTGGCGCTGGGAGGAGCCACAGCCAGCCAGGCAGTCTGATAGAACAGCCGAACGCGTCACACATTGACGAGAAATATAACGTAATAAAAAGATTACGTCACGGTCGAAAGTCTGACGTCAATTAATGCATCACTGATGACGTCATGCCTCCCTGTAGTCTTTTTCTCTCGCGCGGTGTGTGTGTGTTCATTTTGTGCACATGTGTTAGTGTTACTGTTTGTGTGTGTGTGTGTGTGTGTGTGTGTGCACGTGCATGAGTTTGTACTCGTGTGTGTGTGTGTGTGTGTGTGTGTGTGTGTGTGTGTGTGTGTGTGTGTGTGTGTGTGTGTTAGGGAGGCCCACTGTCGTAAGCGTAAATAGTGCACAGAAGGTATTTTTTAGAGTGCTGTAAACAGCTTCAAAATTAAGCAATGTTCTTATAGTTCAGGTTTGAAATGTAAAAGTACTTATAGAATTGTTGTGCAAAGTTTGAAGCCTGTTAGAATTATACATTTGGAGGTATTGGACTGTAAAGTCAGGCATATATGCGATTTTTTCACAATTGGGAAGTTATGTACAGGGCGACAAATTAAAAAAAGCAAAAAGAAATGACCATTTCGGTTTTATTTTATAAAACAAATTGCAGCAACCACAAATGTATCACAGTTGAACCAATAAATGCAATAAAAAGGGTTTTATAGCCGATTGCAATTTTAGGCTATATTGACGTCATCATACGAAATTTAAGAAACGCGAACAAGCAAATCTTCAGTGGTTTTACAGGTAAAGATTTCATACGATATATCAAATTGAAGATCTCTTTGTGTACAATCTAGCTGTCATACTTTTGATGCTGTATAATCAAAACTTAAGCTTGAAAATTAATATTTTCAAAAATAATGAATTTAAAATAAAAACTATATTGCAATGTCAATCTTTATAAACATTTGTAACCTCACATTTTAGCATATTTCCACACATTGAATGATAATAATGTTACTTCCAAACAAGAAAACACTAACTACAGCACAAGTTTGCAGTTATGCGTTATATTTTAATCTGCCTGACTCCCGCAGTGGGGCACTGCGGTTATGAAATTAAAAGCCCCTCCTGTTTTTGGAACCGCAGGAGCTTTCTAGTTTGCTGTTAGGTAGATTTTTGGTTCCTCTTTCCTGTCATGCTCTCTTTTTCTTCATGAATTCTTTTCTTTTTTCTGCCTTCTTGCTCATTCACCTGTATTTTTTCCAAAAATCTCTTCTCTTGCCGCTTGTCTCGCGATTCATGTATAGTTTAATCTGTTAGTGTTCTGATGTAAGTCCAGCAGTAGATAGGTTAAGCCTATTTTAACATACTGGAAACTGGTAATCTTCCAGTAGGTATTAATTTAGTTTTACTAAAGCCTGCTGGGACACAAGTAATGGGTTAGTGCATTTGTAAACAGGAATCGCTTGACAAGTGGCCCCCTTCATCCCCCCCTTCCTCGTCCTGATATGGCTCTGCGTAGTCGACTGGACGTTAAGCAACAAATAAACAAACAAACAAACAAATCTGCCTGACTGAAAATGTGTGCGTTTCTTCCTCAACCTGTATATCCGCGATTATATAGCAAATTATGTGTATGTAAGTGTGTATATATCCATGTATGCAGGTATGTATGTGTGTATGTATGTACGTATGTATGTATCCTTATGTATTTATGTGAATCTCTCTCTCTCTCTCTCTCTCTCTCTCTCTCTCTCTCTCTCTCTCACACACACACATACACACACACACACACACACACACATACACACACACACACACATACATTCACCAACACACACACAATATCTGTTATCCTTGTTGTGGTGCAATTAAGGTCAGGTATACAGCATGACAAAATCCCCTTCAATGCAATAATGACACAAACAACAGATTTTCCAACAAAACTGTCATAGCAACACAGACATTGTCTAATCAATGAAATGTAACAAATACAGTTGCATAACAGAACAAAGAAACATTTGAATATAACATCAGGTATTTAGCGCCAAAAAGAAACCTAAGTCAGATCATTAGTTATGAGAACCAATTAAGAACATCCAGGCATGGTACTCTTCCGCCGATCGGCGGAAATCCGCCGAAAACGAAAATCCGAAAAAAAACAAAAAGAAAAATTAAAAAAAACAAGAGGCGAAGCCATCAAGGCTCACGTAAGAAATCGACAAACAGTAACACAAACTCAATCACTCCGTCACACACACACACACATACACACACACACTCTCACACACATACACACACACACACACACACACACACACACACACACACACACACACACACAGAAAGAGCATAGGTGAAACTGTGCAAGAAAGCGAGACACTAGATCTAGATCTGTCTGTCTGCATGTACAGACACGACTGCCAACTAGTCTCGGCGCGCTCAAAATAATAATGACCGAGACTGTCAGTACTTCCTTCGCGTGACGTCTAACCCTCTTACGTCATAATGTGACGTCAATGTAATGTGACGTCTTCAAATGTTAGAGTTTCTACCACAGACATACACACGCACAGACGCACGCACGCACGCACGCACGCACAGACAGACAAAGTTACGATCGCATAGGCTACACTTACGTGAGCCAAAAATCAATAAAAAAAAAAAATCTGCTGATTGACTTGAGATTATTATTTTTTCTTACTCAAGCCTTGTTATCTTTCACTTATATCCCTCTCAGCTTCAAGGAGAGGGCACTAAACACATTTGAATTAGTAAAAAGTCGTCAGCTTCAGGGGGCCTTGCCCCCTGACCCCCACAAGGGGCGCTGCCCCTGGACCCCCGGCTTTATTTCAGCTGAAACTGCCATTCCTTCAGTACCATGCCTGAACATCAAACAACTCAGCATAAAAGTCATTTCAAGTCATCAGTCACACTTTAAATGTCAAAAATCGTCGGGAATTTAATCCAGCATTATAATAATACCATCAATAAACACACAAGCATGAAGATGAAACAGAACAGACGGAAATTGTAGCACCGAAATGAATTCTGCAAACACATTGCGATCAAAGAAGAACACCAGGTGACTTTGTGTATTAAAGCCATCGTTAAACAGACATTACACATTCAATGAGATGTACCAACAGATCAGGTAATTCCGTGCTACAAAACCCAGTGCAGATCATAGTCTAAAAGACATCGAGATATTACTAAATTATACAGTACTTCAGCGCCATATAATAATGTAAGATCATCAGTCACACAAAACCGAGATGTAACAAAAAAATCGGGTAATTCGATCGATCAGCACCATATGAAAACATTGCAGATCATTAGCCACACAAACAAAGAGATGAAACAAAAACATCAGGTAATTCGATCGATCGGCACCATATAAAAACAGTTACACAAGTTCTCAATGAAAGTGAAGAACGAAGCGGTTCCGCAGGTTGAAATGCCACCTTTTTTTTTTGGAGTAGGCCTAACCCAAGACACACGCTTGACTTGGAAGCCATATATTGCAGCCACAGAAGCAACAGCGATGAACAAATTCGCACTGACGAAATGAGAGTGCAGACAGGCTCGCAAGTCTTCCCAAGTTCCACATCTCCACTTCTTACACTAAAGCCAAGTGAAACGGAAGTCAAACTGAATGGAAGCAAAAGAACAACAACTAAAGCCCACAGAAGGAGCCATACCACCATTCTTTGCCTACGCACTGGTCACTGTGGGCTGAATAAACAGAGGGGGAATCGAGACGAGGGTCGTGGTGTATGTGTGTGTGTGTGTATATATGTGTGTGTCTGTTCGTCTGTGTGTCTGTCTGTGTGATTCTGATTAAAAGTGAATGTGCATGTCTATGGGTGTTTTTGTGTAAGTATGTATGTATGTATGTATATATATACAGTCGACTCCGGTTAATCGGCCACTTTTGGGACTGACTGAATTATGGCCGATTATCCGAAGTGGCCGATTATCCGAACATCGCATCGGGAAGTTCCTCAGAACAAAAATATTGGATGTTGGAAGTTACTTATGGTAGCGGAAAGCGGAAGTTTCGTGCATTGGCATACGTGCTCTACATGTCTCCAAAAAATGTGTCCAGTGTCGTCTGCTTCTGTTTGGCACTGGCACGTTTCCTCACTGCAGCACAGACAACGTCCAGGCAATGCAGTTCTTCTTCCCCGAAGGCATTTTCCAGGGCATATTGAACCAATCAACCAATGCCTCGTCCACTTCATCGTCTTTTCCTCCTCTTTTCCTTTTCTTTGAGACAGACAAGCGTCCACCTACAGCTTCACTCCTGAGATGATCCTCGTCGTTAATCCATCGACAAAGGGTTTTTCTTGGGACTCCTAACTGATTTGCAAGCTGCAATTTTGATGTGTTAGGCGGATATCCTTTCACTTTGTCCAAGAATTCAAGTTTTTCCAAGACGCTGTAATCTTTCCTTTTCGTCGCCATGGTTTGTGCAAAGAGGCTTTCGGCACAAGCAAGTCAGTGTTTGACTGTCAGTTGTTTCGATCACAGTGTGTAAACTCAGTAAACTCGCTGGCAGACCTTTGTGCTGTCATATGAGTAATGATCATGGAACCACTCACAAAAACGTGAAAGTGTGAGGTGGCCGTTTAGCCGACTGTGCAAAGTTTTCGTGGTGGCCGATTAACCGAACATTTTAACACATAATATGAAGAAAAGATTCGGTCCCAGGGAAAATAGGCCGATTATCCGGATGGCCGATTAACCGGAATTGACTATGTGTGTGTGTGTGTGTCCGTGTGTGTGTGCGTGTGTCCGTGTGTGTTTGTGTCTGAAATTCAGGATCCAACTGTGGCCATGTGCACGTGTGTCTGTGTTTATGTGTGTGTGTTTGAAAAAAATGATGTTGTCTGTAGGTAGACAAAGAAGAGAGTGCCCGAACGAGGTCAAGGGGAAAGCATCCACGCGAAGCTGGCTGGCACAATCTCTGGCATTACCCAGCGATTGGTCCATGTGCTACTCATTAATATTCATGGGGTTACAGCAGAGGAATTCCGATTTCCCATAAATGTCCTTGTTTCCCACAAGACTTTTTGTGTTCGTGTGTGCGTGAGTATGTATGCATGTGTGTGTGACTTGGAATAATAGGCCGTGAAAAGTAGGATATGCGCCGAAATGGCTGCAATCTGCTGGTCGATGTGAATGCGTGATGTATTGTGTAAAAAAATTCCATCTCACACGGCATAAATAGATCCCTGCGCCTTGAGTCCGAGTCTGGAGGTGACGCGCGCGATATAAGACTTCATAATTATAATGATAATAATAAAGTGTCTGTCTGTCTTTGTGATTCTGGATCAACATTTATTAGTGTGTGTGTGTGTGTTTTGTGAGAGAACGTTTTACCGAGAATTTACTTTGCAAAGTGAGTATCTATGTACAGCTAGGTTACTTCGAAAAGGGCTTCTGCGTGCTGATCAGTCCTGTGAAGCAATTCATGTTGCAGTGAGGTAGCTACGTGTTTTGTCCGTGTTTTTAACCAAAATGTCATTGTCCACCAACAAACCTTCTCCTTGGGTCTGTTAATGTTGCTGGGTCACGGGGTCCTGCCGGCGTGTTGTCAATAGCCTGTTTCTCATAATAATACTTGTGGCGAAGGTGAGTCATATAAGCATTTGCGGTTCTTGTTAGATCTGTTCACTATAATGGATCTACTCAAGGCCGCGTCGCAGAGACAAAAATCATTTCCACAACCGGAAGGCTCGGTTATTCTTTTTAAAGATGTTGCTAGTTCGTTGATCTAACTTTGGTGGGGAGTTGAAAAACCTAAAATTGTAACGTATTTGCATGTGACATTTTCACGGCATGCCTTGATTTAGCCTTCGGCGGTGAAACAGTTGAAAAGCGTTTTAATTCAATCGCAAGGCAAAGTCAAACACATTTACATCAGTATGAGAACAGACTTCCGGATAGATCTGTTGCAGCGATCTTTCACTACACAATATATTTTTCTGTTTTAAATAAGTTTTCTTTGTGAGCTCGTGGAAAATAAGCGATAATTTCGAATTTCCGCTTGTCGCGACGTCAAGTTTTTCACTGTGCATACTCTGATACTGAACACTGCGTAGCAAACTGATTCAGCTTTTGCATGACTGCGAGAGTTGATCAGCTTTTGGTTTTTCACTTCAATCGCTTGTCAAGGTCAAGAAGCCAAAGCACATACTGATGAGAAAAATGTTACTGAACTTACTGGAAGATGTATCTCTTGAGATCAATGAGAAGAAAGATCAAGCGACTTCCTAAAACGCCTGTGTTTAAAAGAAAACACTGTGTTCAGAATTAACCCTTTCAACAACGTAATGATATTTTTGTAAGTTGCTCTTTTAAACATATAATAACAGAAAGTTGATTGTATCGCACGCAAAATTACATGAATCTTGTTAGAATATCTTTCCTTTGCGAGTCTTTGGAACTGGGGCGATAATTTCGAGTGTTTCAGCTTGCCGCGGCGTCATGCAAATAGCTGTATCACTCTGTAAATGACTAGTAGTCACCTGGCTGGCTATAGTGGAAAGGTTACTTTTGGTGGTCACATTAGATATTATGTTTTTTTAGAAGGTTCGTTTTATTTGCAGCCACAGTTCGGTAAACGACAAATGGCTAAACCCAACCACCTAAGAATGAGAAGCGCTTTTGTAACATGACCCATATTCTGCAAAAATGCAGCCATGACGCAGGGGGTAGGTTACAAAAAACCGTCATGTACGGCTTGACTGCATACGGATATAAGCAAATTATACCTTAAACGAAAGCTAAAGATTTTTGCCATCAGACAGCAAGTAAAATGCCTAATTCGTATACACAGTTTTATTTTTAACAACATCTGTATAACATGCGGACGACAAAACAGGAAATGCCATTTTCTCAATCGATATGTTTAGCTAACTGAACGCCTGGTTGAAACCGCAATCAAAAACATCTTGAAAATTGTTTATTCTCACAACTAGAATTATTTTACATCAACAATTGTTAATTTACCGAGGAAAACAACAGTCACATCAGATACATAATGGATGATTTTGAATCAACTCCGAAAATCGAACCGGGTCGAAGCAAAAAAGAGTTTACACATACACAGGCTTGAAAAGGATAATTTGGTTCAATCTGTTAGATTTTTACCCATAACGTTAAAGATCAGCTTAATACAAAAGGAAAGTGATCATTGTAAAAGGATTTTGCTATCGCAAAATAATTCAACTTCCGGTTTTACCACATGGCGTCCATAATATTATCAATTTATTACATAGCGTGCATTTGTCAGAAATGATACAAAATGTTAGAAGCGATCTTAAAGTGAAAGTAACGTTTAATAAAAGTATGCGCATTTATTTATTGATTGATATAATATGACTAAAATGATGGACATGTAGTTTAAACGTACAAAACGACATTTTGTACACTACCTCTCTAAAAAAAAACGCGACTGTGTAAATTAGGTCATTGTTAGTGATGAAAACGGGTTTTCTTTAAAAGATAACACGCAAACTGTGAAGTTCAAGCCCATAAATGATTTTAGTACGACTTCTTCAAAACAGGTCTGTTTTTCACTCCACCAGTTTCAGTTTTAATAAAATATATGTATAGCTCTCATTTTCAAAATTTTTTTTATCTGCAATTCACCCAAGTTAACCAAATACACAATGAACCCAGAAGGTATTAGAGTGAGACACTTTACAGTGAAATATGTTATGATTCCCCTTATTTCAAAATATATGCATTTTAATTGGCAGACACGATTCACGTCGTTGGTACGTGTCCTCTGGTGAGGCAACCGTTAGCATTTTTTGTCGTAAAAATTGACATTTTTTAACATAAATCATGGACAAAAAACTAATTCTACAAAAAGTGCAGGTTTTCTTGGTATAGTCAGTTAAAGCATCTTAAAATTTAAAAAATTGTGCAATTACGTGTCTGTATTTGAAATGGCAGAAAATATTGAATGAAAGTGATTTTTGACTGATTGAAACCCTACCCCCACTAACAAAATGTGCCCTGAGATTAGGGGTGTTAGTTGAAGATGAATGAATAAGGGCTATGGTTTTCCCCTAAAGTATTCAAAACCTAAACATATACATAGGCAAGATGTTCTACATTAACACAATTAACTTTTTAAACATATACACATGCTTAGTACACGATACTTCCGGTTGTTCTACCGGATGACTTATACATTTAGGGGGTAAACACCTTATCGTAGAAAAAGCTTTATTTTCAAAAAGTGCAAGTAATTATTAACAAGTCGCGTAAGGCGAAAATACAACATTTAGTCAAGTAGCTGTCGAACTCACAGAATGAAACTGAACGCAATGCAACGCAGCAAGACCGTATTCTCGTAGCATCGTCAGTCCACCGCTCATGGCAAAGGCAGTGAAATTGACAAGAAGAGCGGGGTAGTAGTTGCGCTGAGAAGGATAGCACGCTTTTTTGTACCTCTCTTCGTTTTAACTTTCTGAGCGTGTTTTGAATCCAAACATATCATATCTATATGTTTTTTGAATCAGGAACCGACAAGGAATAAGATGAAAGTGTTATTAAATTGATTTCGAAAAAAAAAAATTTGATAAGTTTTATATATTTAATTTTCAGAGCTTGTTTTTAATCCAAATATAACATATTTATATGTTTTTGGAATCAGCAAATGATGGAAAATAAGATGAACGTAAATTTGGATCGTTTTATAAATTTTTAATTTTTTTACAATTTTCAGATTTTTAATGACCAAAGTCATTAATTAATTTTTAAGCCACCAAGCTGAAATGCAATACCGAAGTCCGGGCTTCGTCGAAGACTACTTGATCAAAATTTCAACCAATTTGGTTGAAAAATGAGAGCGTGACAGTGCCGCCTCAACTTTCACGAAAAGCCGGATATGACGTCATCAAAGACATTTATCAAACAAGTCGCGTAAGGCGAAAATACAACATTTAGTCAAGTAGCTGTCGAACTCACAGAATGAAACTGAACGCAATGCCATTTTTCAGCAAAACCGTAGGCCTATACTCGTAGCATCGTCAGTCCACCGCTCATGGCAAAGGCAGTGAAATTGACAAGAAGAGTGGGGTAGTAGTTGCGCTAAGAAGGATAGCACGCTTTTCTGTATCTCTCTTTGTTTTAACTTTCTGAGCGTGTTTTTAATCCAAACATATCATATCTATATGTTTTTGGAATCAGGAACTGACAAGGATTAAGATGAAAGTGTTTTTAAATTGATTTCGACAATTTAATTTTTATAATAATTTTTATATATTTAATTTTCAGAGCTTGTTTTTAATCCAAATATAACATATTTATATGTTTTTGGAATCAGAAAATGATGGAGAATAAGATGAACGTAAATTTGGATCGTTTTATAAATTTTTTTTTTTTTTTACAATTTTCAGATTTTTAATGACCAAAGTCATTAATTAATTTTTAAGCCACCAAGCTGAAATGCAATACCGAAGTCCGGGCTTCGTCGAAGATTACTTGACCAAAATTTCAACCGATTTGGTTGAAAAATGAGGGCGTGACAGTGCCGCCTCAACTTTCACGAAAAGCCGGATATGACGTCATCAAAGCCATTTATCAAAAAAATGAAAAAAACGTTCGGGGATTTCATACCCAGGAACTCTCATGTCAAATTTCATAAAGATCGGTCCAGTAGTTTAGTCTGAATCGCTCTACACACACACACACACACACACACACACACACACACACACACACACACGCACATACACCACGACCCTCGTCTCGATTCCCCCCTACGTTAAAACATTTAGTCAAAACTTGACTAAATGTAACAAGTCGCGTAAGGCGAAAATACAATATTTAGTCAAGTAGCTGCCATTTTTCAGCAAGACCGTATACTCGTAGCATCGTCAGTCCACCGCTCATGGCAAAGGCAGTGAAATTGACAAGAAGAGCGGGGTAGTAGTTGCGCTAAGAAGGATAGCACGCTTTTCTGTACCTCTCTTTGTTTGAACTTTCTGAGCGTGTTTTTAATCCAAACATATCATATCTATATGTTTTTGGAATCAGGAACCGACAAGGAATAAGATGAAAGTGTTTTTAAATTGATTTGGACAATTTAATTTTGATAATAATTTTTATATATTTAATTTTCAGAGCTTGTTTTTAATCCGAATATAACATATTTATATGTTTTTGGAATCAGCAAATGATGGAGAATAAGATAAACGTAAATTTGGATCGTTTTATAAATTTTTATTTTTTTTTACAATTTTCTGATTTTTAATGACCAAAGTCATTAATTAATTTTGAAGCCACCAAGCTGAAATGCAATACCGAACCCCGGGCTTCGTCGAAGATTACTTGACCAAAATTTGAACCAATTTGGTTGAAAAATGAGGGCGTGACAGTGCCGCCTCAACTTTCACGAAAAGCCGGATATGACGTCATCAAAGACATTTATCAAAAAAATGAAAAAAACGTTCGGGGATTTCATACCCAGGAACTCTCATGTCAAATTTCATAAAGATCGGTCCAGTAGTTTAGTCTGAATCGCTCTACACACACACACACACACACAGACACACACACACACGCACACACACACGCACATACACCACGACCCTCGTCTCGATTCCCCCCTCTACGTTAAAACATTTAGTCAAAACTTGACTAAATGTAAAAACATCACGGCTGTGGCCGCCATTTTGGATTTTCTCTGTGGACCTCCCTATGTGTGTATGTGTGTGAGTGTGCCGCGTGTGTGTAAGAAAGAGAGAGATAGAGAGAGAGAGGGAGTGAGGGAGAGAGAGTGTGTGTGTGTGTGTGTGAATGTGTGTGTGCATTTTCACTGTGATCAAATAAAAGAGAAAGGTCACGGTCACCACGCACATCCTCGGCTCGCATGCAATGTATTTATAGCAAAGGGAATGCCTGTAATTCACACAGAGCAATCACTTGGTCTTAAACGTGCACAAGACAAAAACTTTCATACTGGGGGAGCGAGCCAGTCTGAAGAGTACTCGGGTCCAGCGCGAGCGTTTTTACATTTAGTCAAGTTTTGACTAAATGTTTTAACGTAGAGGGGGGAATCGAGACGAGGGTCGTGGTGTATGTGCGTGTGTGTGTGTCTGTCTGTCTGTGTGTGTGTGTAGACCGATTCGGACTAAACTACTGGACCGATCTTTATGAAATTTGACATGAGAGTTCCTGGGTATGATATCCTCAGACGTTTTTTTCATTTTTTGGATAAATGTCTTTGATGACGTCATATCCGGCTTTTCGTGAAAAGTGAGGCGGCACTGTCACGCTCTCATTTTTCAACCAAATTGGTTGAAATTTTGGTCAAGTAATCTCCGACGAAGCCCGGACTTCGGTATTGCATTTCAGCTTGGTGGCTTAACAATTAATTAATGACTTTGGTCATTAAAAATCTGAAAATTGTAAAAAAAAAAAATTTTTCATAAAACGATCCAAATTTACGTTCATCTTATTCTCCATCATTTTCTGAGTCCAAAAACATATACATATGTTATATTTGGATTAAAAACAAGCTCTGAAAATTAAAAATATAAACATTATGATCAAAATTAAATTTTCGAAATCAATTTAAAAACACTTTTATCTTATTCCTTGTCGGTTCCTGATTCCAAAAACATATAGATATGATATTTTTGGATTAAAAACACGCTCAGAAAGTTAAAACGAAGATAGGTACAAAAAAGCGTGCTATCCTTCTCAGCGCAACTACTACCCCGCTCTTCTTGTCAATTTCACTGCCTTTGCCATGAGCGGTGGACTGACGATGCTACGAGTATACGGTCTTGCTGCGTTGCATTGCGTTCAGTTTCCTTCTGTGAGTTCGACAGCTACTTGACTAAATGTTGTATTTTCGCCTTACGCGACTTGTTTTTATTTTAGATCCCTTTGATGTCACGGAATGAACTTAGGACCAATTGGCCAGGGACAGGTAGAGTTCATTTGCTATGTGGGGGGACAGGTAGAGTTCATTTGCTATGTGGGGGGACAGGTAGAGTTCATTTGCTATGTGGGGGGACAGGTAGAGTTCATTTGCTATGTGGGGGGACAAAACACTGGACAGCCATGCAAACAAAGAAGACATATGATCGTGTTATATACTGAACGGCAAAAGTTAGGGACCGCCCTTGAAAAAACTAGCTGACTTCATCTGTGCCAAACTCCTTGTTCCTAAGTTTATAAAACCAAATGGCTGTCAGGCCGTACACACCAGTGGGTGAGCAATGCTCTGTTAGCAGGAAATTTGCTCGGGATCCACGGAGGCCTGGCTGGGGCACGAGACAGAAACTGCCAAACTGCAAAAAGTGGACCATTTTTACGCTGGCGCGTGGGCAAGCCTGGGCGGGAAAGATGAAAAATTCGTTATGCACGTGCAGGGGTGATGTGTTGAGAGTGAACTGTTGTCACCAGTTAGGCTTTATAGCCCCGCGATTTTCCGCTAGCCACCATCTTCTCACTATGCCTCCCAGATGACAAGCGCTTAGAACTGTACCCACGGAATACGGCGCTATTATAAGCTTCCTATTGATTGATTGAGATGAAAGGTGACCACCTTCAACAAAGCCCGGGCCATCGCATGGCTGCAAGACGGCGTAAGCAAGCGAGAAGTGGGCAGACGACTTGGAGTGTCCCATTCTGTCGTGGTCAGGCTGCATCAGAAGTTCCAGGCCACCAACAGCGTTCTTGAGAGGCCCAGGTCAGGACGGCCTGATTTTTTCAAGGACGGTCCCTAACTTTTGCCGTTCAGTATAGTTCTGGAAGTCTGTTGCGGTATTTCAAAGAGAGAGAACATTGTAGTTACGAGGATTGTGGGCAACATACAAACAAGCTTTATTTTTCCAACCAGCCCAGAGGACTACCCTAATAATTATAAACATGGACATTCACAAAGGAAAAAAAAAACCAGAATTACAGGAATATGTACACAAAGAGAGAGAGAGACAGACAGACACAGAGAGAAAAAGAGATAGCATACATAAATAATTGAACATAAATATTACACTGATTTTTGGATTAAAATTATGCTTTATTTCTCAAAGTAACGTGTGTATTCTAAGACTAAAGAGTATATGTACAACTAATCTATCTAGAGCTATGCAACAAAATAGAAAACCCAAGATTACATGTTTTCATAAGAAAATAACAAATCAATCAATACCAAAAATAGGTAGCCTTTTCTCAAGAATAAAATCACAGTTCTGAATTGCGTGTTTTCTTTTCTTGTCTTTTTTCACGATCGTTGTAGCTGATCGAAGATCGAGGCTCCTATGCTGCAGCCACGATTCGCTATACGGCCTCTACATCATATAACGCAATTTACAAAGGTGAAACAAGACTAAGAAAATGAATGAAATACGTAACTACTAATAACTGGAACCTCGCAGTGAGGAGGGTATTACCGCAAGTTGGTTTACATCTTTATGTAGTACCCGTGTACATATATTTGCTTTTGATTGCGAGGTTCCAAGTAGTCACACTATGTACCTTTATCGGATAAAAGCAAAATACTTTATTCATTAGCGACTATCACGTGATTGATCCAGGAATACACATTGAGACTTATATTAAAGGTATGTGCAGAGTCTAAGGAACACAACGGTACCAAAATCAAGAGTACTGGTCAAGAAACAAAGACGCACAAAGCAATTGAACCCTGTGACGGTCGTACGTAACAGCTTACTTGACCTTCACCGTAACATAAGACCACCCTTCAGTTTGGACACATACTCAGAACCAACGTCCTGAACCCCGATTCCTGTGCAGACTGGAGTTTTTTGATGAACTCATTTCGGAGATTGACACTAAAGGCATTTAAGATCGGAAAATCTGTCATTCATAAACACATTTACACTCAGCACAGAAAGCACACATGCCGTTGATTCGTGGTATATGTTCAAGTGGAGATATGGCCTTCAAGTGAGTGTGTGTGTGTGTGTGTGTGTGTGTGGGGGGGGCATTCAGTAAAAACCTAGCCAGGCCTGAGAATTCAGAGCTGCCAACTGCTACGTTTTAAGAGAAATTGCTACGCCAAGCAAACAAAGTCAGATACATGCAACAGTTCCCTCTTTTTTGTGTTAGCCCTGTTAAGTTCACGGTACTCATTTCTGCTTCACGCTCCGAGTAGCGGTCACAAAATGGGTCATAAAACATCGTCCAAACTGAAAAGTGGCACCGCAGATACTCTTCAATGGGCATTTTATGTTCCTGCACTCTCATAAAACTTGATTAAAAATTAAATGTCTATTCTTGTGCAAGATTGCATGTGCGGATGTAAAAAAACCATTTTTTTAGAAAATGCTACACTTAAACACCAATTGCTACGCTGAACATTCCAAAAGAATCTAAATTGCTACGCTTGAGGCTTGACAAGGGGTGACAGGTCTGTATGTGAGATGATGAACCGAATCGTTTACATGGGCATGACATGACCGTTCCTGCATGCATGGTTTCACTCCGTCAACCCGAAACAAAATTAATACACTGATAACGTTCCAACACCAACCATGACTAAAAAAATAAAAAGACCGAAACGTTTAAGAAACGTTTAGTTGGCAACATTAAACATTCATTGGAACCTTGATCGATTACTAAAAGAGACAACAGATGTCTGCAGAGTTTCATCAGTTCCGTCACCTAGATGAGTTTCCACTGGAACAAAGCAGAATCGTGTCCTCCGACAGTAAAGAGGCAGTGGCCGGATGGTGTGAACCTCACAGCTTGTACCGTTTGATGCGCAGAGTAAGTGTGGCTGAATACCTGGGGAAAAAGTGAAACATTGTTATTTCTTTTAGAAAATAGATCTTCTTCTGCGTTCATGGGCTGAAACTCCCACGGCTTTTACGTGTATGAACGTTTTTTTACCCCGCCATTAAGGCAGCCATACGCCGCTTTTGGGGGTAGCATGCTTGATATCTTCATGTTTTTACAACCTACCGAATTCTAACATGGATAACAGGATCTTTTCCGTGCGCACTTGGTCTTGTGCTTGCGTGTACACACGAAGGGGGATAAAGCACTAGCAGGTCTGCACATAAGTTGACCTGGGAGATCGGAAAAATCTCCACCCTTAACCCACCAGGAGCGGCCGGGATTCGAACCTACGGCCTTCCTCTTGGGAGGCCGGCGTTTTACCCACTAGGTCATTGCTCCCGTCTAGGAAATAGATAATCACCATTGCCTAGTTATGACCTTGCTGCCTCTACTACAAAACACTTACCTGCAGCACATTAATTTGTGAAACTTATGAAAGTCGCCTGTTCACTAAGTGTAATGCGTGTTATTCACTTAGACTTATGAAAGTCGCCTGTTCACTTAGTGTAATGCGTGTTATTCTCTTAGACTTATGAAAGTCGCCTGTTCACTTAGTGTAATGCGTGTTATTCTCTTAGACTTATGAAAGTCGCCTGTTCACTAAGTGTAATGCGTGTTATTCTCTTAGACTTATGAAAGTCGCCTGTTCACTTAGTGTAAGGCAAAAAAAACAAAAAAACAAAATAGGTGTGGTTACGGTAACATAGCCAAAAAAAATAGGGTAGGAACTTTTTTTTCTAATGTGTACAAATTAAACCTACTTGACAGGGAAATAGGTGTGCGACTCGACAGGTGTGTGGCTTTCATTGCGTTTTCTGCACTGGTTTTTTTTTTATTTTATTTTTTTACAAATGTAATAAAAAGTTATAGGGTCGGCCCCTAAAAATAGGGTAGGTCGGGTTACCGTAACCACACCTATTTCTTTTAGGCCTAATGCGTGTTATTCTCTTAGACTTATGAAAGTCGCCTGTTCACTTAGTGTAATGCGTGTTATTCTCTTAGACTTATGAAAGTCGCCTGTTCACTTAGTGTAATGCGTGTTATTCTCTTAGACTTATGAAAGTCGCCTGTTCACTTAGTGTAATGCGTTTTATTCTCTTAGGCGCCAGGAGATTGGTTCCGCATTACTCTCACTAACACTTGCTGCACATGTCGTCTATATGTAGAGCGCTTTCGTCCCTCTCCACCGGCACGGTTGGCCTTGTATTGTTTTTGCTCTCCCTCACCCCTCAACTCCCTTTTCTGTACATAGTCTGATTTCTTTTTGTTTTAGTTCCTTTTATTTGGTGTTGAATGAAATGTGTTTTTACTGTGTTTTTTAATTTTCCATGTACCCTCACGGGGTTTTATTGGAATAATAAAACTTGACTTGACTTGACTTGACTTGACTTGACTTGACTTGGTAAGGCGTCCGCCCCGTGATCGGGAGGTCGTGGGTTCGAACCCCGGCCGGGTCATACCTAAGACTTTAAAATTGGCAATCTAGTGGCTGCTCCGCCTGGCGTCTGGCATTATGGGGTTAGTGCTAGGACTGGTTGGTACGGTGTCAGAATAATGTGACTGGGTGAGACATGAAGCCTGTGCTGCGACTTCTGTCTTGTGTGTGGCGCACGTTATATGTCAAAGCAGCACCGCCCTGATATGGCCCTTCGTGGTCGGCTGGGCGTTAAGCAAACAAACAAACAAACAAACAAACAAACGTCCCTCTCCTTGCCCCTCGGTGGACCATAAAGACTGCATCATGGATGTTGTTGTGCGACCACAATCGGCAAATCGCCGAAACTGATTTTAAATCGCCAAAATATTTGCCGGTTTTTCGGCAAAACTGCTCGACTTTTTCAATGAGGGGGAAAGGTGACTCTACAAAAATGCCAAAGTCAGGGTTGAATCTTGGGGGGGGGGGGGGGGAGGCCTGAAGCCCCCCTTCCCCTCTCCTTACCCAGCAAATGTAACTTTTTCTAAAGGAGCGACCCCCAATACCCCTTCCACTTGCTAAATTTACCCCCCTCCTGGCCGGCAACTATATCCCCTGCCTCATATTGGAAGCCCCTCCTTCTCATAAACTGTCAATTTAAAAAAAAAAACTAGCAACATCATTGCTGCGTAACCATACTCACTTTGTCCTTGGTGCAAGGGAAGCGGTAGAGACTGAGCAAGCCCTGGTTGGTGCCCATAGCAACCAGAGTGTGCTGGGGGCTGACATCCATCGCATTGACACGTGCTGTTTCCGCTTGTTTCGATCTCCACACACCTGTTGGGTGAAATCACCACAGTCTGTAGCCACACAATACACACAGCTGTTGGGTGAAATCACCACAGTCTGTAGCCACACAATACACACAGCTGGAGCACTATTTGTTAATCCCCTCACAGGGATGGCCAAATCGTCCGCCCGATCGCAAGGGGCGATTGAAAAAACCGCCGGGCGAGTAGAAACCGCCTGGATAGTGACAACTCTTGTCTTATGCAACACTTCTGGTTTCAAAGCGTTATAAACACTGCAGATGCAGCTACTGTATAAACACTGCAGATGCAGCTACTATATAAACACTGCAGATGCAGCTACTATATAAACAGTGCAGATGCAGCTACTATATAAACGCTGCAGATGCAGCTACAGTATAACCCCTGCAACTGTGGTATATATACCGGGCCAGCGACATTTCTGGCTGGCTAGTGACTTTCATGAAGTTACTCGCCCGGCGTGCGAGTTTACATTTTGAAATGTGACCATCCGGCCCTACCTCACAAATAATGAACCGTATCATCCTTCCCCCTCCCTTATTTGACCTTTTCATAAACTGTGTTATATTGGGTAGGGGTCAATCGAGTCGTGATTGCAGGCGAACGTGTCACAGATCGACACGCTACAAAATTCGTAAAAATGCATATTTATCAACCAGATAAAAACAGTTGTGGAGGAAATTCATTTCTCAACATGATCATTTAAATTGAATTATTCGCCAAAACGAAACATATTTACATTGAGTTGCGTTTCTTTTGCCGGGTACTGTACAGCATTCAAACTCTGAAAACGCCCAGCACCCTTGTAATACTACTTTGCTACTGGTGAAATAAACTCCTGTACAGCATTCAGACTCTGAAAACGCCCAGCACCCTTGTAATACTACTTTGCTACTGGTGAAATAAACTCCTGTACAGCATTCAGACTCTGAAAACGCCCAGCACCCTTGTAATACTACTTTGCTACTGGTAAAATAAAATCCTGTACAGCATTCAGACTCTGAAAACGCCCAACACCCTTGTAATACTACTTTGCTACTGGTAAAATAAACTCCTGTACAGCATTCAGACTCTGAAATCGCCCAGCACCCTTGCAATGCTACGTGGATAGAAAGTGAGCCCAATCGTTTGCACGTGAAACCCGGGGCCTTTAAAAACAAGGGAATGCCGAGCTCTACCTGTCACCAGATGATCCAGTGTGCACGTGCTACTTGCCCAGGTCAAGGTCGTCAGTTGACCCCCGTCGACCTCTTGACAGGTCAGAACATTCCCTGCACAGATAAAATTACTATTATGTGAAAACCTTTTTTTTTGGGGGGGGGGGGGGAGGTGGCGGAGGCACATGTTTTGCATTTTGTAGGAGAGGCAAAGATAACCTGAGAGAGAGGGTGGGAGAGGGAGAGAAAAAGGGAGCGAGAGGGAGCAAAAGAGAGAGAAAGGCGGAGAGAGAAAGGGAGCGAGAGCGAGCAAGAGAGAGAGAGAGAGAGAGGGGGGAGCGAGACAGAGAGGGAGAGAGAGAGGGGGAGCAAGAGAGAGACCGAAATTGAGAGAGAGAGAGGGAGCGAGAGGGAACAAGAGAGAGAGAGAGAGCGTGTGTGTGTGTGTTGGGGGGGGGGGGGAGAGAATATTTACAACATTTTTGTTCAAGCGAGATAGTAAAAGGGTCGTTGGGTATTGAGACTACTTACAACATTTTTTTTCTCTCAAGAGACTGAGGCAGAGAACGGTATAGTCAATGTTTGTAAAGATTAATTTTTTAGTCAAGCAGTATGTAAGAAATGTTAAGTCCTTTGTTACTGGAAACTTGCATTCTTCCAGTAAGGTCATATATTGTACTACGTTGCAAGCCCCTGGAGCAAATTTGTGATTAGTGCTTTTGTGAACAAGAAACAATTGACAAGTGGCTCTATCCCACCTCCCCCCTTTGCCCGTCGCGATATAACCTTCGTCGTTGAAAACGACGTTAAACACCAAATAAAGAAAGAAAGAAAGAGAACGGTTTTGGGGAGGGCGGTAGGGGGTAGAGAGAATACTTACAGAATTTTTGTTCAGGCGTGGCGGAACAACTGCGCAGTAGGTACACGCCATCCGTGTAAGGTTGCAGGGTCCAGTCCACACACACTACCTGTCTGCCGTGTCCCTGTAAGCATTCAATACAAAGTGGAAGTGTTGTCATCAGGTAAAAAAAACAAACCCGTTTAAATCAAATGCTTTGATTGCATCTTTTGTGGAGTCATCAAATAAACAGTGACCCTCTCCCCATGCTTTTGCGTTAACATGTGTTAACAATTTGAACAATTGTGTTTGTGTGTGTGTGTGTGTGGGTGTGGGTGGGTGTGTGTGAGAGCGTGTGTGTGATTGTGTGTGTGTGTGTCTGTGTGTGAGTGTGTGTGTGTGTGTATGTACATACGCCGGTGCGTGTGGACTGTATCTAAATACGACAAAAGTCCTCAGTAGCCCGTGTATGCATGCATACTTTTAACAAAATGCACGCGTGTTCACTTGCTACAGTAGAACCCCCCTTTTAAGACCTCAAACATCTTAAAACGAATCAGATCTTAAAAACGAGGGAGTCTTAAAATGAGGATAAATTTACTGAGGTTATGAACAGAACATCCGAAGAAAAACAAGTGATCTTTTTTATTTTTTTTACTTTTTTCTTTTACCTCAGTTGCATGCAGGTTGCTACTACCCTTCTTGTTTGCCTTTTTTCCTTTTTTTGTTTTTATTTTGTTATTTTTTTTACAGGCGGGGAGCATCCTTCTTCATAGGTCTTTTTCCTTTTATCCATCACATTCTTACATTTTTAAATCAACAGCCTAATTAACGGGACGGAAAGAAATAAAACAATCATTAAAATATTATTTTACAATTACCATTATTCTCGATCTATATGTGTCGCAAATCTAACTGTGAATTAAACATGCACACAATTTCTATTGATTTCCCGTATCTGAACTTTCCCACACACATTTTGGCCACAATAATAAGTAAATTAATATAATTTACTAAATTGTTTGACATCCCAGGTGTTTTCATGTGCATATCCTAACAGTGCTGTTTGAACATCAATTTTTATATGTGACCCTCCACCACGAAATGTCACCTCGCGCGGTTCTGCGCTATAGCTTAATATAAGTCCAGGGAGTGTCTGGTAACAGTGTGAGGGTCACCACCTTAGTCACAGGCTTATAACTCAAACAGTTTTCGCTCTTTTCTAAAACGGTTTCCCCCACTGGATAGAGCATACAAAACTCTTTAGGAAAATGTAAAAATATGAAAATCATGCAAAGGTGACATGCGACTCATTCCGTGGTGGATGGTCACATATTAACATTATACTGCTGAAATAGGTTATTGGTAATTCTTTCCTTTGTTTAGGAGTGAATCTTAATTTGGAGGGTCTTGGAAGGGAGTTCCACTGTATAACGAGATCTTACCTTGAGAACCCCCCACACCTTCCAGCCCACGGCCCCTCCCTCCTCCTCCTCTTCCTGCTGTTCACTCAAGCGGAACAAGTAGATGGAGTTGTCTTCCCCCCCTGCCGCTATCCATCGGTTGTCTAGGCAACAGGACACAATCACAAAGTAGAATCAGACAATAAGTCGATCAGATACCTGTTGACGGGTGCAAGAGCCCAGCTGTTTGGGTAGTCTAGCTTGAAGGTTTGGGGTTCGAATCCTGGCTGCGGCCCGGCCCGTTAAGGGTGGAGATTGTTTCCCACCACCATGATCAACTTATGTGGACACTTGCTATAGCGCATTACCTTTCTTCGGGTGTATACACGAGCTGAAGACCAAATTCGCGATAACAAAAACAAACCCAATTGTCCATGCCAATCAACAGAAAGGGAATGCTCAATGCATTCTTGTCCATTTATGTAATGTCAGATTTCGCGCCAAACGTAAATGTTCATTTTCTGTGCCACAGATTTAATGTACAGTTAAACATACTGATACCGAGTGTGTTATACAATGTTATTGTTTTATTGATTAAAAGGGCACGCGAAAGTGTCTTCCCAAACGTCAAAAAAAAAATGAACAAACTAAACCCAGACGGAATCATGGCTGACCTGGCGAGAGACTGATGCACAGGATGGCGTTGGTGCTGACCTTCTCTTTCACGATCTCCATCACCTGCAGGCTGTTCTGGTCAATCTCCAGCTGTAACACCCTGTAACATGCATCTTCATAGTCAGTGGCTGTAACACTCGGTAACCATATTCACGATCTCCATCACCTGCAGGCTGTTCTGGTCAATCTCCAGCTGTAACACCCTGTAACCTGCATCTTCATAGTCAGTGGCTGTAACACTCTGTAACCATCTTCACGATCTCCATCACCTGCAGGCTGTTCTGGTCAATCTCCAGCTGTAACACCCTGTAACCATCGTCATCACTCAGTTGATGTAACACCCTGTGTGTGTGTGTGTGTGTGTGTGTGTGTGTGTGTGTGTGTGTGTGTGTGTGTGTGTGTGTGTGTGCTTAGTGTGTGTGCGTGCGTGTTCTTGGGTGTGTGTGCGTGCATGTGTTTGCGTGTGTGTGTGTGTGATTGGATGTGTGCGTACGTGGGTATGTGCGAATGTGTGTGTGTGTGTGTGTGTGTGTGTGTGTGTGTGAACGTGAATATGTGCGTGCATGTGTGTGTGTGTGCAAATGTGTGTGAGGGAATGCGAGTTGGTGTGCACGGTGTCATCACCTTACCTGCCATCTTTGGTGCCCAGAACAATGACGTCACCTATCGTAGAGCAATCCACGCACAGATATTGCATTCCCTGAAACACACACACACTGACGTCATAAATGATGCCGAGAATAATACTTGTAAGAGGGCAAGACGGTACAAAAATATTTATCGTCGGTGAAATTGTGAGACCTCGTAAGTGACTTGGCGCCTTGAGTCACTTACCGTATGTCCCACGATTTCACCGACGTTATGCTAAAGCCAAGCACCGCCTGTCGCGCCGCGCGTGTGTGTGTGTGCAACTATGAGGCCGTCTTTTTCCCTCGCCGGCGTGGCAAGCACCTCCAGGGCATGCTCGCCTACTTTCGCCAAATCCTAGCGTTCCTCGCGGCGAGAATTGCCAAAGAAACGGTTCTTTCTCGCCCAACTCGCCAAATCTTTCGTCAAAGAAACGGAGGCTGTTCAAGCGTAGGGTAAGAGGCATCCTGAACTCAGGTCAAAATTAGTTACTTCCCTTCGGGTCTCATGCCTTTGTTTTCCTTCTCTGGAGAGGAAATCGATTTTAAATTTTTTAATATTTTTATTTTTTTTATTTTTTATTTTTTTATTTTTTTTTTAACATATTTAGAGCTTTTCGCAATGTGTTATTGATATAAGCAGATTCGCGATCGTCGATAATGATTTTTCATAGTGTTGCACGTGTAATTTTTAAATTACAAAGGAATTATTATGTAAGACAGTTTCAAGCGAGCTATCTTTCGCGGATGTATCTACTGGCAAAAGTGTCACGTGATAATCAACTTTATCACGTGATCATACCAAAATGGCCACGGAGCGGACGATACGTGACTTTTTCCGTAACCAGTTGGGAGTGATGCAACAATATCACGGTCTCCTAATTCCCACAGCAGTCTCAAAATTTCGACTTGTTTTGACCTTAGAACGATGTCTTTATCATAACTGTGAAGAACAGAACGGAGATCACTGTCGAAGTCTGCCAATCTGCAATCACTTTCGTCTTTCGTCTATTCTCAGAAACATTAGCGAAAAACATATGGGAGATAACTCTGTATTCTTGTTTTGATAGATTTCGGCTTTTACTCAGCGTAGTCTTCTTCTTCTTCTGCGTTCGATGTTGGTGGCCGGAGGATAATTGTACGGCCATATTATCGTGGGAGCGTAGACAGCCGATTTTCTCCCCACGCCAAGTTGGCTGCTGTCTTCCGTCTTCGGTGGTTGAGGTTCTTACTCAGGGTTACCTCCTCCCCAAGAGTAGCTGCCTTGCTGGGCTGTCGAGTCCACTCTACCCGGGTTTGACGTCGAAGTTTTCCTTCTTGTAGCCTTTGCCTTTCCCAAGGCGCACACAAGGCAGTGCGGGTTTTGAAATCGGAGTTGTCCTTCTCCTAGATGAGCGACCATCCAAGGTTAACGAGCCCCATCTGCCCGAAGCAGCTGGTTTTAAGGCGCCAGTGACCCGCCTGCATCCCTTCTCCTGTTAGTCGAAGACAGGGCCCGCCACGTGAAGGCCAGGAGCTGGATTTGACTGTCAGAGGTGTTTGGAGACACGAAGCCATTTGGAGCATTTCTTGGGAAGTAGGCGCTTATCTCTACTTCCACCCCGGCATAACAGTCCTTGGGCCCCTCTCAGCGTAGTAATTATCTATCCTGTCAGGGAGACATGAGCGATAGCATGGACCGATGATTATCAGAATGGGGTAAGAGGAACTTAGCATCCTTAGACTGGGACCCATACGGAACGCTACTGCCCCGTTGCTTTTTGTGCGGGAGTGGGGATTTGTGTGTGCTGAATCTATATCGGAAGTCACACCCATGTGAATAAGTTTAAAATTGCAGAGCACGACGTCACTGTCGGCAACACTTCACCCCCCCCCCCCCCCACACACACACACACGCCCTCCCCATCTCCCCGAGCGCACATACGTCGTTAAACAGAGGTACCTTCATGAATAGATTCCATACTGGAGCGTGAGAATGCGAGTTAAACTTGCAGAGCACGCCGTCAGTACCGGCAGTCAACACGTCGCCCCCCCCCCCTCCCACCACGACCACAACCCCCTCTCCCCGTCCCAACAAACGTCGTACCTTCATGAAGAGTTTCCAGACAGGAGCGTGAGAGTTAAACTTGCAGAACACGCCGTCTCTGCCTACAGTCAACGCATCGCCCCTACCCCCCCCCCCCCCCCATCCCCTTCTCCCCCAAACACCCCCCTATCTCACAAAACTTTGTACCTTCATGAATAGTTTCCAGACGGGAGCGAGAGTGCGAGTTAAACCAGCACAAGATCCCATCACTGCCTACAGCATCGCAACGCCCTAACACCCCCCCTCCTCCCCACCAACACGCCCCCACCCCCTCTCCCTGGTCCAACAAACGTCGTACCTTCATGAAGAGTTTCCAGACGGGAGCGTGGGAGTGCGAGTTGAACTTGCACAGCACGCCGTCAGTTCCGGCAGTCAACACGTCGGCCTGGAGGAAGGAGTCCGGGATGACAGTCAGTGCACGCAGCTCGTCGTAATGGCCCTGCAACACAGTTCAGTCACTCTCAACACAAGTCAGGGGCGGACGAGGGTGGGGGAGGGGGGGGGGTTTCTGGGGTTTCCGGACCCCCCCCCCCCCCCCCCCCAGCCAAAAAATATACATATTTTTTTGTTTTTTTGTGTGTTGAGTTTCAATTTTTTGGGTATTAATCAGTGACAAAATCTGCTGCCTGAAACTGGTAATGATCGATCATCCTCAGAATGCACCAGATTGCACCATTTTGCATCCTTTTTTTCAAAATTTTCCGGGGGGGGGGGGGCATGCCCCCGGACCCCCCTCGCAAGCTAGGCGCTTTGCGCCGTCGGCTCGGCGCTTCGCGCCTTCACGCCCATATCTTCACAATATACTTTTGGAAACCCCCCCCCCCATAAAATGAACTGATCCGCCCCTGCAAGTGGTCCAATTTTGAACACGTTTCTGTAATATTTATTCTTGAGACCTGGGGCCGGTAATATGAACAGCGTATTTTGGACGGTCGAGCAACCACAGTCGACTGACTGTCAAGTCAGTTGACTGCAGTCTGCTGACCGGCCGTGTTTTGACGGGTAATATGTGCAGCGCGGTAGCACTGACAGTCGGCTGACTAGACAGTCAGACCGCTCAGTGGTATTTTTAGAACATTACAACTTCCGATGTAAACATCCGGTCCTGTTTTGGCGGTACCGGTATCGTTTTTTTGATATGACGTCATCAAAGACATTTAGGCCAAAGGTGGTAAAGGACAGGGTGAGAAAATGAACAACAAAAACGTGTGAAAACGAAAGTCTGCTGACGATTTGTAAATGTGTTGAGTGTCTTGTCTCTATGTATAGTGAATCCAGTCTCTTTGCGCGATTTTTAAAGTTAGTTTTATTGGTCTACGGTATTGCATTTCAGCTTGGTGGCTTAAAAATTAATTAATGACTTTGATCATTAAAAATCTGAAAAATGTAAAAAAAATATTGTTTTTATAAAACGATCCAAATTTACGTTCATCTTATTCTCCATCATTTGCTGATTCCAAAAACATATAAATATGTTATATTTGAATTAAAAACAAGCTCTGAAAATTAAATATATAAAAATTATTATCAAAATTAAATTATCGGAATCAATTTAAAAACACTTTCATCTTATTCCTTGTCGGTTCCTGATTCTAAAAACATATAGATATGATATGTTTGGATTAAAAACACGCTCAGAAAGTTAAAACAAGTACCTGCACTGCGGTCGATCGACCGAAAAAGGTGCCTGTAAGCCCAACCGCAGTCGGGCGACTGTTTTCAGTTGGACCGGCAGTTGTTCGCGCTCATATTACTGACTTTTGCGGTTCAACGTCGACCCACCGTCAGTTTCACGGTCAGCCGACCGATGACTAGCTACATATTACTGGGCCCAAGTGTTACTGTTTGGCATCTGCCTCGAGAGCCCGAGAAAAATGTTCCTCTTTCCTTTTGCTGCGATGCCCGCAGAATCCCTCCGTACGGTGGTGCTCTCACACACCTCACACGTAGGCTGCTTTGAACATTGTGTGACACTGTACATAGTTCTACTGGCAAAAGAAGCACACCCAGTGTTCACTAGTGTTCTTCTTCTTTTTTGTTCATGGGCTGAAACTCCCACGTTCACTCATGTTTTTGCACGAGTGATTTTTTGCGTGTATGACCGTTTTTACCCCCACCATTCAGGCAGCCATACCCCGATTCCCGGGGAGGCATGCTGGGTATTTTCGTGTTTCTATATCCCACCGAACTCTGACTTGTAAACACTATGTGTTTATCATGTGTGCCTCTTCTGCTAGAAGAACTATGTTCTATCTCACTACGTGGTCAAAACGTGTTACAAAAGTGTGTTCAAAAGTGTGTTTAAAGTGTGTTCAAAAGTGTGTTTAAAAGTGTGTTCAAACGTGTGTTGAAAAGTGTGTTCAAAAGTGTGTTTAAAAGTGTGTTCAAAAGTGTGTTTAAAAGTGTGTTCAAACGTGTGTTCAAAAGTGTGTTTAAAAGTGTGTTCAAAAGTGTGTTCAAAAGTGGGTACTTTATTT
>NC_090260.1:42490089-42496345 GCF_037325665.1 Littorina saxatilis | reverse complement strand
GACCCCCAACCTCCCCCCACAACCACCTAAGCTTATTGCCGTTGGAGAGTCCAAATGAGTGTCATCAGTCCCCCAACCTTTTCCCCCCACAACCACCTAAGCTCATTGCCGTTGGAGAGTCCAAAGGAGTGTCATCAGTCCCCCAACTGTTACCCCCAACAACCACCTCAGCTTATTGCCGTTGAAGAGTCCAAATGATTGTCATCAGTCCCCCAACTTTTATTTATTTTATTTTATTTTATTTTATGCAATTTATATCGCGCACATATCTCAAACCACGGATTCAAGGCGCAGGGATTTATTTATGCCGTGTGAGATGGAATTTTTTTACACAATATATCACGCATTCACATCGGCCAGCAAACCTCAAGCCTAGTAGGGCGAGCATTCACCTTTCACGGCCTATTAATCCAAGTCACACGGGTATTTGGTGGACATTTTTATCTATGCCTATACAATTTTGTCAAGAAAGACCCTTTTGTCAATCGTGGGATCTTTAACGTGCACACCCCAATGTAGTGTACACGAAGGGACCTCGGTTTATCGTCTCATCCGAAAGACTAGCACTTGAACCCACCACCTAGGTTAGGAAAGGGGGGAGAAAATTGCTAACGCCCTGACCCAGGGTCGAACTCGCAACCTCTCGCTTCGGAGGCAAGTGCGTTTACCACTCGGCCACCCAGATCACCCCCAACAATCAATTTACAACCTCAGCTTATTGCCGTTGCAGATGCCAAAGGAGTATGATTAGACCCCCAACCTTTTCCCCCCACAACCACCTAAGCTCATTGCCGTTGGAGAGTCCAAAGGAGTGTCATCAGACCCCCAACCTTTTCCCCCCACAACCACTTCAGCTCATTGCCGTTGGAGAGTCCAAATGAGTGTCATCGGTCCCCCTACCTTTTCCCCCCAACAACCACCTCAGCTCATTGCCGTTGGAGAGTCCAAAGGAGTGTCATCAGACCCCCAACCTCCCCCCACAACCACCTAAGCTTATTGCCGTTGGAGAGTCCAAATGAGTGTCAACAGTCCCCCAACCTTTTCCCCCCACAACCACCTAAGCTCATTGCCGTTGGAGAGTCCAAAGGAGTGTCATCAGACCCCCAACCTTTTCCCCCCACAACCATCTAAGCTTATTGCTGTTGGAGAGTCCAAATGAGTGTCATCAGACCCCCAACCTTTACCCCCCCACAACCACCTTAGCTCATTGCCTTTGGAGAGTCCAAATGAGTGTCATCAGACCCCCAACGTTTTCCCCCCACAACCACCTCAGCTTATTGCCGTTGGAGAGTCCAAATGAGTGTCATCAGTCCCCCAACCTTTCCCCCCCCACAACCACTTCAGCTCATTGCCGTTGGAGAGTCCAAAGGAGTGTCATCAGACCCCCAACCTTTAAGCCACCTAAGATAATTTTTGTCATCATTGTGGAAGAGCAACAGTTTTCACAATGAGTGACGGATATCCATATTATGAACGTAATTTTCAGAATGCAATTTAGGGCCCCAAAGCACGTCAGAAATTCGAAATATCATGTCAACCTTGATTGGGTCTTTGAGGGTGAAGTTGTTGCAATCGTTGTCCTTGTAACAACGGATCCAAAGCCGCAATATTTCCACATATACAATAAAGAGCCTGATACGCTTTGACAATCCACGTTCCATCTGAAGCTCAATCCCAAGCTTGTCTAGTCTTAAAATGTAAAGATCTGCCATCCTATTCCCGAGATGATTAGGTTTTAGGCATGTGCCTTTTACTTTCAAGGTTTTCCGACTTTTCGTTCTGCAGTTTGCGATTACAGAGATAAATCGCAAATTGACCATGAGTCACCACGGTAATAATAAACATTGATTGGGTCTTTACCACGAATCCCAAGCCGCGATTGTTCCACATATAAAATTAAGACAATGCTTTGACAATCCACGTTTCAGTGCCGTTTCAGAGTCCTCAGCTCAGTGATATTGCAGCGTCCAAAGGAGTGTCATTAGAACCCCGACCTTTACCCCCAACAACCGCCTCATTTGATTGCCGTTGCAGAGTCTAAAGCGTGTCATCGGACCCCCCGACCTTTACCCCCAACAACCGCCTCAGCTAATTGCCGTTGCAGAGTCCAAAGAGTGTCATCGGACCCCCGACCTTTTCCCCCAACAACCGCCTCAGTTGATTGCCGTTGCAGAATCTAAAGAGTGCCATCGGACCCCCGACCTTTATCCCCAACAACCGCCTCAGCTAATTGCCGTTGCAGAGTCTAAAGCGTGTCATCGGACCCCCGACCTTTACCCCCAACAACCGCCTCAGCTCATTGCCGTTGCAGATTCCAAACGAGTGTCATCAGACCCCCCGACCTTTACCCCCAACAACCGCCTCAGCTAATTGCCGTTGCAGAGTCTAAAGAGTGTCATCGGACCCCCCGACCTTTACCCCCAACAACCGCCTCAGCTAATTGCCGTTGCAGAGTCTAAAAAGTGTCATCGGACCCCCCGACCTTTACCTCCAACAACCGCCTCAGCTTATTGCCGTTGCAGAGTCTAAAGAGTGGCATCGGACCCCCCGACCTTTACCCCCAACAACCGCCTCAGCTAATTGCCGTTGCAGAGTCCAAACGAGTGTCATCAGACCCCCAACCTTTAAGCCACCAAAGATCGTTTTTGTCATTATTTGTGACGGGGATCCATATTCTGAACGTAATTTTTTTTAATGCAATTTAAGTTTAAAATATCACGTCATACTTGTGTGTGACGTCAAACATAACATGTTCGTCGATTTTCGTCTAGACTTAAAATGTAAAGATATGCCATCATATTTCCGAAATGATTAAGTTTTAGGCATGTGCCTTTTACTTTAAAGGTTTTCCGACTTTTCGTTCTGCAGTTTGCGATTACAGAGATATATCTCAAATTGACCATGACTCACCACGGTAATGATCAACCTTGATTAGGTCTTTGAGAGTTGTTGCAATCGTTCTCCTTGTAGCCACGGATCCCTAGCCGCGATTGTTCTACATATAACATGAAGAGCCTGATAGGCTTTGACAATCCACGTTTCATCTGAAGCTCAAACCCATTGACTACCTTGATTTGTTATATATGAACATTGCTTTTTGCTACCCAGCTTGTTATGAATGAAAAGCCGTGAACATGATGACAATCCTTGTTGTTTTTGTGAGTGTGTTGTTGTTAATTTTAGATTTTGTTGTGTGTGTGTGTGTGTGCGTGTGTGTGTGTGTGTGTGTGTGTGTGTGTGTGTGTGTGTGTGTGTGTGTGTGTGTGTGTGTGTGTGTGTGTGTGTGTGTGTGTGTGTGGTGGAGGTGATGGTGGCGGTGGTGGTGTTCCTGTGGTCACAGTGGTTGTAAGGAGGGAAGACGAGGGTTAAAAAAAAGTGAATATTTTGTTTGAACCTGTTTCACTTGGATCCTGATACCGGTTTGGGAAAGAGCAGCACAAGAAGGGGGGAAGAGGGAGGAAGGCCTGGTGCGACTCCTTGTGCCTTTGGAGAGTCCAAATGAGTGTCATCAGTCCCCTAACCTTTTCCCCCCATAACCACCTCAGCTCATTGCAGTTGGAGAGTCCAAAGGAGTGTCAATTTTATTGGCTGTATTTACCCTCTCTTGTCTCCACAATGTCTTGGTGCGATGCTGTAAGTACACGAGTGCTTCAACGGGAGAGGCGTTATAATCATGTAGGTACACGAGTGCTTCATCGGGAGAGACGTTATAACCATGTAGGTACACGAGTGCTTCATCGGGAGAGGCGTTATAACCATGTAGGTACACGAGTGCTTCATCGGGAGAGACGTTATAACCATGTAGGTACACGAGTGCTTCATCGGGAGAGACGTTATAATCATGTAGGTACACGGGTGCTTCATCGGGAGAGACGTTATAACCATGTAGGTACACGAGTGCTTCATCGGGAGAGACGTTATAATCATGTAGGTACACGAGTGCTTCATCGGGAGAGGCGTTATAACCATGTAGGTACACGAGTGCTTCATCGGGCCACACATGACCTTAGAGTAAAAACAGCTATCGGCCACTTAGTGACTCGCTGAAGGAATGTACAGCTCCAACTACGCTGTCAGAGTGCCTCGATAACAGCTATCGGCCACCTTGTGACTCGCTGAAGCAATGTTCAGCTCCAACTACGCTGTCAGAGTGCCTCGATAACAGCTATCGGCCACCCTGTGACTCGCTAAAGCAATGAACAGCTCCAACTACGCTGTCAGAGTGCCTCGATAACAGCTATCGGCCACCTAGTGACTCGCTAAAGCAATTTACAGCTCCAACTACGCCGTCAGAGTACCACAATGACCGCCTTATTTCAAGATACAGTGATTGTCATCTTTAAACAAACTGCAATGATGTGAGAGACAGTCAAGTAAGTTAAAGATGTCCTCAAAAATACATCTCGCTTACCAACACAAGCATAATAGACGTTTTCCAGAAATATCTCTGTCGGGATTTTCAGAGAGCATATGATGTGATATACTATGCCGCGTGCGCTAAATGTGATGTCATTTTCTTTCGAAAATCTAATCACCGGACCCACGAATTGCAACTAAGGTTGCTGATCACTGCATGTGTTCACACTAAGCACTTGTTTTTTCCTAAACTCACGTGACCTGAAGCTAAACCCACGTGACCTGAAGCTAAACCCACGTGACCTCAAGCTAAACTCACGTGACCTCAAGCTAAACCCACGTGACCTCAAGCTAAACTCACGTGACCTCAAGCCAAACCCACGTGACCTCAAGCTAAACCCACGTGACCTCAAGCTAAACCCACGTGACCTCAAGCGAAAGTCACGTGACCTCAAGCTAAACGCACGTGACCTCAAGCTAAACCCACGTGACCTCAAGCTAAACCCACGTGACCTGAAGCTAAACCCACGTGACCTGAAGCTAAACCCACGTGACCTCAAGCTAAACTCACGTGACCTCAAGCTAAACCCACGTGACCTCAAGCTAAACCCACGTGACCTCAAGCTAAACCCACGTGACCTCAAGCTAAACCCACGTGACATCAAGCTAAACCCACGTGATCTCAAGCTAAACCCACGTGACCTCAAGCTAAACCCACGTGACCTCAAGCTAAACCCACGTGACCTCAAGCTAAACCCACGTGACCTCAAGCTAAACCCACGTGACCTCAAGCTAAACCCACGTGACCTCAAGCTAAACCCACGTGACCTCAAGCTAAACCCACGTGACCTCAAGCTAAACCCACGTGACCTCAAGCTAAACCCACGTGACCTCAAGCTAAACCCACGTGACCTCAAGCTAAACCCACGTGACCTCAAGCTAAACCCACGTGACCTCAAGCTAAACCCACGTGACCTCAAGCTAAACCCACGTGACCTCAAGCTAAACCCACGTGACCTCAAGCTAAACCCACTTGACCTCAAGCTAAACCCACGAAACATCGATCTTCTTCTTTTTTTTCTTCTTCTGTGTTCGCAGGCTGAAACTCCCACGTACACTCGTGTTTTTGCACGAGTGCAATTTTACATGCATGACCGTTTTTACCCCGCCATTAAGGCCGCCATTAAGGCAGCCATACGCCGCTTTCAGAGGAATAACATCGATCAAAACACATTGTGATACGTGCCAGCCATTATTTCCGCAACAAATTCTGAACTCCGATGAACTCGTGAACGCTGATTTTCGAAAGAAAAGATATCATATTGTGCGCGGGCTGCATAACATACACATCAGAGTTTGTTGTTCGTCCCGATCGCAGGATACAGCCGATCAGAAGCCGCGTGGAACATGCTCCGGATGTTGTGAAAACCTTGTACGAGGTAAACGGTGTCTGATAATCCTGACAGAGTTATTTTCGAAAATCGTCTATTCGTGCATCCAAAACTACATTTAACAAAAGAGAAAAAAGTCGTCAGTCCCCAAACAACATTATGTACATATTTCTGCTCTGCGTTACTGGGTTGACCTCCCACAGTCTTTTTTTTTAAACGTGTATGACCGTTTTTAACACGCCATTTAGGCAGACATACGCCGCTTGCCAGGGATGCATGCTGGGTATTTTCGTGATTCTAAAACCCAACAAACTCTGATATGGATTACAGGATCTTTTCCGTGCGTACTTGGCCTTGTGCTTGCGAGTACACACGAAGGGTGGCATAAGGCACTAGCAGGTCTGCACATAAGTTGACCTGGGAGATTGGAAAATGCTCCACTCTTATCACACCAGGTGCGACCGGGATTCGAACCCGTGGCCTTCCACGTTGGAGGTCAGCGCCTTATC
>NC_090260.1:42470089-42485089 GCF_037325665.1 Littorina saxatilis | reverse complement strand
ACACAGTTAAGTATTGGTTTTGTGTATTCCCAGATGGGGAGTATTTTATCATATTGTGCTTGTGATTTGTCGCGGAGCCATTTGTATCTGATATTGTCGAAATCTGTGAAGTTATCTGACAGAACCTCGTTTGTGGGGTTGGTTTCATTGGCTGATGCTCTCAGAACGTATTGTGTGGCTCTAAGCTGTCTCTCCTCCGCCAGGGATAGCCAGCCGACCTCCTCGTATGTTTTTTTGTTATTTGCTGTTCTAGGGATATTTAAAGCTATTTTCAAAGCTTTTAGTTCTATGGTTTCTAGTTTTTTAAGGTCGGATTTAGTGGCTGCAAAGAAGGCCTCTTGTCCATATGTTAAACGAGAGCGGATCAGGGCTTTGACTATGTCTGTCAGGAATTTTTGTCCCCCGGCCCATGGCTCGGCCTTTAACATCTTTATAATGCTGATGGTCTTATTAGCTTTTTCGACTAGGTTGTTTATGTGGGGGTTCCAACATAGGTCTCTATGTATAGTTACTCCCAGGATACGTCACACCAGATAGGAGCTATTTATGAACGTCGCCTGTGCTCCCGCCCCCAGTGGCCACCAGCCAATGGGAGCGCTCCCTTGTGGGGCGCAGGCATTTGGAGGGTATCGGGATCCGCCAAGAACGCAGGCGAGCTCGGCGGCGCCGTTGACCAATGGCAGCCTTCGGCACAAAGGCCGAATGTTTCAATGTAAACATAACTGTTTTAAAAGCAACAGGCCAAGTTGGAGTGATAGATCAGTTTCGCAAAAAACGATACATGATCTAGACCAAGTTTGTCGTCGGGGTTAAAAAATTGAGCTGGCGTTAGGTTAAACGTGTCCATGTAATCGTATAGTGTTGAACGTCGTGTTTTGTTTGTATCACACTTGACAAAAATGTGTTCCAGGGTTATCTGACTGCCGCACCCACAGTCTTTTTTAAGCACAGTGCAGTTTAGGCCTTTGGTGCGGGCCCTTCTTAGAATGCGTAACAGCGCAGGGGGAAGTATGGGGAAGAAGCCACCTTTGATGAATTTCATGGGGTCATTGTTATATTTACATTTAAGTTTGGTATACAAGAGTGAGTTTACAAAGCTGTAGTATTCTGACATTGAAAAGCCTATGTTAATTTCTGTATTGGTAGAAAATGATGATACTAGTAAATTGTAAGGGGCTTATTGTCCGTCAGGTCTTAATTGCCTATATTGGACATGAATTGGTTTATACGATTCGAGTTTTACGCCCTCACGGCTTTTTGATGTTTGCGTGTTTAGGTGGTATCAGCCATCTGCACTTATGGTAGAATGACCAAGATCTTTAACGTGCCATTGTGGTGACACGGGGGTGGGAGATGGATACCGTCTCTGGGTCTGCACATAAAGTTGACCCGTGTCCGTCCCGGCCCGGATTCGAACCAGCGACCTCTCGATCACAAGTCCAGTGCTCTACCACCTGAGCTACCCGGGCCCCCATGATGATACTCAGCTAGCCTGAGGCTTATATAGGCTGTGCGCGGACTACTCTGAAAGCGGCCCTTGGATACTCCCCGAACGGCTGCCTGCAACCGTATTCTAGCCAGATCTGTGTTTGTTTAGGATCTTTGACAGCTGATAACTTTACGGAAAATGCACGCATTAGAAATCGGTTTGTTGTTATAAAACCAGCAGGAAAAATACTTTTAAACCATGTTATAAGATATAGCTTTGGAAGTCCAGATCAAAAAGGAATTATGATTAATTACTCAGAATGAATGACCGATTAACGATCAAAACCCAGCAAAATAAAGATTGCTAAACTCTATCACTTCCTGCACCAAATACAATTCACTAAATTACAAAATGAACTCATGAACTCATGCAGGCGTACAAGGCCTTTGTCAGGCCTATCCTGGAGTACGCCTCGTCAGTATGGGACCCGCACACCCAGAAGAACATCGCCAAGCTGGAGGCCGTCCAGAGACGAGCTGCCCGATTCGTCTGCAACCGCTACCACAACACGTCAAGTGTCAGCCGGATGCTGGACTCCCTTGGGTGGCAGTCTCTGGAGGAGCGCAGGAAGCTTGCCCGCCTATCGATGCTCTACAAGATCACGAACAGCATCGTCCACTGTCCGGGCATCAAGTCGAAGCTGGCCCCCTTACCACCACGCCAGCGAAGAGGCCATTGCCAGCAGTTCGGCCTCATCACCTGCCGCACTCAGTATCGGAGTGCCGCTTTTCTACCCAGCACAGTGAAGGACTGGAACTCTCTACCAGCAGCTGTCGTCGAGGCCCGCACTGTCGACACCTTTGTGTCGCGCGCCTCGCACTAAACCAGCAGCCACTGTGACTCATGTCCCCTCCCCCCCATACTCCCCAACCTGTGAATTTTAATGGACTTTGGATGCTGGAAACGCTACTTTATTGGACTTGCGCAACATCCCATCAAGTGCCGAAATAATCACTACTGTTGATTGTGGGCAGTAATGGAAAGACAAGACAAGACAAGACTTTCCATACATGTATCATACTTGCGGTAAAGTGGAACTTATGACAAGTTATGTGACGTAAAAGTTGATGCAGAAACACAGTTGCTAAAATGACGCGTGTGACGTCACGCGGTGAGACACCGTCAAAACTGAGGAAAACTTTGATTTGCTTGATCCCAATAGTACTACGTTGTCACAATGTCATCTGTTGTGGATGAAATGGAGAGAAAGACGTGTATGTCTTTGTACGTCTTTGTGTCCGAGAGATTGAGTCCAGGAAGAGTCCGTAACACAAGAGAAAAGAAGAGAACACAAGAGAATATTCTTTTCCGAACCTCTACATCTCCATATCTGCAAAAACCATATACAGATTATTATTTTAGCGTCACAAAGAGCAAATTATGCACTAACATGGAAAGAACAACAGAGAGTATTCCATTCCACAAATACAGACTCGTCAACAGCGTTAAATAATGATTTATTACCTCAACAGCCTTATGTAGGTAGCTCTCTTTTTAAGCGAATCCGCTCCCTTTCGAATGACTTCTGTTCGTCACAGAAATACCGTCATCCTCCTCTCTCGCTGAATCCTTATGCGGTGTAAACGCACAGCGGAGAATCTTGACGCCCCGACTGTCAACCAGCATGTGTCCAAGAAGAAGGTGGTCTGTCCTATGTAGTTCCTATCAAGCCTCACTAGCACGTAGCATAGCACGTTCATACCCAGTAAAGTATTTAAACGTGTTGAAAAACCATCAAACTTGTAGGAGAATTCTGACACCGACCCTTCTTCCTCGCTGCTGAATTTCGAGTGTGTAGTAAATTTATATGTCTCACACAGACAACCTGGACAAAATCACGTGACTCACCTTGTCACATTCCAAGTTCAGCTATCCTAGTTTTGCCCCGACAGCAGAAATCACCCACGTGAAATCCGTGCGACACGAAATTCCCGTGTTCGCTTTGCTCGGTCAGCTAAAACCCAGCCGTTGACAGAAAGCACAGGCGCTTTCTATCGCAATTGACCAAGAGAAGGCACCCCACAGAGTGACACTTTCTTGATCCATGTCACTAAATCGTGACACACACACACACACACACACACACACACACACACACACACACACACACATACACTGTGACACACACACACACACACACACACACACACACACACATACACACACACTTTCTCCTTGTCCCTCTTGGTAAATACGACCTTGCCCGATTGTAAAAGCCTCTCCAATATCTAGCTACTATATTTACATTTCCATGACACTTACACAGCCAGAAAATCAGAACACTACTAACAAAACGTGTTTCCTTGGCAATATCCGAGAAACGTGTTATCTTCTGCTCATCTGGGGCATTACAGAGCGGGTGAATCGTCTGTGTCCTATTCATAGACCACATTTGACACACATTACTATACACTCTCTGAGGTAAGTGTACCATTTTCTCCCACTCGTGTACTTTTTGACACATTGTGTAACACTAACAAGAATTGGCTGACAGTTTTTTTGTTTCTTTTTAGGGTGTTTTAGCGTCTCTTCCAGGATAAGGATGAGCTTTCATTCATAACCAGCTGGGAAATAAATCTCATGTTCCCCATGCAACAAATCGAGGGGGTGAATGGGTTTGAGCTTTCAGGTGAAACGTGGATTGTCAAAGTAAAAACCAATGAGGCTGATTGTTTGATGTGTGGAACCATCACAGCTTTGGATTCGTGTTTCCTTCGGCCTTGGTCAATACATATGAAACCGAAGACAATATGGTCCCCTCGGACCAACAAACTTGAACAGCTGGTCTGTCAATAAGACACGAAACATCTTATAATATAGTCCAGTGACGTTAGCCCCATGGCAATTGGGGTTGCTTTCTCAGTGGGGAAAGCGAGCTGCCATACAGTACGGCGCTACCCATTGTTTTCTTGTTCCTGCATGCGTGTAGTCATGTTTCCAAGCCCTGAGACATTCGCTGTGAACTTGGGATCTTTATCGTGCGCATGCGTGCACACGGGGGTGTTCGGACACACAAACACACACACACACACACACACACACACGTACACATACACACACACACACACACATCAGTATACACACACACACACATATCCACACACACACACACACACACACACACACACACACACATATACACACATGCACACATACACACAACTGACATACACACACACACACACACATACACACACACACACACACACACACATTCACACACACACACACACACACACGCAAAGAGAAAGCTGACTCAGGGAAATAAATCCCTGATCGCCGAACGTGGTGATCGAACCCATGCTGATACAGAGCGAGTTTTCGCGAGGAACAGGGTTGAGGTACGGTAGGGTCACTGCGCATGTCTGGTTTTTTTCTTCGCGGAAACGCTGTTGGGTTGTGTCCAGTCGCGTCCCTTGCAACAAGATGGCGACAAGCGCGTTACGGATTTACTGTTGTGGAGAGTTGATGGACGACGATGATGAACAAGCAGTACTGTTTTATTGTTGATGTGAATGTAATGCCAAAACATCGAACTATCGATTCGAACGTCAATGAAGAAGTGAGCGTGAAAAATCGAGCGCAAAACAGCCGGGTAAAAGTTCAGGGCGCTAAAGTACATTTGAGCCGAAATCGCACCCAAACTCCTGTTGACCTCATTTCTTCCCAAAATAAACATCACTGCTAAAATAAAATGCATTAAAACCAAGACAGTATCCAACCCAGTATCCTTAATTTTTGAAAGGCTAAGTGATTTACAACAAATGTCTTCTCACAATCCGTAACTTTGTCAAAAAATATTTGCAGAAGTTTCTCACCTCGCCTTGGCAGCCATCTTGGAACTGGAGAGACCCTACGCAGGAAGCAAGGTTGAAAGTTGGTTAACCGGTGACGTCACTCCAGTCGTACCGGACCGAGTTTTTGCGACCTCCGGTTCGACTCGAGTCACCTTAGTTGACGCCAAAACTCGCTCAGAGACAAGTGGTTTTGAAGCCAGCGCCGCTACCCACTGAGCTAATTCCCCGCCCGATTCAGTCAACCGCTATGGCTGTGCAAGACCGATGCAAGTTTTGTTTCCGTTCTCCGTTTACGCAGTAGTCTCCGTGTGTGAAATTATGTACATTTAGGCCTTTAGTTTAAACATAAGTTTATTTTTACCAAAGGTTACAATCATGACATGTATACAAAGTTCACAGAAACAGCAACAAGCTAGAAGGTTATAGGCATTTAGGCCTTTCTGTAAAAAATGAAAGAAGGTTTTTAAACAGCCGATATATTTTCACAGGTGTTACTTCAAATCTCAGATCAATCAACTGCAAAGAACAAACCAACTGCATATACATTTGACGGAATATTCACAAGGAAAAAACTGCAGAAAATAATTTCGAGAATTTCTTGCAGGACTACTGAGTGCGAAGATTAAGGTTTTGGTCTTTTATTTCTCTGTCTGTCTGTCTGTCTGTCTGTCTGTCTGTCTGTCTGTCTGTCTGTCTGTCTGTCTGTCTGTCTGTCTGTCTGTCTCTCTCTCTCTCTCTCTCTCTCTCTCTCTCTCTCTCTCTCTCTCTCTCTTCCCCCCTCTTTCTCTCTCTGGCAATTGTGTTCCTGTCGTCGTGTAGCTGCATAGAAGATACTTCACCATCCTAGCAAAGACGTTTACAACAAACACAAGAACAAACAAACAGAACAAAAAAACACACAAATCAAACAAACAAACAACAAACAAATACACAAACGAATTAACAAAATTAATCCTCAAAATCCTGAAACAAAAACAAGAATAAAGTGTTCTACTAAACAATCGAACGTGGCTTCACAATGAAGGACGACCATTATTTTTAGAATACTGCACTGCCATCCTGATAAAAAAAAAAACCAAAAAATCTGTGTCATAAACAACCATAATATTCGCTTTGGATTTGTAAAAATATCATGCGCATAATTTTATTGGTTTTGTTTTTTCTTTCTGTAGCTGCCATGGCTGTACATCCTCCTCGCGGTTCTACGATGATCATGACGCTGCTGGTGACAGCAGTAGTTGTCTCCCTTGTATCACGTGCCACTGCCCAAGGGGCTTTCTGTATCCCGGACGGTTGGCAGTCGGGAAGGGCGATAACTCTGGCTGTGTCAAAGGACAAGGGCAAACCAACTATTACTCGGGTATGAATTTCATTGAGGCTTCTTCCTCCTTTTTCCCTCCAGCTCCTACTGATTACCCCCCCCCCTCCCCTCCTCAACACCCCCCCCCTCCACACACACACACTACTCCACCATCCCTCATTAACCCTACCTTCTGATCCCCCCCCCCAAAAAAAAAAAAAATTCTACCCCTTGAGTAAATCACAAGTTAACAAAGCGACCTAAAGGTCAACATCATCATCATCGTCGTCAACATCATCATCATCATCATCATCATCATCATCATCATCATCATCATCATCATCATCATCATCAACGTCATCATCGTCATCGTCGTCATCGTCGTCGTCGTCAATATCATCATCATCGTCATCATCATCATCATCATCATCATCATCATCATCATCGTCGTCGTCGTCGTCGTCATTCATCATCATCATCATCGTTGACCTAGTTCATGACTCTTCTCTTTCTTTATCATCCCTTTTCTTCTATTTCTTCTTTTTCTTGCGACTTCATTGTGCTTTTTTTTCTTCTTCTTTTTTTTAATAAATGAAACCGCGAATATATTTGTTGTGTCCAATGATTAAAAAAAGGTCAAAGGACATTGTATTTAATAAGAATAAGAATAAGAATAAGAATACTTTATTATCTCATAGAGAAATTCAGGCGTGAGGGAAAACAGGGTAAATCCACGAAAAATGACAGAGACAATGTACCACAGCGTCGCCCGATGCAGAGCGCCACCTACTAATTGGTGACAAGGCTACGTTTCTTGTTCAAGATTATATGACTGTGAACAAAAAGTATGTCTCAGGATTGTGGACCCGGTTCGAATGTTTTCTTCAATTACCGTCAAGCGTGACTTAACTCACACACTGACATAAACAGTGTCAAGCTCTGTCTAGAGTGGACTGGAAGTTAACTGCGAACAATCTACACACTAATCATATGACATCAATGTTTAGCATTGTTGCTGGTTATTATAGAAGTGGACAAGAAGAAAGATATTTCGCATATATCTTCATACCTATTCAAATTGGCCATTTTCAGAACATGGGTGACGTCATATACTCCACGTCACAGAAGAAGATTTGGATTGACGAAGACACCTTCGCCAGCGACAGTCCGCGCGTGACCCGTCTCTATGACTACCCAGGGGTTTGTTGCAAGCCTAAAGGAAGGAATAGCCTACTATTGATCTGGGGGGGGGGGGGGGGGGGGATTTCTAACGAATTTGACTACATTAATGTGAAGAATGTGGGAAATCCACTGTACCCTAATCGCACACTGCATGATTTGCTTGAAAACATACCACAAGTAGGGGAAGGGCTCCTAATATGGACCACTTTTTGTTTCATGCTGATAACTAGCTAGTTTTCTTTCGAAGAAGTTTCATTTTGTGTTTGGTAGTCCTTCTCTCTTAGGTTAACCGTTAGGCCTAATTAGAGTGAAATAGCTTAGATAGACATTCAGCAAAAATTAAATACCGAAAAAATCACAAAGGGTCCATATTAGGAGCCTGGGCGCCTAATATTATTACTATTATTATTATTATTGTGATTATTTTTATGCGCCTAATCTAGATATAGCCCTAGGCGCTTACATATTAATTTCTGCCGTTTGAAATGGATTTTTTTACAGACAGACAGACAAACAGACATTTTTTACACACAATATATAACGCATTCACATCGGCCAGTAAAGCTCAGTAGCCTATTAGGCGAGCATTCACCTTTCACGGCCTTTATTCCAAGTCAAACGGGTATTTGGTGGACATTTTTATCAATGCCTATACAATTTTGCCAGGAAAGACCCTTTTGTCAATCGTGGGATCTTTAACGTGCACACCCCAATGTAGTGTACACGAAGGGACCTCGGTTTTTCGTCTCATCCGAAAGACTAGCACTTGAACCCACCACCTAGGTTAGGAAAGGGGGGAGAAAATTGCGGCCTGACCCAGGGTCGAACACGCAACCTCTCGCTTCCGAGCGAAAGTGCGTTACCACTCGGCCATAATATGGACTCTAAAATGGACCAGTGAAGCGGCCTTCACGAATCACTGTAAAAAGCCCCTTATATTTCAAAATAACATGATACAACTTTGTGTACAAGTCATCCTAATTAAAATATGCTCTAGATTTATCTGTTTCGGGTTGATGAGAGCATTATTTGAAGCACACCAGGAAACTAAAGAAGCTTATCAAAAACAGAGTGAAAATAAGTGAAATTATCAACTTCCACAAAAAGAAGACTTTTTGTTGGATTTTTTTTAAATCTCGAGGGCTAGTTATATACTGTTCAAAAAAAGAAACGCATAGCTTGTAATATTTGGTTAATTTAGTTATATGGCTACAAGGATATCCACCAAACTGCAGAAAATGTTTATCTGGTCGTCGACCTTTCGTCCCTTGCCACAAGTGAGCTCTGCACGTGACGCATGCGTTATCAGTGGCTACAATTTCAAAATTGCACATTTGGCATGACCACTCGTCATGCTTCAGTGTAATCTCGTGAAACTCGGGGAATATTGAGCTCTCACCATGTCTTCCAAAACCCATAAAAGCGGATTGTTCGCCACAAAGAAATCAGACAACAATTCAGCGACGAAAGATGGCCCGATTGAGCAGAGAAGACCGCCAAATTGCATTGGGTCGTTTACAAGCAGGCCAAAGTCAAAGTGCAATCGCCAGGCACTTCCACGTGTCCCAGAGCACCATCAGTAGACTGTGGGTCAGGTTTCAAGCCACTGGCTCCGTTGCTGACTTGCCACGAGCGGGAAGACCAAGGGCGACAACTGCTGCTCACGACCGCTTCATACGGCTCCGCCACCTCCGGAATCGTTTCCTGTCGGCCTCATCTTCTGTCCAGGCTCTCCCCGGGCCACACCGATTATCGGACCAGACCGTGCGGAACCGCCTGCATGAAGCTGGTTTGAGAGCTCGCAGACCTCACAGAGGAGCTGTCCTCACCCGCCGCCATCGCCAGAACCGAGTGCAGTGGGGCAACCAGCACCTTCGCTGGACCGTCCGGAATCACTGGAGACACGTGTGGTTCAGCGACGAGTCCTACTTCCTGCTCCAGCGACATGATGGTCGGAGGAGGGTCTACCGGAGAGTAAACGAACGTTACGCGCCCAACTGTGTGGATGAGGCACCCGTTCATGGTGGTGGAGGCGTCATGGTGTGGGGGGGCGATCAATACCGCTGGAAGGAGCACCCTGGTGCACGTCCAAGGGCGCATAACTGCCCAGCGATACGTGGAGAAAATTCTGCGCCCACACGCCCTTCCTCTTCTGGCTGACCAGGATGCCATATTCCAGCAGGACAACGCTCGCCCGCACACAGCACGACTCACCACCCAGTTCCTCACCGACCACCATGTCCAGGTGCTTCCCTGGCCATCCATGTCGCCAGACATGAACCCGATAGAACACCTCTGGGATGAATTGGACAGACGTGTGCGCAGGCGAGAAGAAGCGCCGGCAAATCACCGCGATCTATTGCAGGCACTTCAGGAGGAGTGGGACACCATCCCACAGCAAGATATCCGGCATCTGATCCAGTCCATGCCCAGAAGGTGCCGGGCAGTTGTTGCTGCTCAAGGCAGTCACACCCCCTACTGACTTGACAGCCTCGGCACCCAATCGTATTGATTGACTGATTGATTTGAAGATGCAAATGAACTGTGTGTGCATTCAACTGTGTCCATACCAAATTTCAAACAAATAATCTAAATATTGGATTTTCTGTTAATGTTTTCGAAAAATAAAACAAATTTGGCAAGTAGCAACTATGCGTTTCTTTTTTTGAACAGTATAGGTTATTTCCAGCAAGCTTTTTACTGAATTAATGAAAATAGCCTTTAGCTTTTATTTTCTTCGATTTGTTGAAGGTGGTCCTTATTAGGGGACTCGCACATACTTTGAGATTTTGCTATTATGTTTTGTTTGCAGTAGAAACTCGGGGTCAATACTGCTAAAATGTAACAAATACGGTCTTAGCTGTCATATATAGCAATTTTTGTGTGATAAAAGCTTTGGCTGAGGACAGAAACGAGTCCGTTTTAGGCGGCAAATTTAGAGTGAACGCTGCCAAAAATAAAAACAAGTCGCGTAAGGCGAAAATACAACATTTAGTCAAGCTGTCGAACTCACAGAATGAAACTGAACGCAATGCAATTTTTCAGCAAGACCGTATACTCGTAGCATCGTCAGTCCACCGCTCGTGGCAAAGGCAGTGACATTGACAAGAAGATTGTTTGTTTGTTTGTTTATTTGTTGCTTAACGTCCAGCCGACTACGCAGAGCCATATCAGGACGAATTGACAAGAAGAGCGGGGTAGTAGTTGCGCTGAGAAGGATAGCACGCTTTTCTGTACCTCTCTTCGTTTTAACTTTCTGAGCGCAACCATTCGTAAGACATTCACAAGGATTCCTAAGGCTTCGAATGGTCAATATTTTTCCTGTCCATTAGTCTCTTTTTTTGGCCAAATACAACATGTTTATATGCACATTTCTTGCGAATGTCTTACGAATAGTTGCGAGTGCTTGCGAATGTGTACCGATCATAGCGAATGCCTTGCGAGCGCTACGAATACCTTTACGATGATTACGAATGGCTTGCGAATACTGAAGAATATGCATTTCTTGCTAATATTAGGAGCATGTTGCTAGTATTCGCAACAAGAGACGAATGGTGGCGAATGGTTAAGAACATTTACGAATGTCTTGCGACTATGTCCCGATCATTACGAACTATTGGTGAATTATATTCGCAAGGGAAATTCGGCACAGTGTAAGAGCAGTATTACGAACAATGCGAATTGCATAATCGCTTTATTCGTAAAATGTTTGCAAGCACTCGCAACACTCGCAAGGCCACTCGCAACGTTCGTAATACATCCGCAAGACATTCGTATATGGATTTGTTTGCATTCGCAATGATCGGTAAGGCTTCGAATTTTCAATATTTTTTCCTGTCCATTAGTCTCTATTTTTGCCGAATACAACATGTTCATATTCGCAAGGATATTCAGCACAGTGTAAGACAGGCATCAGGGATGACTTTCCTCCACAACTGTCTTTACCTGGTTGAACAATATGCATTTTTACGATTGTTGTAGCATGTCAAAGTGACACGTTCGCCTGCAATCACGACTCGCTTGACCCCTACACTGTATAACACAGTTTATGAAAAGGTAAAAAAAGAAAACGATTAAATATTATGCACTAATCGTACAGCCAGTAAAATATTCTCCACGAATCTGTCTTCCTTTTTGATGTACCTTATCTGGTTCATATTTTACAACAATTTGAAAATGACGAAAAATCACCTGCAACAGTGGGCGCGAATGAGTTGCGTTTCTTTCGCCGGGTACTGTGCGTTTTCTGGTGAGCCGACGCAGGGCTAGCCAAACTGTGCATCCCTGCGTCCTACACGCCATCGAAGCCGACAATGCGTACTAGAAATGCACTCAAGGGTTCCCGGGACGCACTAACAATAAAAAGAGCGGGTCCTGGGACGCACTAAACTTACGTACTCGTGTACATTTTCAGATCGTAGTCGTCAGCTCAGTGCAAGTACCAATGTCATTGGTTGCTTGTGCGTGTTGTTGTTGAAATGCTTGGAATATTTCAATCAAAAAGGAATCATGTTCCGCTACTCGTCATCGCAAAGTGTGAGCAGTACACCTGGAGTTTGGGACTTTCTAAAACTCCAATGATGGGGTCAATGGACCCTCAACAAATTCAAAGTGGGGGTCCCGGGACCCTCTAGATGAGGCGTCTGGTGGGAGCCCTGATATGTGTATTGGGATCTGGCTCTGTCATCTGTTGTGTAGAAAATCCTGTACACCATACGAGGGGAGAACGGAGAGACAGAGCAGACTTGCACCCAGACCCCCCTACCTGGACCGTTCGTACCCGTCTGTGTACCGGGTAGGTGGCAAGTTGTTCTGTCATTCAGGGCGGGTACGTGGACAGGAGAAGAGACCGTGTAGTGAGGGAGAAGATGCTAGATGGGCATGACGAGAAGCTAGATGAAAGATGTCGATGACGACGTTGATGATTAAGAAGATGATGACGACCTTTAGAACGACGACAACGACGACGACGACGACGACGGCGATGGCGATGGCGATGACGATGACGATGATGATGATTATGATGATGATTACGACGACGACGATGGTGATAGTGATGGTGATATGATTGGTTTAAGCGTGTTTTATTCAAGTTCTCATACACACGTTTCAAACAATAACAACATTAAGAACGTTAACAAGCAGATTACTTATGGACACGTTCTTGAAATGATAATCAATACACATTCCGATAGCAAAACATGGCAAACAAGTGATAGCTTCAACACTTATCTTGATAATCTTTCATTATATTTTATACAAATAAGATAAAGAGAGAGACAGAGAGAGAGAGAGAGGGAGAGAGAGAGAGAGAGAGAGAGAGAGAGAGAGAGAGAGAGAGAGAGAGAGAGAGAGAGAGAGAGAGAGAGAGAGAGAGAGAGGGAAAGAGAGAATACCTGGCTGCATCAATTCCAGTCACAGTTAATATAATATCAGCCGAAGCGATTAGTTAACATAACATAGTCTTGTACAACAGAGAATATTTTCGTGTTCAAAGATATAGTTAAATCGGTATTTCCAAACAAGAGTGTTTTGCAGTCTAGAACGTGGGTTGGCAGACTATTAAATAAGATATATTGTCATCATTTTCACGAGTTTTCATTCGCAAACACCTGGTAAATAAATCTCATGTTCTCCATGCAATAACTCGAGGTGGTGAATGGGTTTGAGCTTTCATGTGAAATGTGGATTGTCAAAGTAAAAGCCAATCAGGCTGATTGTTTGATGTGTGGAACCATCGTGGCTTTGGATTTGTGTTTCCGAGGACAACGATTGTAAGCATTCACGCTCAAAGACCCAATCAATGTTGATAATTACCGCGGCGACTCATGGTCAATTTGCAACTTATCTCTGTAATCGCAAAATCCACAACGAAAAGTCATAAACACTTAAAAGAAAAGAAATATGCTCAACACTTACTGAATTCACAGGTATGATCGCAGCTCTGTAAATTTTCAGACTGGAAGAAAAGCGTCAACAAGCTACGTTTGACGTCACATATAAGTTTGACATGTTATCTCGTGCTACTGAGACGATGCTTTGTGGCCCGGAGTTGGATTCTAAAAATTCGTCTCCATGTGGCTTATTGTGCATTTTGTTGCACAACCAAAATGATGACAAAAACGATGTTTGGTAGCTTGTTGTCAGACCAGCATTTTGTTGTTGGTCCTCGGGGAGCATATCGCCTTTTGTCTCATATTTATCAACCGCGGCCTTCGGCCTTGGTCGATAAAGATGATACAAAAGACGATATGGTCCCCTTGGACCAACAAAAAAGCTGGTCTGTCAACAAGCCACCAAACATCTTATAATATTGGTGATATGATTACGATGATTACAATGGCGACGACGACGACGGCGAGTATATGATGATGATGTTGATGATTTACGATATTCCGATGAGAATCCAGGGCAGTACGTGTGCGAAGAAGGTCAAAGGTTAGGACAGTGTTGATGCCTGATTGATTGATTGATTGATTGACTGCCTGACTGATGGATAGATGGGTGGATGGATGGATGAAAGGATAGGTTAAGGTTGACCCTTTGAATGACTTTTCACACAGAAAACGCAACAATGACACACTACAAGTCTTACTACGGATTGCCGCTGCCCTATGTGGAGTTTTTCAAGGAGTTCGAGGGAAAGGAGAATGACGTCAATTATCGCACGTCACTGACGTATGACGACACACCACTCTTTCATCGGAAGTGGGGAAAACAAAATGGAGGTGAGAAGAAGTGACGCTAAGTTTGACGTTCGGGACGTTTTACTTATGGCAGCGAAATTCAGCATAAACATCGCTAATTCCCATGAAGATCGAGTAGTCGATTTTTGATAAACAATGTTCAGAAACCTTGTTTTAATTTTCTATTCTTCCTTGTGTGTATCAATTCATTGTCTGTAATAGTAATATTGACGTGTTGCAATATCTGCCCTGTCTCAACGTTCAAAGTCAAATAACTCCAAAACTATTCGATAAGTTATGATTTTCCACTTGCGGATTTGGAGTTTGCGGATCTGGAGTTTACAACAAGGACTATAGTTGGGTACAGAAAGCAAACTTGTTTGTCCGTTTTTGAGATCTCACCTCAGGGGCGGATTAAGGGGGGGGGGTTAATAATAATAATAATAAGAAGAAGAAGAAGAAGAAGAAGAAGAACATTTATATAGCGCTAAATCAAAAACTTTCGTTAAAAAGGCTTGCTCTAAGCGCTTGACATCTAAACTAAAA
>NC_090260.1:42462589-42465089 GCF_037325665.1 Littorina saxatilis | reverse complement strand
GTTTGAACTCACGCTGACAGCGGCCAACTGAATACAAATCCAGCGCGCTACCAACTAAGCTATATCCCCGCCCCAAATTCCAACCAATCCGACCCCGCGGCTGCGTACGTACAACCTATTCGGGTGTCACCGAGTTTTGCTCCGTGCGCCTCAGTCCTGGGCAGACATGCTGGTAACTGACTGTCCTGTGCACAACAGCCCAGGGCCGAGGGGCATCAAGCGAGAGTGGGTGTCACCCAAAAGGGAGCCAGTCGCAGTGTCGGATTGGTTGAAACTGACACGTGTTGTGAGTTCAACGAATCAGACCCCGCGGTTTGATCTATCCCGTTTGGGTGGCGCCCACTCTCGGTTCGTGCATCTCGGCCCTGGAGCCAAGGACCGAGGTGCACGAGAAAGGTACTAACCGGTCGGGAGCCAGTCGCGGTGTTGGATTGGTGGACATTGATTAAGATTCGTTCTGATTTCAACGAATCAGGCCCCGCGGTTTGTTCTCTCCCGCTTGAGTGGCACCCACTTTCGGTTCGTGCACCACGGCCCAGGAGCCCAGGTATGTGAAACAATCTGTTGTACACAGGTTAAGCACAGTTTGTTCGGCGTAAGAATGCGAAGCGTGGCGTGTGTTGTTGTGGTGTTGGTGCTGTGTGGGCGAGGGGACAGCTCGGACAAGAGAGATGTGGACTTCTCCTGTTGCACGCCTAAAGCCTGGACATCGCAGATGAGACTGGTCACTGCGAGTGTGACCCGTGCCCGCAACGAATATCGAGAGGTCAGTTTGGGAGGGGGGGGGGGTGGTGCTTGAGTTTTTTGTTTGTGTTTGTGCGCGAGTATGTGTGTGTGTGTGTGTGTTTGTGTGTGTGTGTGTGTGTGTGTGTTAGAGTGTGTGTTTGTGTGTGTGTGTGTGTTTGTGTGTGTGTGTGTCTGTGTTTGTGTGTGTGTGTGTGTTAGAGTGTATGTATGTGTGTGTGTGTGTGTCTGTGTGTCTGTGTGTGTGCGTACGTGTGTGTGTGTGTGTGTGAGTGTGTGTGCAGGAGCGGAGGAGTTAAGCCAGAGGGGTGGGGCTACAACACACACACACACGTGGACAACACTATCAGCTCGCCCTGTCTGTAAACCGTGACGAGGACATGCCTCCACATGATGTGTTGTGCATGTTGTTGTTTAAACATAATTGCAATTTCATTCAGGAAACATGGGGCGGCTAACAGGGGCTTAATTGTTTTAGTGTATTTACATCTACACAGAACATGTCTCATACAGCTGCTGTCAAGATTAAACTATAGTGCTAATACCTCTATAGAAAATGTCAGACCAAATGAAGAATGTAACTAAGAATGTCAACGTTGGTGACAGACGTGGCAGACGTACCACTATGACAGCGAGAACCAGAGAGAGGCTTGGACTGACGTCATTCAAGATGGCCATGTTCTGTACAGCAAGATTATTGTCGACTTCACAAAGGTACCTTGTTCTCTCTTTATATGGGGTGTATACAGGCCTGGACCGGTATGAAATCTAGGGGGGGGGGTATTCTAGAAGGAGGTAGGGGCGCAGGAGCTGGCCAGGCCAGTAAAACAATAATTATGGTCGCCATTTGCATTTCATATTTTCCAAAATATCTACTTCCTCTAGGATATAATTAAAACCAAACATACGTTTACGGGTGTTGCGGTGCTACCCTCCTCACTGCTAGGTTCCAATTAGTCACAATTTGTACCTTAATTGGAAAAATCTAATTAATGTATTCATTAGCGACTATCAAGAGTTTGATGCAGTTATACACAGTGAGCCTTATATCAAGGGAAAGTGCAGAATCTGAGGAACACAACGGTACCAAAAACAAGAGTACAGTTCAAGAAACAAAGACGCACGAAGCAGTTTAAAACGGTGACGTAACATCTTAGTTTACCTTCACCTTAAGGGTGGAGATTGTTTCGATCTCCCAGGTCAATTTGTGTGCGAACCTGTTAGTGCCTTATTTACCTTCGTGTGCAGACGCAAGCACAAGCCCAAATACGCACGACAAAACAATCCTGTAATCCATGTCAGGGTTCGGTGGGTTATATGAACATGAAAACTCCCAGCATGCATCCCCAAGAATCGGAGTTTGACTGCCTAAATGGCAGAAGGAAAACGTCCCCTTACACCGAATGATTTTTGTTGTATATGTTTGGACGTCCGGGTTGTATCCCAATTAAACGCCTGGCCAGATGAGAGATGGTGAGCTGCACCGCTTGACAGGGAAGGTCTGCGTCTTTACCCAAGACTTTCTCGTGCCTGTGATCAGAGATGGTGAGCTGCACCGCTTGACAGGGAAGGTCTGCGTCTTTACCCAAGACTTTCTCGTGCATGTCATCAAAACACAGTACCTTTTAAAACAAAGTTGTAAACAGAAAGATAGAATTTGAATCTAAGGTCAATTTATTTATTTTCTTCATTTCAGCACACCATGACAATACTGTTGGACACAGACAGGTGTAAAGTATACAAAATACAGGGGGAT
>NC_090260.1:42432589-42457589 GCF_037325665.1 Littorina saxatilis | reverse complement strand
CCCTTCAACCAAGTTCCGATGGGACATAGTCGAAGGCAAGAAGCGCCAAAGAGGACTGTATGCGTTTTGACCAAATATGCAAAATGGTGCAATATGGTGCCATTTGAGAATTAGCCGCTATATTGTGTTATCTATGTGTGTGTGTGTGTGTGTGTGTGTGTGTGTGTGTCTGTGTCTGTGTGTGTGTGTGTGTGTGTGTGTGTGTGTGTGTAATCCGATGTAGTGTAATCCGATGTAAAGTGTACATTTGGTGGCGCAATGGTACGTAATCTCAATGCACCCTTTGAGGGAATTGTAATGGGACATTTTCAGATGTAATGCGCCAATGGCGCAGGGCGCACTAGTAAATCAAACCCTGAAACGCTCATTCAGCCTACCGACCAGTTCATTAGTTCATCTATATCAGTCAGCCAATCAGTCAGGCGGCCAATTTATCAGTCTTCTTTCTTACTGTAATGACATCATTTGCTTAGTGACGTCACTGTTGCAGGATGACGTCGATGACACCCACGTTGAGACCTTCTCCAGACTGACTGGTTTTAGACGCAGCCTACTCTGAATCTGAATGTCGAGAAGAGTGCTGCTGTCCTCTGAAATCATGTGGGGGTACATGTGTACCCGTTTTTCTTTTTGTTTATTTGGCGGCAAGCACCTGTGTGTGTGTGTGTGTGTGTGTGTGTGTGTGTGTGTGTGTGTGTGTGTGTGTGTGTGTGTGTGTGTGTGTGTGTGTGTGTGTGTGTGTGTGTGTGTGTGTGTGTGTGTTTGTTTGCAATTGTCTAGCTTTATTTTGTTCACTAACATCACGATTTGCTGTGTTGACTTATGTGGCTAAGTTACTGATAAAGAGAAACGAGAAAAAGACATACTCTGCGTCCGTTGTGTTATGTTTTTTGTCTTCATGAAAACATTTTCATTGGCAACATCATCATCATCATCATCATCATCATCATCATCATCATCATCATCATCATCATCATCATCATCATCATCATCGTCGTCGTCGTCTTCGTCGTCGTCATCATCATCATCGTCGTCGTCATCATCATTGTCATCATCATCATCGTCGTCGTCGTCGTCATCATCATCATCATCATCATCATCATCATCATCATCATCATCATCATCATCATCATCATCATCATCATCATCATCATCATTCCAGAAACATGGCAACATTCGTCTGTCAGCCTTAGTCGACTCATGGAGGGGTCGTTAAGTCTTTGTCAGCCCAAAGTGTCAAGGAAAAGTAGCCAAGACAGAGAGTCGGCAAAACACCGAGACGAATGTTCCATGCGAAACAGATGACGTCAACTAGAAGACGTACATTGATTGAATTCGTCCTGGCCAATCAAAAGCGAGGGTTGTTTAGGAAACGTGTTCCCGACGCAGCCCTGGCTAGTGATTGGCCCCTCGTTTCCACGTGTGTCCGACACACCCTCGCAAGTGATTGGCCCCTCCAATGTTTGTACGAGATTTTGCAAGAAAAGGTAACTCTCCAAGAACCCATACAAAACCGACAGTGTTCTTTCCGAAAATCGTCCGTCGCGAAAGTGTGCAAGAAACTTCTGGATGTGCAAGGAAGTGCCTGATGGCAGATACAATAACGTTTAGACATCATGTCCCAAATAGTCGCTAGTAGGGGAAGAGTGCTTAATATGGACCACTGTTTGTTTCATGCTGATAACTAGCTTGTTTTCTTGCAAAGAAGTTTCATTTTATGTTTGGTAGTCCTTCTTTTTTAGGTTAATCGTCAGGCCAAATTGAGTGAAATAGCTTTGATAGACATTCAGCAAAAAATAAATACAGAAACAATCACAAATGGTCTATATTAGGAGACTGGGCGCCTAATATGGACCAGTGAAGCGACCTTCACGAATCACTGTAAAAAGCCCCTTATACTTCAAAATAACATGATGCAACTTAGTGTGCAAGTCAGATTAATTAAAATATGCTTTAGATTGATCTGTTTCATCATCATCATCATCATCATCATCATCATCATCATCATCATCATCATCATCATCATCATCATCAAATTCCCGAGATTTAGCCAGATTTAACAGAACAACCGATCATCGTCAGTTAGTCATCAATATGATCACTTATACAGAATCAAAAAACAAGAAAGGTAAGTTGTTTGAACGTTTGTTATTGACAAAACAATACGTTACCGTCACAGATATATCGACCCAATGGTAATTTAAGTGCACAGACAAGCACTTAAAGACAAACACGTACACTTGACGGCATGTTCGGCCGCTTGCCAGGAAGTCACAAGCGAATGAATCACTTATACAATTAGCTCCAGAAATGTGCCGATCATCGGAGTGTCTTTGATCGAGCTTCAAGCGTACCAACGACGATAATATCGTACGATGCAGATCAAGACTCAGCCGCTCTCACACGTTGGAAGGCAGCATAGGGTTTGTTGTCGGGATCACTCTCTCTCTCTCTCTCTCTCTCTCTCTCTCTCTCTCTCTCTCTCTCTCTCTCTCTCTCTCTCTCTCTCTCTCTCTCTCTCTCTCTCTCTCTCTCTCTCTCTCTCTTCCATCCCCAATGAACTCCTGAGAACAAAAAACTATTCTGACATCTGAGTCCTCTCTTTGTGTCTGTTCTGTATGTATGTCTGTCTGTCTGTCTGTCTGTCTGTCTGTCTGTCTGTTTCTCTCTCTTTCTTTCTGACTATCTGTCTTTCTCTCTCTATCTGTCTCTGTTTGCCTGTCTGCCTGTCTGTCTCTCTCTCTCTATTTCTCTCTCTCGATCTCTCTCTCTCTATTTCTCTCTCTCGATCTCTCTTTCTCTCTCTCTCTCTCGATCTCTCTCTCGATCTCTCTCTCTCTCTCTCTCTCTCTCTCTCTCTCTCTCGATCTCTCTCTCGATCTCTCTCTCTCTCTCTCTCTCTCTCTCTCGATCTCTCTTTCTCTCTCTCTCTCTCTCTCTCTCTCTCTCTCTCTCTCGATCTCTCTTTCTCTCTCTCTCTCTCTCTCTCTCTCTCTCTCTCTCTCTCTCTCTCTCTCTCTCTCTCTCTCTCTCTCTCTCTCTCTCTCTCTCTGAGCTGCGATTTGTACAGCTTGGAATCCATCACCTGGGTACGAACCTTCTTCTTTGTCTCTGTTACCTTAGGAGGCGAATACACTCCGTATTCCATGGCCTACCGGATCGTATTTCATGGTGACATAAGCTAGTTTTTGTTGTTTTCCCAAGTGCGGTTGCAAACAGAATATAAATGTATCTGCAAACACGATTTGTCGTCGTTGTAAAACGTATTGATTAGAAACACCTTCATTAGTTTCTAAATATGTGACCCTCCACCACGAAATGAATCGCATGTCACCTCGCGCGGTTCTGCGCTAGGCTTGATATAAGTCCGGGGAATGTCTGGTAACAGTGTGAGGGTCACCTTAGTCACAGGCTTATTATTATAACTCAAACAGTTTTCGCTCTTTTCTAAAACGGTTTTCACCACTGCATAGAGCATAAAAACTCTTTAGGAAAATGTACACATATGAAAATCATGCGAAGGTGACATGCGACTCATTCCGTGGTGGAGGGTCACATATAAGTGACGAAATGCGATTGTGTTAGAACGCTTTTGCCACTAAATTAATGACGATTATATCTTGTACTGCTTGGACAATCGTGGATTGCACTCCACGTACATTTTGTAAGGAACATATTATGATAAACCAGAAGTCTATTATACTAGAAGTTTGTTTTGTTTGTTTGTTCGTTCATGGGCTGAAACTCCCACGGCTTTTACGTGTATGACTGTTTTTACCCCGCCATTTAGGCAGCCATACGCCGCTTTCGGAGGAAGCATGCTGGGTATTTTCGTGTTTCTATAACCCACCGAACTCTGACATGGATTACAGGATCTTTTTCGTGCGCACTTGGTCTTGTGCTTGCGTGTACACACGGGGGTGTTCGGACACCGAGGAGAGTCTGCACACAAAGTTGACTCTGAGAAATAAATCTCTCGCCGAACGTGGGCACGAACTCACGCTGACAGCGGCCAACTGGATACAAATCCAGCGCGCTACCGACTGAGCTACATCCCCGCCCCTATACTAGAAGTAATTAACTACTATTACCAACAGTCGACACGCGGTGATAAATATGCCCTTTGATCTTTCCTTGGGCATATCCCGAACTAAAAATAGAATATGGGATTGTGGGAAAGCTGTTCCAAGGACACTCACGCACTATATTCAATTTTCAATTCTCGACTCAAAACCGTTGGGATAAATCAAAAAGAATAATATACAAGCATATAGAGTTCAGAAAAGAAGAAAAAAAAAGTTGAAAAATCATGTTTTACAAAATTCTTTGGGGACTCGAACTCCAAACCGCCGGCTTCGGAAGCAAACACCTTACCACCCGCCACAACGCTTACAACATTTATGCGTGAAAACTAAGACTTGAACTGCCAACATAACTGCCACGTGCGCGCGCCGGGTTTTCGAATTGACCATTTGTTGACTCGTCGTTTTCCCCGTTCGTATTTTTGAAAGCAAAACAGTTGGACATGCTCGAAAAATGGATAAAACAGCCTGTGCTGGATGACGAAGCGAACGGGCCAGCGACAAAGGTAAACGCAGTGAATCTTTGCTTGTTGAACACACAGAGAGACACGAACACACACAGACACCCACCCGCACGCAAACACACACACACACACACGCGCGTGTGTGCGAGTGAATTGCTTAGGTTGGATGTCAAATTAAATTTGATTTTGATGGTATAATAGTCTCAGTATTCTGGCTGCAGATCTAAAGTCTAATCAAGCTTCAAGGTAATCTGTCAGTGATGATAGGGTTCTTCCCCTTTGCCTTTGGGTAACGCCGACAATGCCTGTGCCATTGAACACTCAGAAAATAGCTTGCACACACACACACACACACCTTTTCGGGGGGTTGGGGAATCTTTGTTGAATTATATTACTCTGTGTGCTGGTGACTGTAGCTGTGGATCCGGCTTGCTTGTGTGGGAAATATATTGATGTTGATGCTGTAGTTGGATATTGGCCCTTTAATAAAGAAAAAAAGGAATGGAAGTGTTTGCTGCAGAGTTCTTGAGTTCTGCACTGAGGCTGTTGCTATTGATGGGTGAATCATGACTGAATGTTTGTGTTTTGTGAGGTTTGATGAAACTGTGCTTGGATAACTCGACAGTGCAGTTAAGAGTTGTTTCCACTTCATTTTCAGTCTTGCATAGTGTTTTATTGATTCACCTTGTGTCAGTGTAACGTGTCATTTCATTTTTTTTTATTATTATTATTTTTTTTAGATCAGTGTGCATTTTTAGATCAGTGGTGCAGTGTTCGTGGAAGGGAGGTTACTCTTGGTTTACCTCCAATCAGAACAGCGAGGTTCGTTTGCTGTCATTATCACTATCAGTTGATTCTTCGCTTTTGTTCTTTTTTGACTCGACCTGCACCCAAAGTGTAAAGATAAACGCTTTGTTTATTGAATCGCATACCTCAGATACGTATCATGGTTTTGTCTTCTGTGAATGTTGTGTTTTCTTTTGCTTAGCCATGTGAGCAATGCTCTTTAATCCACAGAAACATGTTCGGTGCAGGGTCAAGGGTCGGCAGAACTATAGTTCCTCGGCCAAACCAGAATCGGTACTATGATGGTTTTTTTTAGCCTATTATGTATTTATTGAAGCCGAAAAATACAACATATGTACCCATAGTGGTGTTACAGAGACAAAGAAGCAGCTCATGGGATATTATAAGATGTTTGATGGGTTGTTGACAGACCAGCTTTTTTGTCGGTCCGAGGGGGAGCATATCGTCTTTTGTTTGATATTTATTGACCAAGGCCGAAGGCTGCGGTCAATAAATATGAAACAAAAATCGATATGCCCCCCGAAGACCGACAAAAAAGCTGGTCTGTCAACAAACCACCAAACATCGTTTTTGTCATCATTTTGGTAGTGAGAAAATAAGTGCACAATCAACCCAGGGAGCTATGCTTTGAAACACGGGTTCCGTGCTGATAACCACACGAGTCCCGGTTTGATAACCACTGGCAATCAAAGCTGGCGTGTGAAAGCAACTTTCTGTGTTTTTGAGTTCATTAAATAGTGTTGGGATGAATATGTCAGGTTTGAGGATGCACGATCTTTGGTGGCTTAAAGGTTGGGGGTCTGATGACACTCGTTTGGACTCTGCAACGGCAATTAGCTGAGGCGGTTGTTGGGAGTAAAGGTCGGGGGGTCCGATGACACTCTTTAGACTTTGCAACTGTAATAAGCTGAGGCGGTTGTTGGGGGTAAAGGTCGGGGGTCCGATGACACTTTTTAGACTCTGCAACGGCAATAAGCTGAGGCGGTTGTTGGAGGTAAAGATCGGGGGGTCCGATGACACTCTTTAGACTCTGCAACGGCAATTAGCTGAGGCGGTTGTTGTGGGTAAAGGTCGGGGGGTCCGATGACACTTTTTAGACTCTGCAACGGCAATTAGCTGAGGCGGTTGTTGGGGGTAAAGGTCGGGGGGTCTGATGGCACTCTTTAGACTCTGCAACGGCAATTAGCTGAGGCGGTTGTTGGGGAAAAAGGTCGGGGGTCCGATGACACTCTTCAGACTCTGCAACGGCAATCAACTGAGGTGGTTGTTGGGGGTAAAGGTCGGGGGTCTGATGACACTCCTTTGGACGCTGCAATATCATTGAGCTGAGGACTCTGCAACGGCACTGAAACGTGGATTGTCAAAACATTGTCTTAATTTTATATGTGGAACAATCGCGGCTTGGGATTCGTGGTAAAGACCCAATCAATGTTTATTATTACCGTGGTGACTCATGGTCAATTTGCGATTTATCTATGTGATCGCAAACTGCAGAACGAAAAGTAGGAAAACCTTTAAAGTAAAAGGCACATGCCTAAAACTTAATCATCTCGGGAATAGGATGGCAGATCTGTACATTTTAAGACTAGACAAGCTTGGGTTTGAGCTTCAGATGAAACGTGGATTGTCAAAGCCTATCAGGCTCTTAATTGTATATGTGGAACTATTCAGTTCAGGCGCAGTCAAGTCCAGACTCCCTTATTTTTAAGGGAGGGAGAACTTGAGCCCCTGTCAGTCACTCCAGTACACGCGTTCGGAATGCACGATACAGTTAGTTAAACACTTCCCTCGGCCTTTGGGAACTTGACACTGAGAGCCGAAGGCGCAGCTCCTGTGCCCAGTCCATAAAACAAGAGGCACATACAATACACGCACAGGGGTAGAGGAGACGAAATAGGTGAACAAGAATAATCAGATATGTAATAGTTTTACTGCATTATAACAAACATTTCGTGTTAATGCTGCTACATTTAAATTAAAGCCATGTTTTTTTTAAGGTGTGACGTCATTTTCTGTTTTTGTTTTTGTATCCGGGGTTGTAAGAATTTACATGACAAATACAGAAATGTGATCATTCAGCCGAGTTGCAATGATACAGGCAACACAGATTCTAGGCAGTTCGAGTTCATCATTGTCTGCTGTTGGTCTTTGAGCAGTCGCTGTTATTCAGAATAGTCCGGCGCCTGTGGGTGGACATGAATTGCGAAAGCTGTTTCGAGAAAGGTTTAAAAATAGTTATCAATTTTAAAAGAAATATAAAAAGGGAAAACATCAATCTACATACAAGTAAAGGCTGTAGTTATCTGTCTGTCGTGAAAAAGGTCAATGTATTCAATGTTTTCCTTACACACTGGGTGTAAATGAGAAATCATACATCTCAGCAACTTTTCTGTAAGTGCGATACATAGAGATTACACAACGTCATCGAGTGAGGGACCGAAAAATATTGAAACTCGAGGATGATTTTTTTGTGGTATCAACCGAGACCGTAGGTCGAGGTTGATACCACACAAAAAAATCATCCGAGAGTTTCAATATTTTTTGGTCCCTCACAAGATGACGTTTGTGTAATATGTGTATACAATGATCAACGACAAAGACAAAAATTAAAACAAAAACAACACGAACTCTTTTCCATCGAGGAATGGTGGAAGGAAAATAGTGTGGCGTGTCTTTGGTTTTAGTGGCTTACAAAATGGTATTCGTGAATAAAGTTTCGATTCTTTTATTTTGATTTTGAAAGAAAAAATTAGAGCCGACACAATGCAAACCTGGAAATCACGGTAGAAGCCACTTTCGCGTTCAGTTTGCTTGATCAAGAACTTGTGCGACAGCCATTGTGTAACCAGGAAGTGACGTATCTTTAGCTACACTTGACGTCATTTCAACCTTTTAGAGAGAGAGAGAGAGAGAGAGAGAGAGAGAGAGAGAGAGAGAGAGTGAGTGAGAGAGAGAGAGAGAGAGAGAGAGAGAGAGAGAGAGAGAGAGAGAGAGAGAGAGAGAGAGAGAGAGAGAGAGAGAGAGAGAGAGAGAGAGAGAGAGAGAGAGAGAACACGCATAGTTGATTAACGCAAATTTATTGCAATGAAACAAACAAGAACACGAACACTTTCTTTGCTTGAAATATAAATTCGTTCCAGATTATCTTGGATTCTTGTCATTGGGCCTCATCAACTTAGGAGTAAAAAAAAGAAGAAAAAAACAACCACACACACGTACACAACTTAATGTAACTGAATGGAATTTGGTGCTCTGCAACTGAAGACGAAGAAGAAACTCATTGCGGCATTGTGAAATTGAAATTGAAAACTCCTCCATGAATGGGCGCATTAAAGGTCACTGCTGGCTGGCGGAGTGTATTTCCGCCTGAGGCCGAGGCACTGGAATCTGCGTCATCAGTAGTTGACGTCATAGCTCCCAACTTTGAGACTGTGCAAGTGCGCGTGGTTGACAGAATTCGGGAAACTTGCAGTTGCTGGTTGTCGGACATTTTCGCGTAACTGAGTACAGACTGAATGTTTTTATGTCCTGATTTCTCCATTATATGGGTTGGGGGAACTCCAGAATCATTGAGCTTCTGTAGCAGTGTCTTCCTCGCCGAGGTACCCGAGATTCGTTTACTTGTGGTGGAAGATATCTCGGACGCGGCCGCCATTTCTTTCATCAAACTGCCGATTGTGTTCACTCCCATCGGCATTGCACGAAACCATTGTTTGCCTGGTTTCGGATCATATCATGGACGCATGTGAGGTAGAACGGATAGTTGGAGCCGCATGTTTCTGCAGGGCGAAGAGAGGCATATTTCTCGAAGATCTTCACAGGGCACCGCTCAGGGTTTTCAACATCTTCATACGCTCGCGGTTTTGCCCTGACATCCTGCCTGGAGACCCCTGTTCTTGTTTTCGTGGTTCGCTCGTTGAATTCCAAGAAGCGGTGGCCACTGCTGTCCATCTGAACAGTTACGTCGGACCAGCACATCTGGCGATGTTCGGTTCTTGCCCGCATTCCAAAGTGGAGGCAGTTCAACCACCACAGGGTGTTGATTATGGCTCTTGGTGTGGACACTCCCAACTGACCAGAGTCCCACAGTGTTTCCACCTCTTCGTCCGTTAGTGCACACGCTCTTTGAGGTAAGTTTCCTTTCCCTGCTGATTTCAGCTTTTTTTGTTTGCTTTTTGCAACTGCTCGAACGTTTTCAAACAGCGTATCATTGCTGGAAAAAATCTTGCCTTTTCCGTTCGCTGCCATGTGCCGATCGACGGCGGACAGAAATCCTCGAATCGTACCTGGTTCATATTCATCTTCGCGTTTCACCGTTGTAAGAAACTTGACAAGAATGTTTGCAACAAGTTTTGGATCCTCAATTTTCGCTATATCAGCTGATCTCATCTGTTTTGCAAACTCTTCGGTTTGAAGAATGAAATCTGAAATCAGCCGTATCACATGTTCAGTTTTTCTTTTGGTGTTGGCGTTTTCTGTATCGGTGATGAGAGCGTTCACATCGTCATCAGTCACTTTCTCGAATCTCCTTTTTTTGGGCGCAGCGGCCATTAAATTTTCGTCCTCTTCATTGAAGTCTTCTAAGAAAAAGTCGCTTATCAAATCAAAATCGCCGTCCATCTTGACGAACGAACGTTGGCGTGTGAATACACAACCGGAAATAGATCTAGATCTAAATTGATCTCTATGACCCGTGCCTTGATACCATTGAGATCATAGGAGATGCACAGCAGTGCCGATACCAGGTTTCTTTAGCTTCACTTTAAAATGATATCAGAACGATAGTTATTCACTTGAAAGTGAACACAGGAGAGTTGTATACATGCAGATACACACACGAAATCAGCGACAGCATGAACGGAAAGCCGAATTTCGATCACAATTTCGAAGTTATAATTGAAAACAATGAGAGTTTAAAAGGAATGAGCTCTGTCTGAAAGAAATAATTATAGACTGCTCAGTTATTTTGCTTTCGTTGGTAAAGCTTTTCACACACGACAAAACTAAATCCAAGGTTGTGTGTGTGTGTCATGTGTGTGTGTGTATATATATATAATATATATATATATATATATATATGTGTGTGTGTGTGTGTGTGTGTGTGTGTGTGTGTGTGTGTGTGTGTGTGTGTGTGTGTGTGTGTGTGTGTGTGTGTGTGTGCGTGTCTGTTATTGCTGAGCATAAGTCATAATGATTTAAAAAGTTCAGAAAGCCTGCACTTGGTCAGATATGTATCTTTCAACCTTTCAGCTGAGTAAACTTTGTTTAGTCTTTCTGTGCTCGAAGTAAAATAAAAAACTGGCCTGGTTTGAGCAGTGACACAGGGAAATCTGTACATCAAACCTCAGCCCTGCAGAGATAAATTCTCTCCAGAGTCTTCGGAGTTGTCAGCGTTTGGAAACTTGATAGTCTGCTACCGACGGTGGGAAAGTTCTTGACCACAGCATGGCAGGTCAAAATAACACACTGGGACCGAAGCGGCGGTGGAACTTCAATCAATCAATCAATATGAAGCTTATATAGCGCGTATTCCGTGGGTACAGTTCTAAGCGCTTGTCGAAGAGTTGTCAACACAGGACTAACAAAGAAACTAACATCTACAGACGGACACGAACCCTATCACACACTAGCAAACCCTGATAAACATACAACAAACAACTGTTTAACAACAATGTACACATCAATAGCTAGGTCCAAACAAAATAATATTAAGCACAAAGAAAACACCTCTCACAGAGCACAGCACAAGAATGTCTTTTGGGGCACAACACATCACGTCGAGCATGAAAGTCGCAGCCAGCTACGGGAAGAACTGAGTCTTCAACCTACTCTTGAACGCGTCAAGAGAGGGGCTCTGGCGAAGCTCAAGCGGCAGGGAGTTCCAGACGGAGGGGCCCGCGGAGGGAAATGCACGCTGACCAGCAGATGCGAGTTTCGAGCGAGGGATGTGGAGGCGGAGAGGGTCAGCAGCAGAACGAAGGGGACGGTCGGAGGGCTGGGTGTAAACTTAATTGATACCGACATGGTTGCTGCACAAACGGCCAGCTAAGCCACTCCTCCTCCTGGCACGTGCGAACACTGCGATGGCGCGTGCTATGACTGCGCCTGAACTGTATTGCGGCTTTGGATTCGTTGTTACAAGGACAACGATTGCAACAACTTCACCCTCAAAGACCCAATCAAGGTTGACATGATATTTCGAATTTCTGACGTGCTTTGGGGCCCAAAAATGCATTCTACAAATTACGTTCATAATATGGATATCCGTCACTCATTGTGAAAACTGTTGCTCTTCCACAATGATGACAACAATTATCTTAGGTGGCTTAAAGGTTGGGGGTCTGATGACACTCTTTTGGACTCTCCAACGGCAATGAGCTGAGGTTGTAAATTGATTGTTGGGGGTGGTCTGGGTGGCCGAGTGGTAAACGCACTTGCCTCGGAAGCGAGGGGTTGCGAGTTCGACCCTGGGTCAGGGCGTTAGCAATTTTCTCCCCCCTTTTCTAACCTAGGTGGTGGGTTCAAGTGCTAGTCTTTCGGATGAGACGAAAAACCGAGGTCCCTTCGTGTACACTACATTGGGGTGTGCACATTAAAGATCCCACGATTGACAAACGGGTCTTTCCTGGCAAAATTGTATAGGCATAGATAAAAATGTCCACCAAATATCCGTGTGACTTGGATTATTAGGCCGTGAAAGGTGAATGCTCGCCCTACTAGGCTTGAGGTTTGCTGGCCGATGTGAATGCGTGATATATTGTGTAAAAAAATCCATCTCACACGGCATAAATAAATCCCTGCGCCTTGAATCCATGGTTGAGATATGTGCGCGATATAAATTGCATAAAATAAAATAAAATAAATACAAGTTGGGGGACTGATGACACTCCTTTGGACTCTCCAACGGCAATGAGCTAAAGTGGTTGTGGGGGGAAAAGGTTGGGGGACCGATGACACCCCTTTGGACTCTCCAACGGCAATGGGCTGAAATGGTTGTGGGGGGAAAAGGTTGGGGGACTGATGGCACTCATTTGGACTCTCCAACGGCAATGAGCTAAAGTGGTTGTGAGAAAAAAGGTTGGGGGACTGATGAAACTCCTTTGGACCCTCCAACGGCAATGAGCTGAAGTGGTTGTGGGGGGAAAAGGTTGGGGGACCGATGACACTCATTTGGACTCTCCAACGGCAATGAGCGTAGGTGATTGTTGGGGGGAAAAGGTAGGGGGACCGATGACACTCATTTGGACTCTTCAAAGGCACAAGGAGTCGCACCTCTTCACCCCTTCTTGTGCTGCTCTTTCCCAAACAGGTTCGAACACAATATTCAATTAGCTCCTTTTCCCTCGTCTTCCCTCCTTAAAACCACTGTTACACCAGGAACACCACCACCGCCACCATCACCACTACCCGGTGGCAGTCCCCTGGCTACTTTAAAGAAATGGTCACTGCAACGGCATGGAATCGAGTGCCATGTTGAGCATAACTTATTTTCAATGATTTGGCTCACCAAAATAAAGTGTCTCATATATCAGTGGTGCTCAAGAACTTTGTAAGAAAAAAAAATGAAGCGTGTTTTGCTAAGTAGCCATTCTCTTCTCATGCCACACACACACACACGCACACACACACACACACACACACACACACACACACACAAACACACACACACACACACACACACACACACACACACACACACACACACACACACACACACACACACACAACAGAAGGAGTGAGAGTGAGAGATAAAGTGAGAAAGAGAGAGTCGTCATTTAGTAAGTGAGACAGTGACAAAAGGTCAGGTGTCATGTCTACTGTCCCGAATGACACACGATTGCTGACATTTCACCATTGCCAAAAGAATAAACAAATAAGAAATAGGTAGAAAATGAATGTGAACACTGACTTTGATTGTTGATCAGTATTTTCTATGCCACTAACAAATAATCTACGTACACATAGCTGTTTGGCAAATGTATGTTGCATGGGACACACTGACATGAAAGTGGAAGATGTTTTTCCCTCTAGAGAAACTACATATCAAGTTACACTTTTTGTGCTCTTCCATTCCAGTTGGCAATCAATTGTTAACGCATGTTATTAGAAAAAATAGAACGAAAACAGATTAGATAGAATGACAAATGTACTGGTGATGTCATTTGGGACATACTGACATGAAAACGTCACCTTTTGTCATTGTCTCAAGTAGTGATATAGACACGTAGCGATAATGACACGTAGCACTAACAGATGTAGTGCTATCGACACGTAGTGATACTGAACGAATGATAGCGACTCATAGAAAACATATTTGTAGCATTAATCAACGTAGTGATAGCGGCACGTATTGCAAATGACACGTAGGATAAATGACACGTAGCACAAACGACACGTAGCGTTAGCGATACGCATCCCATCTGAACAAATCACACGTAGCGTTAGCGATATGCACCCCATCTAAAAAAATCACACGTAGCGTTAGCGATACGCACCCCATCTCAACAAATGACACGTAGCGTTAGCGATACGCACCCCATCTAAACAACATTTAATGACACGTAACGTTTGCGATACGCACCCCATCTGAACAAATGTCACGTAGCGTTAGCAATACGCACCCCATCTGAACAAATGACACGTAGCCGGCGTTAGCGATACGCACCCCATCTGAACAAATTACACGTAGCGTTAGCGATACGCACCCCATCTTAACAAATGACACATAGCGTTAGCGATACGCACCTCATCTGAACAAATGACACGTAGCGTTAGCGATACGCACCCCATCTGAACAAATGACACGTAGCGTAAGCGATACGCACCCCATCTGAACAAATGACACGTAGCGTTAGCGATACGCACCCCATCTGAACAAATGACACGTAGCGTTAGCGATACGCACCCCATCTTAACAAATGACACATAGCGTTAGCGATACGCACCCCATCTGAACAAATGACACGTAGCGTTAGCGATACGCACCCCATCTGAACAAATGACACGTAGCGTTAGCGATACGCACCCCATCTGAACAAATGACACGTAGCGTTAGCGATACGCACCCCATCTGAACAAATGACACGTAGCGTTAGCGATACGCACCCCATCTGAACAAATGCGCGTAACAATCCAAACAAATGTAACGATCCCAAATTTTGCTCGATGTATGTGTAGTAGGCCTATGTTGGTAAACTATTCTGAAAGTTTCAAAACAGTTCATCAATTTGTCTTTCTTCTCGTGTGTAACAGTTGCACAGTTTTGTCTATTGTGATTTTTGTTCTGATTTTTAATAGGGCCCTCCCATTTTTGTTCCAGTCGGGTAAGTTAATGCTTGAATTTTGAAGTGTAACTTGCGTTTCAGTGTGACAATTGTTCAGCATCGGAGAGTCAAATGTGACACAATTCTTGTAACAGAACACATTATGACAAACCAATGTAAACAACTGTCACTCACTCATCCACATACATTCCTAAATTATTGAAGGGAGTGATAGGTGTGAAATCGTAACGCAAACTACGATTACACACACACATACACACACACGTACCCCCCAACACACACACACATACACACACGCACACACACACCACACACACATCACACACACTCACACACACACCTACATCACACACACACACACATCACAGATTCACACACACCTACATCACACACACACACACACACACACACATCACACACACCTACATCACTCACACACACACACACACACACACACACACACACACACACACATACCTAAAGTGTGGATGGTTACCTAAGAGGCGGCACTGGGTGTAGTGCCTTTCTAGTGCACTTGCACTACAACAGCACTGGGTGCAGTACTCGCTCCGGCATCGAAGAATTTTGCACTAAAAAATGCACAAAATTTGACCTATTTCGTCGCCTATAGAGGACGGAAAGAATGTCATTTTGAACATTGTTATGACATTCTTTCCGTCAAAAAAGTCAATTTAACGGTGTTAAATGAAGCGACCATCCACACAATTAGGTTCCCATCCAGAGTTTAGGTTGCCATCCACGTGTGGATGGTTGCCTTATGGTGATTTAGGCAACCAAACCTGTGGAAACGGGGGTACACACACACACACACACACACACACACACACACACACACACACACATCACGCTGATACAAGTCTTGCAGCTTTTGGGACACTCGCACACGTACAGTCACACAAACACACAGAGAAATATTGACGGGAGTGGGGATTCGAACCCACGGCTTGAGATTTGACAGGTTTTGAATACTGTCGCTCCTACCCCCCGCTCTTATCCTCTGCTCGCTTGAAAGTCTGAGGAAAATGAATCAATATGTCCAACGACCACCTCGAAAGCCACACTGGCTCTCTGGGAGCAGGTCTTGGTCTGGGTGTCCCAGCAGACTGTTGAGCAGGACCCGGGCCAGAATCTTGCCTGCGATGGTCAAGAGAGAGATTCCTCTGTGATCAGGGATGACAAAATCCACCACCCGAGAGCCAGGGGCGAGTCAAATATCCGCCGGGCTTGTCGAAATCGCCTGGCAGCTCGCTCGGCTGGCCAGTGAAAAATTCTGGTCAAATGCAAAACGTTTGGTTGTACTATCGAGTTTTAAAGCCATAAAAACACTGGAGATGCAGGAACTTCTGTCATCTGCAAAAACGCCGCCATGTTGTAGTGAAACGAAAACGCGGCTCCTGTCGTATCACGACATTTTAAATTGTGTAAATAAATCTGACACTCATAATTTGTTGTGTGGTATGTACCGGGCCAGCACAATTTCCGGCGGGCTCTGAAGATTACATTTTCCAAAGAAAATGGCATCATATTTAGCGCACGCTGCATAATATACTAATCAAAAGCTCCGGATGTTGTGGAAACCTTCTCCGAGGTACTGGGGCTTTGAATCTTTCAGACCGCTCAAAATCCCGACAGAGATATTTCCGGAAAACGTCTGTTATGTTTAGGTTGGTAAGCGAGATGTATTTTTGGGGACACCTTTAACTTTGACTGTCTTACATATAATAGCGGATTGTTTAAAGATGACAATCACTGTATCTTCAAATAAGGCGGCCTTCGTGGTACTCTGACGGCGTAGTTGGAGCTGTACTTTGCTTTAGCGAGTCACTAGGTGGCCGATAGCTGGTTTTACTCTAAGGTCACGTGTGGCCCGATGCAGGACTGGTGTACCTACATGATTATAATACCTCTCCCGATGAAGCACTCGTGTACCTACATGTTTATAACGCCTCTCCCGACGAAGCACTCGTGTTCCTACATAGTTATAACGCCTCTCCCGATGAAGTACTCGTGTACCTACATGATTATAACGCCTCTCCCGACGAAGCACTCGTGTACCTACATGATTATAACGCCTCTCCCGACGAAGCACTCGTGTACCTACATGATTATAACGCCTCTCCCGACGAAGCACGCGTGTACCTACATGATTATAACGCCTCTCCCGATGAAGCACTCGTGTACCTACATGATTATAACGCCTCTCCCGATGAAGCACTCGTGTACCTACATGATTATAACGCCTCTCCCGATGAAGCACTCGTGTACCTACATGATTATAACGCCTCTCCCGATGAAGCACTCGTGTACCTACATGATTATAACGCCTCTCCCGATGAAGCACCCGTGTACCTACATGATTATAACGCCTCTCCCGACGAAGCACTCGTGTTCCTACATGATTATAACGCCTCTCCCGACGAAGCACGCGTGTACCTACATGTTTATAACGCCTCTCCCGACGAAGCACGCGCGTACCTACATGATTATAACGCCTCTCCCGACGAAGCACTCGTGTACCTACATGTTTATAACGCCTCTCCCGATGAAGCACTCGTGTACCTACATGATTATAACGCCTCTCTCGATGAAGCACTGGTGTTCCTACATGATTATAACGTCTCTCCCGATGAAGCACTCGTGTTCCTACATGATTATAACGCCTCTCCCGATGAAGCACATGACTCACTCATTTGGACTATTCAACGGCAACGAGCTTAGGCGGTTGGTTATGGAGGAAGCGGTGGGGGGGGGGGGGGGGGGTCATTGATGACACTCATTAGGACTCTCCAACGGGGGGGAGATGTAGGGTGTCTGATGACACTCATTAGGACTCTCCCATGGCAATAAGCTGAGGTGGTTTTGGTGGACCGGGAAGTAAGACACGAGGAGTTTCCCTAAAAGTACTGCTCCAGATTTAAGAACGAAGCTGAGACACGAAGAGTTTCCCTAAAAGTACTGCTCCAGATTTAAGCACGAAGCTGGGACACGAAGTGTTTCTTTGAAGGTATTGCTGAGGTTTTAGCTCAAGCAGAGCCAAGTCAGAGGAGTGTCCTTGAAGGGACTGATCTAACTTTTAGCATTCAGCTAAGACAAGATGAGCTTCTTCCAAGATATGTTGCTCTAGCTTTCAACACTACAATTTGTTGCAGAAGGGGAAACAAATACCCGATGTTAGAGCACTTTAATCATTAAGAAACGGTTCTGCGCCGGGCTAGGACGGTGTCACAGCTAGTTTTATTAACTTTTTGGGGTCTAATGTGAAGGATTTGGTGTTTGCCTCCTTAAGCGCATCTTTTCAAGCTGGAGAGATGTCTCCTACACAAAAAAGGCGGTGATATCCTTAATTCACAAAGGAAAAGATCTATCACCAGATAATTTAAATAATTGGAGACCCATTTCTCTCACTAATACTGATTACAAAATATTTGCAAAATGTCTGGCACATCGCCTTGTGTCTGTTACTTCTGGCATTATATCAAAGGACCAGGTTGATTTCATTAAAGGTAGAAAATCGAGTGATATTATTCAATTGGGGTGTTGCAGGTAGCTCTGTTTCGTCCTTGGGGATGAAGCTACCAGGGGAAGGGATTGTGTTGGAGGTGCGGGTAGAGGGGTAGCCCTCCCGGTGCTCCCCCTTGGACCTCCCTAGTCTAGGACCCTGGGTCTTCGCGAGGTGGCCATTGTGGCGTAATCCCTCCGGACTAGCATAACGTTTCCCTATCCCAAGACCGACCGTGCGTGGTCTATGACCACATCCTCTACGAGGTGACCCTATCAACCAGGCAGCGCAAGCCCCTAGGCGAAACACGGCGGATCTAGAGGAGAGAACCTCGATAAAAAATGTGAGCTGCCATGAAGACGGAGCATGTTGGCTGAGGACAGCGAGCAGACCTCCTGTGCCGACACCCATCTACAGGAGAAAACCAGGCATGCACGCATCAAACCCAACATGGCCATGGCATTCGATTAATTGATGATGTAACATATTGTATGACTTGTAATAATAAGCCAGGCATTCTGCTTGGTCTGGACTTTGCACGAGCTTTTGATTCAATATCAAAGGAACATATGATTTGGGCGTTTACAAAATTTGGTTTTGGTGGACATTTTTTAAATTGGGTAAAAGTATTAATTAATAATACCACAAGTTGTATTAATTACGTGGGTTGGATTTCCGAGGAATTGGACGTATTAACCGGGATCCGTCAGGGGTGAAATTTTTATCCGATTGTCTTCGTCCTTGGCCTTGAACTCATAGCCATTAAAATCCGCAGTGATCAGACCATAACAGGACTGAATTTTCCATCAATTGATTGAGAGAGAAATATGGCATATGTGTTAAAACTGGCAATGTATGCAGACGATGTAACACTGTTTCTCAAATCCAAAAACAAAGAGACCGCCAACGTTCCAAAATTCAGAATAAAAAAACAAGAAAGGTAGGTTGTTGGAACGTTTGTTATTGACAAAACAATACATTCACCGATATTTCGACCCAACGGTCTTTTAAGTGAACAGACAAACAAGTATTCACACAAAACTTATCTTGATAGTTCTATCAGTTTACGTCCACTCGTCAGGAAGCCCATCGAATGAATCAAGATACAGTTTGTAGGCCTGATTAGAATAAAATCGAATTTTTGGCAACATGTTTAACATAAGAGGCGAAGCCTTCAAGGCTCACGTAAGAAATCAACACACAGTAACACAAACTCAATCACTCCGTCACACATACACACACACAGTAAGCCGGTGACACGGTGCAAGAGTGCGAGACGCTAGATCTACATCTGTCTGTCTGTAGCCTACTTACGGGGACACGACTGCCTGAGATGGCCAGATCGACACTGCGCTTTCGACAGCGCTGCGCTTCCTCGCGCAGACACTGGAAACACGATGTGCAGATTAACCTGTAGGAAATCTCCTTTGGTATCTTCTTTATCTATTTTTCTGGAGCTACGAAACCGAACAATGTAAAATCGTCTTCTCCGAATCGGCGAACTGCAGCTCGGTGATAACTGTATCTATACCACAATCCTTCACGCGATCTGACCTAACCTTGACCCCTGACCTAGTCTACATACCACACACAACACAAACCAGTCACCTGTTTTTACCCACCCCCCCAAAAAAAAAATAAAAAAATAAAAAACACCACCCGTTTTCTTTGGATACACACTTTAACTACATACGTGCCGACGAAATGTTGATCATTGCTTCAATACTTTGAAGCTGTTGCTTAAATAATAACCAGGTTGAATTAGTATTTCGGTGTTCAGTCAAATGTTAAAGTTTCTACCACAGACATACATACATACATACATACATACATACATACATACATACATACATACATACATACATACATACATACATACATACATACATACATACATACATTCATACATACATACATACATACATACATACATACATACGCACGCACGCACGCACAGACAGACACAAGTTAGCATCGCATAGGCTACACTTACGTGAGCCAAAAAAATGGATTGAGAATAGACATTTGTTTTTTTGTAGAAAAAGAACGATTTATCGATCAATGTTTGTGGAATAATGCAGGTATTGTTTTAAAAAATAATGTTCTGTGTTTTAAAAATTGGATTAAAGCTGATGTGAATGTTGTACGAGATATATGGATAGACGATAATATTGTCCCATATGAACAGATTTGTACCACTTTTGGTTATAGCGCCACACGGCGTTTTGAGTATAATGCGTTGCACACGGCCCTCCGCGCGCGTGCGCTGCGAGAGGACACAGCCAACGAAAACGCAAGCGACGAATCTGGGCCCTGTCGACAAGACCTGTTAAAAAAACCTTCCCCCAAACAGTTCCGCGCTATTTTAACAAAGCAAAAGCAAGCGCACCCTGTTCTGTAAAATTCTGGTTACATAAATATAATATTTCCATTGACGAGAAATATTGGCTCTTGGCAACTAAATGTACAAGCGAGGAAAGATTAAAGTTGCTTCAATGGAAATTATTACATAATATTTACCCCACAAACATTTTACTCCACAAGATGAAGTTGAAAGAAAATAATTTGAGTAGTCTTTGTAACGAAATAGATTAAATTGAACACTTTTTTTGGAAATGTAGAAACATGAAGTTATTTTGGGAACATATTATTAGATGTATTTTTGTTAATACGAAAAAAATGTTATATTAACAGAACATGATGTATTGTTTGGTTATTTACCAGGAATGCATACCCTAACAAACAAAATTATAATCATATTTTGTTGATAGCAAAAATGTGTATCAGTAAGTTTAGATATGGTAGGCCTATTGATTTAAATGTAATGTTTAATTGCGAATTAGGGTTGAGACGTTTGAGTATTTTGGAAATGAAAATGTTTAATTATATGTGTATATGCATATGTATGTCTGTGTGTGGATACATGATTATGTTGATGTCACAAAATAATGTTGACACCGCAGACACAACAGCATTGATTAGTACATTCTTGTCCATGCATTCGCGCCAAAAGTAAATGTAAAATTTGCTGTGCCAGAGATTAATGTACAGTTAAACATACATATACCAAGTGTGTTATATAATGTTATTCTTTATCGATTAAAAGCGCACGCTTGAGCGTCTTCCCAAACTTTAAAAACAAACAAACAAAAAAACAAAACACACTATAATTTGAGACAAGAGGTGTACTGGCAGGTGTACCGTGTCAATACTCTAGCCTCAAGCATTTAAAGTGAAACAACAGAAGATACACCTTCAGATTACTGTATCACTGCTCTACCTTTAAGTACGAAGCTGCGACAGGATCAGCTTCCTCAGTCGCTCTTCACGGACAAGCCTCCTGCGCTCCATCAGCACGTTGACCGTGTAGAGGAAAGGGTTGAGCGCCGAGTTGAGCGGCAAGACAAAGACCGCCACGGCCACGTTGACCTCGCCCGGGATTGGAACCCCGCGAGACGCTAGCAGACCCAGCAGTCCGATAGGAAACCAGCACAAAAAGTCCGACATGGCCACAGCCACCAGGCGTCGCGCGATGGTCAGATCCTGAGTTCTTCTCGTGGTGCTTGTGGCTGCTGCAGACATGGCGTTGGCTTGCACTGACTGGTAGATAACCAGCTGCCCGCAGCAGACAAAGATGGAGAGGACAAAGTTGAGGACGACAACGATGCTGAAGGAGTACCCGCGACCTGCAAAGTCCTTTGAGGTGACAGGCAGAGGAACACAGATACTGGTGAGACCGTAGAATCGCCAGTGTGACGTCATAGGCAGCAGGGGGATGGCCGCTAGTGTCACACCTGCCAGCCAAACCGCGCATGACGCCAGGTGCGCGGACTTGAGACCAAAGTGCACCCTGCTGAAGGGGAAGCGCAGCACCAGAAAGCGATCCAGAGTGATGAGGCACATGATGAAGGTGGACACCTCGCTGGACAGCAGCGACAGGAAGCCCGCCACTTTACACGCAGAGCTGTTTCTCCACCACACGTCGTTCCACAGGTACCTACCCTTGTATGCCCGGTCACCCACACCGAGGAATATCAGGTAGACCCCCATGAGAAAGTCAGACAGAGACAGGTGCGTCACGAAGACCGCAAATCCTTGCTTGCTTTTGCTCTTACTCACAAACACCCGGAAGACAAAACACGCGCCGTTTCCAATCACAGCCACGAGAGCAATGACAAAGGTCACAGCGCTGTAGGCTTCAGAGCCCAGCAAGTCATCACAGGAGGAGACCTCTTCGAAGGGCGCAACACACTTGTGAACGTTAAAGTCTGCAGGCAGAAGGGCGGGACAGCACAGCCTGAAGGAGTCCGCGTACACAGCCTGCAGTGACCTCAGGCCCTGAAACAGCACAGGCGGCACGTGGCTCACGGGACAGCCACGCAGGTCAACGACACGCAGCTCTGTCAGCCACTGGAAACCATCATCGAGGACTCGCTCTACCTGGCTGCCAGAGATGTTGAGGTGCCGTAGTCCAGGGAAGGCGGTCAACACAGAGGCGTTAAGCTGTGGGGTGTACACTCCAGACAGGTCCAGCTCTGACAGGCGATCGTGTCGTCCCTGACTGCTGTCCAACACTCGTAAGAACACGTTGCCCGATAGGACCACCTTCCTCAACTGGGGCACTCCCTCCAACATCAAAGCGTTCAGTGACGTCAGGTTGTTGTGACTGAGGTCAAGATCCAGCAGGTTTGGCAGACTCAGACCGTCCAGGCTGGTCAGACCACACTCCGCCAGACTCAGGAAGATCAGAAGAAGAGACCCTTTGACGTCAGAGGGGGTGAGTCCGCTACCCGCTGCGTCCAGATAGCGAAGCCCTTCGGCTTCGTACCCTTCCACAGCAAACCGCTGCCCGCAGTAAAAGGCCAGTCCTCGACAGACACAGTTGGGAGGGCAGCTCAAGTCACACAACAACTCGTCATCATGCAGCGGACATTGAGGGAAGCCGTCACACACACTGCTGGGATGCAGACAGACAGCAGACCCCCTGCAGCGATAGAAGCCCGGGCACGTGATCCTGTCACAGGCAGTCTCGTCCTCGTGATGCAAGCAGTCAAACACACCGTTACAACGTAGATACACCGGTATACAGTTCCCGTTATCCCGACACTGAACGTGTGTTTCTGGGCAAGTCCCATTGGGCATTTTGTACCAAATAAATTTCCCGCTGCTAGCGACATCTAGCACAACAGGAGGAATTTCATTAAAAAAATGAGGGTTTTGCAGAAAATCCATGCAGCCCTGTTCGTCCGCTTTGGACGATGAAAAGCAGTGCTCCCATCCGTCACAGACTTTGTCCCGTGGTATGCACTGTGAACACAGAGAGAAGGAACAACGAGAGTTTCAAGACAGCTGCTCAAACTATAGTTGAAGAAGAATGTAAACCACCCACACAATATTGTCGCCAATTTGGGTGGTCATGTTTGTCAATTTCAAGACTGATTGTGAACATGTTTAGTTTTGAAACCAGCTGATAATCGTGTGTAGAAATAACACATTTGTTAATCATAGATACAGCGGAACATTTTACAACTTTATAATTCCTAGTTGCAAGCAACAATACAGTCAATCATCTTGTAAGCGCCCCGTATCGAGAAAACACCCACCCCTACTTTGGATCAAACACTGTGTATGGGGTATAGTACATAGTAAACGCCTATCCCCCACATGAAGATCAATGATGTCAGGATTTTTATTTTTTATTTCTTGTATTATTTGTTCAATTCTGCACACAATACAGCCACTGTATCTTAGTGAACAATGACAAGACGGTATAAGACAGCCATACTGATGGTTTCATACTCTCGCTCAAGAGTATCTAACAAGTCGCGCGAAGCGATATAAAAACATTTAGTCAAGATTAACACCACGAACCAATCATCGCCAAGACTACATTCAGATTATCCAGTATTGGCGTTAATCGGTAATTACCGGTATTTTACCGGTTGAAATGAGAAAATGCCGAAACAAAATTGGCCACCGGTATGACCTACCGGTTGATTAGTTAGAAATACCGGGGTTTTTTTGCTGGTAAAACAACAAAACCAGCTTCCCGTTTTTGTCTGGACTGTTTGCATCATACAAGTTTGCAAAACCAGTTTGAAAAAATACTAGCGCCATCACTGATAGTCTCGGCAAACCATACCGAAGACCGAGACGCGTCACGCTCGCCGCCGCGTCCGTAGTACTTACTGAACCTATTTTCTTTCATTCTGAGCACATTTTTAAAGTAAACATGACATATCTATATATTTTCTAATTCAGGAGAAGATGAGGAATACAAAGCACTTATTCTTTAATCTGTTTCTGAAAGTTCGATTTTAATAAGAACTTGAATGAACCAACTACTTAACTAATTTGTAAGCTTCCGAGATAAAGAACAATCCCATAGTCCGGACTTCGTTACAGATTGCTTAACCAAATTTTAATCAATTCAATTGAAAAATGAGAGTGTGACAGTGCCGCCTCAACTTTCACAAAAAGCCGGATATGACGTGATCAAAGACATCTATGGAAAAAAGGAGAGAAAAAAGTCTGGGCATGTGAAGTTTCATGAAGATCGGTCCAATAGTTTTCTCGGGATGTTCTCTTTACACACACACACAGGCACAACACCAACCTCGTCTCGATTCCCCGTATATGTTAAAACATTTAGTCAAAACTTGACTAAATGTAAAAAGCCATCTGAACAAAAGATGAAGGTACCTGTTCTGTTTTCATTTACGTCATCAGTATTATTTGTTAAAAAATGATAAAGCAAAATGATGTTTTCGTGTTCAGATTATATAGTACCGTAAACTACCGTAAACTACCTTGTAAGCGCAAAGTATCGAGTAAACGCCCACC
>NC_090260.1:42384804-42424804 GCF_037325665.1 Littorina saxatilis | reverse complement strand
GGCTTAAAAATTAATTAATGACTTTGGTCATTAAAAATCTGAAAATTGTAATTAAAATTATTGTTTTATAAAACGATCCAAAATTACTTTTAATCAATTACTTGTGATTCCAAAAACATATAAATATGTTATATTCGGATTAAAAACAAGCTCTGAAAATTAAAAATATAAAAATTATGATTAAAGTTAACTTTACGAAATCGTTTTAAAAACAGTTTCATCTTATTCCTTGTTGGTTCCTGATTCTAAAATCATATAGATATGATATGTTTGGATTAAAACACGCCCATAAAGTTCAAACGAAGAGAGGTACAGTAAAGCGTGCTATGCAGCACAGCGCAACCGCTACCACACTGAACAGGCTCGTCACTTTCACTGCCTTTTGCACTAGCGGCGGTCTACGGTCATTGTGAAAAAATGCAGTGCGTTCAGTTTCATTCTTTGAGTTCCACAGCTTGACTAAATGTAGTAATTTCGCCTTACGCGACTTGTTTTATTTTCTTTTTTTTTAATTTGCCAAGCACATCATTGTGGGGCTTTTAATAAAAAAAAATCAAGCATCCGTCTACAACGTATCATCATTCATCCTTCAACATTTACACAATACTGAAATATCTCAACGCTAATTCATATCCTAACATCACATTTATATCAATAGGCCTACCATATCTATACTTACTGATACACATTTTTGAAATGAGCAAAATATGATTAATAATTTTGTTTATGGGGGTTTGCACTTCTGGAGAATAATCAAACAATACATCTTTTTCTGTTAATATAATATTTTCTCCCGTATTAACAAATATACATCTACTAACATTTTCCCAAAACAATTTCATTTTGCTACATTTCCAAAAGAAGTGTTCAATATAATCCATTTCATTACAAAGACTAAACTATTTTCTTTTAATTTCATTTTATGCAATAACATATTTGTGGGATAAATATGTACAATTTTCCATTGGAGTAACTTTAATCTTTCTTCGCTTGAAAATGCACTTGCCAGGACCCAATACTTTTCGTCAATGCAAATGTTATATTTGTGGGACCAAAATTTTACAGAGCGGGGTTCACTGGCTTTGGATTGCGTTAATATCGCACGAAATTTCTTCGGGAAGGGTTATTTAGCATGCCCTGAAAACAGGTCGCAGGACGCTCGTCACCCGCGTCTACTTTAACTGTGTTGTCTCCCAATGCTCGCGCGCAGAGGGCCGTGTGCAAAGCGTTGTACTCAAACAGCCTTGTGGCGCTATATCCGACAATGGCACAAATATGTTCAAATGACACAATATTTTCGTCTATCCATACATCACGTACACAATTCACACCGGCTTCAATCCATTTATCAAAACACAACACATTCTTTCTATAAATAATATCTGCATTATTCCACAAACATTGATCAAAAATACTTTCTTTTTGAAAAGGAAATAAATATCTGTTCTCAATCCATATTTTTAAAACTTGTTGCCAAAATTTTGATTTAACTCTGTATTTTTTCACCAAGACAGTACAGCTTCGTCAATCCCCGCGTGAAGGAAATTGCTCACCTTCCACGTGCAAAACGTAGTGATATTGATACGCCAGATTAGCGCGGTGGCGTATTGTGCTAAGCAGGAAAGCGCGCTTTTCTGTATTCTTTTTAACTTTCTGAGCTTGTTTTGAATACAACCTATCATATCTATATGTTTTTGGAATCAGGAAATGATAAAGAATAAGATTTCTTAAATTTTAATCGTAAGACTAATTAATCTATTTTCGTTAATTGTAATCACATTTTAAGAGTAAACATGACATATGTATATATTTTTAGATTCAGAATGTGATGAAGAATACGATGCAATCAATTTTAAATCTGTTTGGGAAAAATCGATTTTAATGACAACTTTAATGAGCAAACTCATTAATTAAATTTTAAGCCTCCAAGCTGAAATGCAATACCAAAGTCTGGGCTTTGTCGAAAATTACTTGACCAAAATTTCAACCAATTTGGTTGAAAAATGAGAGCGTGACAGTGCCGCCTCAACTTTCAGGAAAAGCCGGATATGACGTCATCAAAGACATTTATCCAAAAAATGAAAAAAACATCTGGAGATACCATTATCAGGATCTCTCATGTCAAGTTTCATGAAGAACGGCCCAGTAGTTTTCTCTGAATCGCTCTACACACACACACACACAGACACACACACATACACCACGACCCTCGTCTCGATTCCCCCCTCTACGTTAAAACATTTAGTCTAAATGTAAAAAGGATGTCTGCATATCATGCATATTTATCATGTTAATACCGCCTATTTCTATTTTATTACATACGACTGTTCGTTTCACCTTTTCAAAAGCTTTACCATTTGAGTACTTCCGTTTCCACACAAAAATTAAAAAGGATAGTATTTAATCTATTAAGCACTTTTGTCAGTGCAGAGTTTTAATTATACACAATTTACCACAAATGCTTAAATTCCGTTTTGACCACATTCCAACAATTCTTTCAATTCTATCAAACCGTACTGACCAATTCTCTTCAATGTCAGAAGCACCAATATCGTTTCTAAATATTATACCCAACATTTTTAACTGTTTTTTCCCTTCTTATATTACAGTATTGCTCAAGACTGTTCTTCATGGATCCTAGCCACATTGCCTCTGTTTTATTTTCATTCAGATGTAAATTTGAAATACATTAAAACTTTTTTTACTATTAACAGTACTTGTTGGAGATCGTGTTTATCTTTAAGGAACATTGTTACGTCGTCTGCATACATTGCCAATTTTAGCATATATTCCAAATTGGTTTTTGAATGAAATGACGGGAATTTTAATCCTTTTATATTCGAGTCACTGCCAAAATCATTTGGCCCAGGCTGTGGTTCGTTGCAGATGAATAAAATAATTTCCCTCCCCATTCTCTTTCCCATTGATCAACATCTGCCTCTGTAACATACGTCTCTTGTAAGCAAATTATATCAAATTGTTGTTTTCTCAAATCGTAAAAAAATGCTTTCCGTTTTGCTCTATTTCACAAACCGTGGATGTTTACTGTAGAAATCGATAAGGCCGCCATGGCTAAAAATAACTTACATTATACTTGAATCGTGTATCGTGCTCGAAAGTCCGTGGGGCATAGCGAGGTTAGAGGCCGAACAGTTCTACATGATGCACGGGGCAGTGTCATCCCCACACACTATCATCCGTGTTATGATCTCTATTAAGGTCAAGGCCAAGTGTGACGTCATGTGCGGTGTCTACCACTGTGTTGTCAAGGCGTGTTATTTTCGCTGAAATGTTTTCCATACCTGGGGACACGCGGTTTCTCTTGCCAGGGGTCATGGACCTTGACCTCGGAAAAAGTAAGGTGGACTGGTGTGTACGCGGCCTGCAGGTGCGTGCGTAACCTGTCGGGGGGTGTTGTAGGGGTGTCAGGGGAATGGCGGCAGGTGCGCCGCTGGAGTTCTCTGTGGTGCTGTTGTGGTTGAGAACTCCGTCGTTCTCGTCAGGGGACTTGTTGGATACTTGGGTAGTCCCCGCGGCTGGAACGGTACTGTGCAGTGCGGCCCCTTCTCCCTCATCCTCGCTGAGCGGTGTGCACGTGGGGTCTCCCCGTTTGTGACCGGGTTTCCCACATTCTTGGCACACTACGTCATTGTGACACTGGGCAGAGGTGTGTCCGGCCCGGAGGCAACGTCCACATGGAGCCTGTTGTTGTTGCTGTTTCTTAGCGGCCTTCTGCTCGAAGTGGAACACTGATGCGGTGAATGTGCCGATGGGGATTCTCTCTGGAAACGGCTTGTCGGGTACCTCGACATAGATGAAGCGTCTACCAGTTATCCAGCGGGTGAGTCCTCCGTTTTCATCTCTGGCCCTTTCCATGAAGAGGTCGGAACAGGGTTTCCCTCCGAGTTTTTGAATCACTGCCGTGATGTCTATATTATTGAAAGATATTGGGCCCATGGGATGTTCCCTATCGTGACTTTTGTAGTTTTCACCTCTCTCTCCCCATCTCTCGTCATCACTACAAACGGGTTTCTGTCACACGGGGTGATCGTCACTCTGCGTAACGTAAACCCAGAGAATAGTAGTTTCATTCGGGCGTCATTGGTTTTCGGGTAGATCCGCCATAGGCCGCCGATCTTTTGTGCGCCTAGTATGGTATAATGGCCGCTCTTTTTCTAACATGCAGAGCATAGTTGGTTCACTGAGTAAAGTCTTTCACTGGCGGGTAAATCTCTATGCTGCACAAACACCGGCAGCACTGGTGGCTGTGAAGCGGCCATCTTGAATTTGCCTGTCTGGAAAGTCAAGTTCGAAAAATCGAAAAATATCAAACAATACCTGAAACAAGAGGTCCAGAGACAACCTTGAACGATTCCTTGCCTGGCAAAGACAAAACAAACAGGTGGAAGCTGGCACTGCAGGCTGGTAGATAACCAAAATCCTCAAAACAGTCGCAGCTCCCACGAACGGCTGCCTGACGCCAGGAGCCTCGTCTCTGAAGATTTTGTTCGTAAACTCATTGTGAAGTCTGCCAAAACGTCCTGTGACTTCGACCCCCTCCTCTGTGATCACTTAGACATCCTTCTACCCACCATCACTAGAATACTGAACGAGTCCCTTTCCACTGGCACCGTCCCCTCAGATTTCAAAAAAGCTGTCATTAAACCCCTTCTGAAGAAAAGCTCCCTCGACCCCAACGTACTTAAGAACTACAGGCCCATCTCAAACCTTCCCTTTCTTTCTAAAATCCTAGAGAAGATAGTCCTAGACCAGCTCTCCTCCCACCTCTCTGCCAACAACCTCCTCACTCACTGTCATCCATCCTTTGCAGCGCATTCAAAATTCTGCAGCCCGGCTTGTCTGCAAAGCCCCTCGGTCCCAGTCCTGTTCCCCCCTGCTAAAGAAATTTCATTGGCTCCCTGTAGAGCTGAGAATCCAATATAAGTGCTGCTGTATCTGTTACAAAATAATATCTGGCTCAGCCCCATCCTACCTGTCTGACCTGTTCACACTCTATACACCCTCACGATCCCTCCGCTCCTCTGCAGACACTAGGATATTCCGTCTATCTTCTTTTAGTCGCAAACAGCACGGCCAGAGAGCCTTCTCCCACTCTGCTGCCGTTGCGTGGAACTCTCTCCCTTACTCTATCCGACACTGCCAAACATTCTGTTCCTTCAAATCAAACCTTAAAACACACTTCTTCACCCAGTATTTTGATTAATTTTATTTCAACATGGTGCATTTTTTAATCAGGTGTTTGAATGTTTGAATGTTTTGCCTGTGTTAGTATGCTTGCAGATTGTATTGATGTAGTGTTTGAGTTTCGTTGTTCACTTGTGTGCTGAATGCTGCTGCACATGCTTTTGCTTTGCTTTGTATGTATTATGTATGTTTGTCATTGTAAAGCGCTTTGAGAACGTAAAGCGCTCTATAAATCTCCCATATTATTATTATCATTATTCATTCGAATTGTACTGATCTTGTCTTGATGAAAAAATAATTCTTTTATGATTTAAGAATGTTTGTGTAACAAGCTGTCAATTTATTATTTAGATTATAAAAGTTAGGTTTAGCGCCAAAACGCACCACGGTCCGATTGTCTACTGAGACAATCCGCAAAATTAATTATTTGAAAATTGCTCGCTCTTTACGTAGGGCACCTATGATATTCCCGTTTGGTGAGCGTTCAAATGGAAGGGTGTTTGTACTTTGTGTAAAAGCCTGACAGTATCTGTGATGGTTTACGGGAGGCGCACTGTGCCTTTAACATGTCCATACCATTCATGACAACATAATTATGGCCATTCTACGAGCGTAGTGAGAAACTGTTCCTTCACAGGGTGCAGTACCTATTAAACACCTCTCCCCTAGTTTGAGACGTAATTGGTGCATTAGGGGGGGGGGGGGGGGGGCGGGCGCTAACAATGTAGTTTACGAATTGGGTTTCATTCTGGCTAGGCCCTCTCACACAAAGCAACAGAAACATAGAGTGTATCTCTTGTAGAGAAACACATCATATTTAAATGTTGATACGCACCAAATGACCAAGTATTGCTATTTCTTACCAGGATCGACCTGATCCTGCATAGTGCACTGTACCCAGAAAACGCCGATCCCCTACTTTGGGTCGAAATTAGTGTACAAGGGGTTTGACGCTTACAAGGTTCTTTACGGTATTATTTACCTGAGAGTTTCCGCAATAATAGGTTCCAGGTGAACAGGGAGGGAAGACACAGAAGTCCTCGTCACTGTTGTCCGAACAATCAGCCCGGTGATCGCATACCAAGGTGTAGGGTACTTGACCAATCAGATTGCGACACGTGTACGCAGGAGGAAGAGGTGTGAGAGGAACTGCACATGACGTAGTCTCGTCACTTAACCAACATTCACTTTTTACGTCACACGCCAGAAACTCGTGCGTCACATGATCTTTTGGACATGTCACTGCTGAAATGTTGAACGTGCTGTTTCCAAGGGTGGGCAACAAGAGTGCCTGTGCAGCTTCAGTGGTCACAGACTCTGACAGGACTTTTTCGCATATGGCTGCAGCGAAAAAAGGATGGTCGCACTGTGCAAGTCTTGTTTCGTTAGGTAGAACATAATGACCACAATGACTGGGTTGTTTTCTGGAGTACTGTCCGGTAAGTTTTAGACTCAGGTCTCCAGGAGCATTACCTCCGTTATGTACAACTGTGTTGTCTGTCCACTGAAAGGAAGATCTGTACCTACACATAGACAACACACACAGCGGTACAGACATACAGTTAACACTATTCCATCCATTTTGCACTGAAAGGTAGGCATATACCTACACATAGACAACACACACAGCGGTACAGACAGACAGTTAACACTATTCCATCCATTCTCCACTGACAGACAGTCATGTACCTACACATAGACAACAAACACAGCGGTACGTAATGTTCTCCTGTTACACTGGTTCTTTTCTGAAGCGTCGTGCAGCGTGTCGTTTGTCGCACCTACACACATTCACAGCAAGCCGCGCGACAAGTGAACAGCACCCCGTTTCTCAGCCGCGAGATTTGCGTGGGGCGAGGAAGTAACGTTTGATTGGAACTTTTCGCCGCGAGGAAGGCTAGGACTTAGCGTGAGTATAATCGACAAAATATCAGAAAAGCTCAAACGCAACAAGTTTTGCAATCATTGGAAAGAACAACCAAATGTGAATCCAAAACAGTCAGTTTTGTTCCCCATATCTTGTCTTACAACGACGTTATGGCATGCTGAACTGTGTAGGAGTCATTCCTCTCAGAAGCCATAAACGGCGGGTTTTGAAGCGATTTTACGAGCGGGTAATGAGACCAAACAAATGTCAGTGACAACTCAACGCATTGTCTTCAAAGAGGGGGAATAACGCTAAATGATCATACTATTTTGTCCACACTGAACACGATACGAGCATACTATTGCATCTGAAAGCCAACTGAAAGACTACCACGCAGCCAGGAAGACTTCATATATATAATAATCATTGTAACTCACCACAACTGAAGGACGCTAGTCACTCTGAAAATCCCAATGTAGAAAATCAAGCCATGAAATCGATTGAACTGAAGGATGCTTCGCACTCTGATGATGTCCTCTTCAGTTTTTACTGTGGCCAGCCTGCCGCCTCGCTCCACGCAGAGATCGGAAGCATCAAACCAGGTGATATTCCTCTCTGACTTGCCGACGTAGAAAAGGCAGGCTCGGCCCGACGTGATGAAGCCAGCGCCACACCGCGGTGTGTAGTAAGGGCAGGGAACCTCGTCCTCCCCACCCCTACACTCCCGCTGCAAATTGCACATGACGTGCTGTCTGAAGTCTGGCCAGTGAGGCACGGAGCAGTTCCACGTGCCGTCCGACAACTGCTCAGGCATGGCGGTCACGTGATGAAAGGTAAAGTTCATGCGGAAACCTCTCGATTGCAGTTCACGGTTGTTTAAAAAAACTTCGAAATGTTTCTCGGGGCAGGTGCTGTCATAGGACACCGCCAACCTAGATGTGTTGTGGACGGAAGCGTTGGGATATTCCTGGCATGCGTAGCGCGTCTCTGACGTGTCGCTTTTCAGAGTGAGGACGCCGATCAGCTCCCCCCAGGGAAAGCTGATCATGATCACGTGGTCAGGAGGAGTGGTGATTTCTGTCCAGGGGAAGTGGAATAGTTCCGGAAAGATTGTGATTCCGTCATACAACGGCGTCTGAACAGCACCTGAGGAAGAATGTTAGCAACACACGTAAGTTTACCTTAAAGATAGTATTCCGAAGGCGCCATTTTGGACTGTTTCCTGACGATTTGGACCTTAAAAAGTTGAAGGGACATTCGCTGTACTGTAAATTAGTAACACCTGCAATGATTTGCTCAAAACTGCTCCGGAACTATGCCAAATAATAACATTAATTTTCATCAGCGAGCGGTTTGCATCGAACAGCTTTTTGTCAGAAGTCCGGACTTCCAGTCGTCATCATTATTTCTTTGGTTTTTACCGATACCTATTCTTCAAAGCAGATTAAGTCCATTGGATTGAGGAAGTCAGACATACAGTCTAGATAGCTAACGCACGCAAATTCCGTGCCATACAGGGCTAAAACGCTTTGCATAACATAAATACACACAACGTACTATGGATAATATTACGGTCTGCTATCACTACGAAACACAACGTACTATGGGTAATATTACGGTCTGCTATCACTACAAAACACAGCGTACTATGGGTAATATTACGGTCTGCTATCACTACGAAACACAACGTACTATGGGTAATATTACGGTCTGCTATCACTACAAAACACAGCGTACTATGGGTAATATTACGGTCTGCTATCACAACGAAACACAACGTACTATGGGTAATATTACGGCCTGCTATCACTACAAAACACAGCGCACTATGGGTAATATTACGGTCTGCTATCATTACGAAACACAGCGTACTATGGGTAATATTACGGTCTGCTATCACTACGAAACACAGCGTACTATGGGTAATATTACGGTCTGCTATCACTACGAAACACATCGTACTATGGGTAATATTACGGTCTGCTATCACTACGAAACACAGCGTACTATGGATAATATTACGGTCTGCTATCACTACGAAACACAGCGTACTATGGGTAATATTACGGTCTGCTATCACTACGAAACACAACGCACTATGGGTAATATTACGGTCTGCTATCACTACGAAACACAGCGTACTATGGGTAATATTACGGTCTGCTATCACTACGAAACACAGCGTATTATGGGTAATATTACGGTCTGCTATCACTACGAAACACAACGTACTATGGGTAATATTACGGTCTGCTATCACTACGAAACACAGCGTACTATGGATAATATTACGGTCTGCTATCACTACGAAACACAGCATTTGAAAACTAGAAGGCTCAAACACTAAGACCTTCCTAGCGTGTGTTATCATCTTTTTAACTCCCAAAACGAACTCTGTAGCTCTAGGCTCAATTTTAAATCTGAATCTATAGGAATAGCGCATAAAATACTCAGGGTCGAAAGGTAGGACGAAAACTAGGAGTCGCTCAAAGTGCGTCACAATGAGAATTACAATCGGGGATTCCTACTCAAAACACAGCCGTTTTTAATTTGAGTAACTCGGCGCTCAAATGTTAATTCTAAGGTATTCCTGGTGAGTGGACACACAATTACAACCCCCAGACTACCTTTTGGGCGACTTGAGACAGTTTTCGTGTTAGATATACTCTCTTTAACTACGTAGGGTGTTTGAATAGGCTGAGGAAGATTTTAGCAAGTGACGATGGTTGCATAAAATTAGACGTCCTATCCTGATTTACCAAACACAATCGATTTCGCTAATAATTTGCTTGTGATATTTTCAGAGTGACTGTGTTGAACAAAAAGTGAAACAATATTATAAGAGAAATCAATCAGACGGACTTTATAAAACATAATTTATAATAAAACGACATGCAAGGAGTGATCTGCCTCTGGCTACCAGCGAGCAGAAAGATTTTGAGCTCTCCCTTTTTTCATCCAAAAGTTCTTCCTTTGTGCCTACATGATGGACATTCTAGGACTACCAGTTGCCTTAGAGTCAGTTCTGCAGACTCTGGCCTCGAAGTGCTCCCTGTCTTCAAGGGACGTGCACGGCAAGGGAAAAACGCCGACACTCGTCTTGAGATGGGACAGTGACTCAGCATCCGCCAATGACAAGCCTGAACCAGTCACCTTTGCACGCTACCGACGCAAGTCACCGAGCGAACTCAGGCGAGACACGCAGCGTGCGGCGACAAGACAACATCAGGTCAAAGGTCAGTCACACGACGTAAACATAAACAGTGACAGCACTACAAGTGTGGAACAGAACGCTGAGTCCGGTGTTGTTGACAATGTGTTTGAGACCCCACCCAGCCAGACGGCACAGCGCCCTGATTACAACAACACCGACAATTACATGCAAGAACCGCCTGATTCTGCAATGGATCAAGACCCTGACACAGATAAAACGTTGTGTGACACCAGCGACACGGATTCAGAGAACGACGAGTTCTTACAGTATTGGGAAGATCGGAGCGATACTGTAACCCATTATTTGTCTTCACTCGAGCCTAAGGAAAGAGAGGCAGTCTTAGAGTGTGCCGTGACACCTGTTGTGAGAAAAGTTGTCCTTGATCATCGCTATGGACACCACTGTCTGTATTCATTGACTGACGGAATGGTGTTTCAGTATGGACCGAGAGAAGGTGTTGTAGAAACTGGTTTTATTTTACTGAAGAAACTGAAGACACTGATCGACGATACAGCAATATCCTTAGCTGTCTCAGACGATGGTGCGATGTTGATTCGCTTAGGTACGCCGATCAGATAGACAGGATGAAACAACACATCGAGGCGTGTTGCCATGTCATGCTAGACTGCAGTGACGGGCGCTGTGGCTGGGTGGTAAGACGTCGGCCTCTTAATCGGAAGGTCGAGGGCCGCGGCCGCCTGGTGAGTAAAGTGTGGAGATTTTTCCGATCTCCCAGGTCAACTTATGTGCAGACCTGCTAGTGGATTATCCCCCTTCGTGTGTACACGCAAGCACAAGACCAAGTGCGCACAGAAAAGATCCTGTAATCCATGTCAGAGTTCGGTGGGTTATAGAAACACAAAAATACCCAGCATGCTTCCTCTGAAAGCGGCGTATGGCTGCCTAAATGGCGGGGTAAAAACGGTCATACACGTAAAATTCCACTCGTGCAAAAACACGAGTGTACGTGGGAGTTTCAGCCCACGAACGCAGAAGAAGAAGAATGCTAGACTGCAGGGACACACAGTGACGGTGAGCCGGCCACGCCTACACGCCTGACGCTGCTGACGGACACGGACTTTACGTTCCACCAGGAACACTCTTCTTCGCTGACCCAGATCTACACTATTCGCTTTGTTGAACTTTCCCCAACTGTAACTGTGCCTTCGTGAAATATATCGAGAAAAAACTCTGTTGACAAACAATCGAACAATATAAGATGTTTGATGGGTTGTTGACAGACCAGCTTTGTTGTCGGTTCGAGGGGGAGCATATCATCTTTTGTTTCATATTTATTGACCAAGGCCGAAGGCTCCAAACATCGTTTTTGTCATCATTTTGGTAGTGAGAAGTGCACAATCAACCCAGGGAGCCATGCATTGAAACACGGGCTCCGTGCTGATAACCACACGAGTCCCGGTTTGATAACCACTGGCAATCAAAGCTGGCGTGTGAAAGCAACTTTTGTGTTTTTGAGTTCATTAAATGTTGGGATGAATATGTCAGGTTTGAGGATGCACAGTTCTGTAGGTTCATCTCGGTATTCCACCCCCTCAGCTTTCTGTTGTAAATATTAAGCTGAGTGATCGGATGTGGAAGCTACGTTTGGTCAAAGGTCACAGAAGAATTTTGTGTCGTGCTGCGAAGGAAAGAATAGCGATCTTGTTTCCGACTCAATGCCTCTCTGTTTTTCATTAGACCTGTCATTCTGCTTTCTCGGCTTTGTTAGATGTTTGCATATCTTGTTGCTATTTTCTTTGCTTTTATTATTGTTTCTTATTTGTGCTTCGTTTATCGATACAACGTATTGTGCACGGGTCAAAATGTGTGTGTCAGGGGTCGTTTTACTTGAACTTGACGTTCGTGTTTCACCGAACGTCTGTGTATCGAAATACAGATACACGCACTCCATGACTCTGTAAGAAGACAAAACATATCGCTTGGTTTCATTTGTTTTTGATGAATGTATGACCTTTCATGAAGTAGTTTTGTTTTTTGTTTATTTTTGCCAGTTCGTTTTTTGAACTTTGCAAAGCAGTGTCGTGTCGTCTGTTTAGGTCTGAGGAAACACCAATGAAAAGAGTCGAAGAATCCCCGAGCGTTTCTATTGGGTTTGATTTTGATTATCCATGTATATTATACCTGCTTCCTGCAACTATGGTAACCGGGGATTTATTGCCTGGGGAACATGAGATTTATTTCCCAGGTGCTTGTGAATGAACACTCGTGAAAATTATGACAATGAACAATAACATGGCATACCATGCTATTCGACTAACGATACATATGTAATTGTTGTCCTGTCGCGTTTCGTTCTTTTTACATTTAGTCAAGTTTTGACTAAATGTTTTAACGTAGAGGGGGAATCGAGACGAGGGTCGTGGTGTATGTGTGTATGTGTGTCTGTGTGTGTGTGTAGAGCGATTCAGACCAAACTACTGGACCGATCTTTATGAAATTTGACATGATAGTTCCTGGGAATGATATCCCCGGATGTTGTTTTCTTTTTTTCGATAAATACCTTTGATGACGTCATATCCGGCTTTTTGTAAAAGTTGAGGCGGCATTGTCACACCCTCATTTTTCAATCAAATTGACTGAAATTTTGGCCAAGCAATTTTCGACAAAGGCCGGACTTCGGTATTGCATTTCAGCTTGGTGGCTTAACAATTAATTAATGACTTTGGTCATTAAAAATCTGAAAATTGTAAAAAAAAAATTGTATTCAAAACGATCCAAATTTACGTTCATCTTATTCTTCATCATTTTCTGATTCCAAAAACATATAAATATGTTATATTCGGATTAAAAACAAGCTCTGAAAATTAAAAATATAAAAATTATTATTAAAATAAAATTTCCGAAATCGATTTAAAAACAATTTGATCTTATTCCCTGTGGGTTCCTGATTCCAAAAACATATAGATGTGATATGTTTGGATTAAAAACACGCTCAAAAAGTTAAAAAGAATAGAGATAAAGAAAAGCGTGCTATCCTTCTCAGCGCAACTACTACCCCGCTCTTCTTGTCAATTTCACTGCCTTTGCATCGAGCGGTGGACTGACGATGCTACGAGTACACGCTCTTGCTGTAAAAATGCAGTGAGTTCAGTTTCATTCTGTTAGTTCGACAGCTTGACTAAATGTTGTAATTTCGCCTTGCGCAACTTGTGTCTTTTCTTTTCTTTATAAAAAATGTGTTTTCTCTTGTCGAACAGGTTGTAACCTGAAAGACAGTAATACAAATAAAAACAATATTTTTTGTTTAAAAAGACATGCCAAGAATTAGATAAACGAATGTTTATTTAGTTAAATGGGATATCTGCCCGATCAATTACAATCGCAGGGCATATCTTAGAAGTGATATTTATCCCTGGTTTATGTTTGTTGTAAATGATGTGCTTCTATTTGAATTATCGTAACCTATCTTTTTGATATGGTTTGAAATAACGTAATTACATGACGTTTCCGTAGGCATCCCGTGTCGTACAGATGAACGAATGTTTTATTGAGCAAGGCCTTCTGACCTATTCACACCAAAAGTATGGAAAAAACGAAAAATAAAGCGACACAAAATCAAATTGTTTTTTTCAAGCAAGTTAGAAAATGCATTGTATTCATAAATGAATATGTAGCCCCACATTTTGGTCCTCAGATCTGTTGGGTCAGGCCATGTCTGGATCCGCAGTTGGTCGAGGAGGGGACATGCTTGGAGAACATGTTCTGGAGTCTGATCTCCCTCTCCACAGTCACATGTGGCAGACTCTGCTACACCTATCCTCCTTAGGTGTGCTTTGAGGCAGCAGTGTCCAGTGCGGAGGCGGAAGATGATAGCCTGCTCAGCACGGCTTAGGAGATGGAGGGGGTCTTGTTGTGGCTTGTAGCCAGAAGTTTTGTTGGTAAATTTCTCTTTCCATCTGTGTTTTATGAGGACCTGGAAAGAACGTCCATGTTCATGGCATCCTCCAGATTCCGAGTCTGACACAACCGTCGTACGAAGAAGAAGAAGAAGAATATGTAGCCATCGCATGTAACATGTTCAGAACAGAGTTCACTGTTCGCGCGCTAAGCACTCATTACAAACACACGCCGAAACATTCATTACATTTAGTCAAGTTTTGACTAAATGTTTTAACGTAGAGGGGGGAATCGAGACGAGGGTCGTGGTGTATGTGCGTGCGTGCGTGTGTGCGTGTGTCTGTGTGTGTGTGTGTAGAGCGATTCAGACTAAACTACTGGACCGATCTTTATGAAATTTGACATGAGAGTTCCTGGGTATGAAATCCCCGAACGTTTTTTTCATTTTTTTGATAAATGTCTTTGATGACGTCATATCCGGCTTTTCGTGAAAGTTGAGGCGGCACTGTCACGCCCTCATTTTTTAACCAAATTGGTTGAAATTTTGGTCAAGTAATCTTCGACGAAGCCCGGACTTCGGTATTGCATTTCAGCTTGGTGGCTTAAAAATTAATTAATGACTTTGGTCATTAAAAATCTGAAAATTGTAAAAAAAAAAAATTTTTTTTATAAAACGATCCAAATTTACGTTCATCTTATTCTCCATCATTTTCTGATTCCAAAAACATATAAATATTGTAACGGAATGCCGAGGGCTGTTTGCTCTCGCTGATTGTTTGTTGTGTGTGTGAATGAAGACGAAGAACAAAAAGAAGAAACAACTTGTTGCGGGTTTCAAGATTCAGATTTAATCATCTGAATGAATTCATATCGAATCTCAATGCATTATATCATTCGTTCACATCTAAAATATGAATGACATACAGTAAATTTGCTCCGGCCTATCTTCTCTCTGATTTCTCTTTTCCCTTGTCTCCTTCAGTAGATCAGTACAACGTTTTGTATCTTAGAACCTCACTGCCCCGTCTCGAAGAAACACCGTCTTCGACCACCCTTCTCCCGTCTCGAAGAAGTACCGTCTAGAATCACCTTTCTCCCGTCTCGAAGAAGTACCGTCTAGAACTACCTTTCTCCCGTCTCGGAGAAGTACCGTCTAGAACAACAATAGCATAGCCGTCTCGAAGAAACCCCGTCTTCGTAGTGTAGAGCAGTCTCCAGAGTCCAAAAATACATTTCCCTTTTTCTTTTCCCGTCTGGAAGAAGTACCGTCTAGAACAACAATAGCATAGCTTTCTCCTGTCCTTGGTTTCTTCCTCTAGAACAACATCCCTCCATAGCCCCGTCTCGAAGAAGCACACTCCAACAACAACTAGTATAGATTTCTCCTGTCCCTGGTTTCTTCCTCTAGAACAACATCCCTCCATAGCCCCGATTTCTTCTTTCAGCATAGCCCAACCAAAACAACCCCGATTTCTTCTTTTCCTTCTCTATTTATCCCCTTCCTTGTTTGTTTACCTGTTACCTCTAGCTACCACTAACGTTTCGATCGTCTATATATAACGATCTCCCTTGTCTGTCTACGTTACCCCAATACATGTCCTAACAACATAAACAACATACCTTGCTTCTCCTTGTCTTCCCCGATTGTCTCGTACCTTTAGCAACGAACCGACACTCTCGATCGTCTTAGAGTCAAGGCGATCGAGGATGTTTGTTTACGTTTCTCTAGGTAACTTCTAACAACGCTCAAACAATTTATCCTACCGAACTAAATCTCTATTTTACTTTCACTCAATCATTATCCTATCAATGATGAATTATTTCTAAAATGCATAACCATATTTACATGCACATTTCATAACACATAGAGATTACACAACGTCATCGAGTGAGGGACCGAAAAATATTGAAACTCGAGGATGATTTTTTTGTGGTATCAACCGAGACCGTAGGTCGAGGTTGATACCACACAAAAAAATCATCCGAGAGTTTCAATATTTTTTGGTCCCTCACAAGATGACGTTTGTGTAATTTGTGTATACAATGATCAACGACAAAGACAAAAATTAAAACAAAAACAACACGAACTCTTTTTCATCGAGGAATGGTGGAAGGAAAATAGTGTGGCGTGTCTTTGGTTTTAGTGGCTTACAAAATGGTATTCGTGAATAAAGTTTCGATTCTTTTATTTTGATTTTGAAAGAAAAAATTAGAGCCGACACAATGCAAACCTGGAAATCACGGTAGAAGCCACTTTCGCGTTCAGTTTGCTTGATCAAGAACTTGTGCGACAGCCATTGTGTAACCAGGAAGTGACGTATCTTTAGCTACACTTGACGTCATTTCAACCTTTTAGAGAGAGAGAGAGAGAGAGAGAGAGAGAGAGAGTGAGTGAGTGAGTGAGTGTGAGAGAGAGAGAGAGAGAGAGAGAGAGAGAGAGAGAGAGAGAGAGAGAGAGAGAGAGAGAGAGAGAGAGAGAGAGAGAACACGCATAGTTAATTAACGCAAATTTATTGCAATGAAACAAACAAGAACACGAACACTTTCTTTGCTTGAAATATAAATTCGTTCCAGTTTATCTTGGATTCTTGTCATTGGGCCTCATCAACTTAGGAGTAAAATAAAGAAGAAAAAAACAACCACACACACGTACACAATTTAATGTAACTGAATGGAATTTGGTGCTCTGCAACTGAAGACGAAGAAGAAACTCATTGCGGCATTGTGAAATTGAAATTGAAAACTCCTCCATGAATGGGCGCATCAAAGGTCACTGCTGGCTGGCGGAGTGTGTTTCCGCCTGAGGCCGAGGCACTGGAATCTGCGTCATCAGTAGTTGACGTCATAGCTCCCAACTTTGAGACTGTGCAAGTGCGCGTGGTTGACAGAATTCGGGAAACTTGCAGTTGCTGGTTGTCGGACATTTTCGCGTAACTGAGTACAGACTGAATGTTTTTATGTCCTGATTTCTCCATTATATGGGTTGGGGGAACTCCAGAATCATTGAGCTTCTGTAGCAGCGTCTTCCTCGCCGAGGTACCCGAGATTCGTTTACTTGTGGTGGAAGATATCTCGGACGCGGCCGCCATTTCTTTCATCAAACTGCCGATTGTGTTCACTCCCATCGGCATTGCACGAAACCATTGTTTGCCTGGTTTCGGATCATGGACGCATGTGAGGTAGAACGGATAGTTGGAGCCGCATGTTTCTGCAGGGCGAAGAGAGGCATATTTCTCGAAGATCTTCACAGGGCACCGCTCAGGGTTTTCAACATCTTCATACGCTCGCGGTTTTGCCCTGACATCCTGCCTGGAGACCCCTGTTCTTGTTTTCGTGGTTCGCTCGTTGAATTCCAAGAAGCGGTGGCCACTGCTGTCCATCTGAACAGTTACGTCGGACCAGCACATCTGGCGATGTTCGGTTCTTGCCCGCATTCCAAAGTGGAGGCAGTTCAACCACCACAGGGTGTTGATTATGGCTCTTGGTGTGGACACTCCCAACTGACCAGAGTCCCACAGTGTGTCCACCTCTTCGTCCGTTAGTGCACACGCTCTTTGAGGTAAGTTTCCTTTCCCTGCTGATTTCAGCTTTTTTTGTTTGCTTTTTGCAACTGCTCGAACGTTTTCAAACAGCGTATCATTGCTGGAAAAAATCTTGCCTTTTCCGTTCGCTGCCATGTGCCGATCGACGGCGGACAGAAATCCTCGAATCGTACCTGGTTCATATTCATCTCCATCTTCGCGTTTCACCGTTGTAAGAAACTTGACAAGAATGTTTGCAACAAGTTTTGGATCCTCAATTTTCGCTATATCAGCTGATCTCATCTGTTTTGCAAACTCTTCGGTTTGAAGAATGAAATCTGAAATCAGCCGTATCACATGTTCAGTTTTTCTTTTGGTGTTGGCGTTTTCTGTATCGGTGATGAGAGCGTTCACATCGTCATCAGTCACTTTCTCGAATCTCCTTTTTTTGGGCGCAGCGGCCATTAAATTTTTGTCCTCTTCATTGAAGTCTTCTAAGAAAAAGTCGCTTATCAAATCAAAATCGCCGTCCATCTTGACGAACGAACGTTGGCGTGTGAATACACAACCGGAAATAGATCTAGATCTAAATTGATCTCTATGACCCGTGCCTTGATACCATTGAGATCATAGGAGATGCACAGCAGTGCCGATACCAGGTTTCTTTAGCTTCACTTTAAAATGATATCAGAACGATAGTTATTCACTTGAAAGTGAACACAGGAGAGTTGTATACAACATTCTTCTATCGTTCTGCTTCGATGAGATCTCGTGTAACACCTTCTCAAGTCAAAGCGACCAAAAAGTGTTTGTTTACGTTTCTCTAGGTAACCTCTAACAACATGCAAACAATTTATCTTACCAAACCAAATCTCTGTTTCCTTTCACTCAATCATTATCTTATCAATAATGAATCAATTCTAAAATGCATGCAGTAATATTCACATGCACATTTCATAACACAATATTCTTTTATCGTTCTTCTTCGATGAGATCTCGAATAACATGTCATCTAAAATGGCGTCATCGAAGAGAAGATTACGTTCCATTGTGTTCATCTCATAAGAATGCGATCGATACGCACACGATTCCGAATAAAAACTACATGAACTAGTCAGCGCAAGTTTCCTGCTACGAACTGTGCATTGGTTTTATGGTGAGTACATCCTAACACAGTTAATATCATAACATTTGTCCACAAGTCTCCCAGTCTTTCACTTGTGTTAATGAAGAACACTTTTAGATCTGTATCACATGTTTCTCAGTGCAAAAGTTAGATCCGCTAATGTTCAGGTTAAAGTTTCTGGATAATTCTAATAGGGCCATCCATTACAATATGTTATATTTGGATTAAAAACAAGCTCTGGAAATTAAATATATAAAAATTATTATCAAAATTAAATTGTCGAAATCAATTTAAAAACACTTTCATCTTATTCCTTGTCGGTTCCTGATTCCAAAAACATATAGATATGATATGTTTGGATTAAAAACACTCTCAGAAAGTTAAAACAAAGAGAGGTACAGAAAAGCGTGCTATCCTTCTTAGCGCAACTACTACCCCGCTCTTCTTGTCAATTTCACTGCCTTTGCCATGAGCGGTGGACTGACGATGCTACGAGTATACGGTCTTGCTGAAAAATGGCATTGCGTTCAGTTTCATTCTGTGAGTTCGACAGCTACTTGACTAAATGTTGTATTTTCGCCTTACGCGACTTGTTGATTCTTACTGTCTTACATCTACCAACGACTCAGGTAATAAACACTTTAGATTAAAGTGATATAATCTAGCCAACAAAACTGATGCTCATTGTGATGTTTTCTTGAGCCAGTCATGATTGTCGTACTATACCTTTCGGCCCTGAGCATTTCAGACGCTATTCCAAAAATTACACATGTAAAATCAAGCCGAAAACCACCGAGTTCGTTTTGGGCGTTGAATAGATGACAACAAACACGAGGATCGAAGGTCTAAGAATAAGTGTTTGAGCGTTCTATTTGTCAAATCTAAATTAAGTGTTGGTAGTTTTTTTCAGACAGTATTATTCTCCGACGGACAGTGTGTTTGCTTATTCAATGCGAAGCGTTTTAGCCATGTATGGCACGGAATGCGCATGCATTTGCTAGATTATAGAACGTTTGACTTTCTCAATCCATCGGTTTTAATCTGCTTTGCCGACTGGGTATCTCATCATCATCATCATCATCATCATCATCATCATCATCATCATCATCATCATCATCATCATCATCATCATCATCATCATCATCAGTCCCCTGACTGGGACAGTCGTCGGGGGGACGTGAGGGGTGAGGAGGCAGAGACCTTTCTCCAGGCTGTTCTATTTGGGGCTGTCGCCAGGAGGTCAGGGACAATCAGCTGCGTCTATTCCTGAACATTGTCGGACCTGGGCTTGCGTTGTCTTCCACGCCTGCGGCCTCTCTCGACAGTGCCCTGCTCTTGCGTTGTCTTCCACGCCTGCGTCCTCTCTCGACAGTGCCCTGCTCTTGCGTTGTCTTCCACGCCTGCGTCCTCTCTCGACAGTGCCCTGCTCTTGCGTTGTCTTCCACGCCTGCGTCCTCTCTCGACAGTGCCCTGCTCTTGCGTTGTCTTCCACGCCTGCGTCCTCCATCGACAGTGCCCTGCAGTATGGTTTTGGAGAGGGTGTCTTGCCTTGTGACATGGCCGAACGTACCACACCAACTGTTGACGGTTGCCAGCAGGGGTTCTGTGGGACCCACGTTGCTCTTGATCAGGCTTCGAGTGTAGTCGTTGGTCTTGTGCTCTGTGTAATGTAGCACTTTCCTCGGGCACATGGTCTCAAATGCCTGGATTCTACGTTCGTCATCGGCCAGCAGTGTCCAACATCTCTGTGGTGTCCAACATCCAGCAGTGTCCAACATTTCTGTGGTGTCTAAGTCTCGCAGCCGTAAAGCGGGATGGAGACGACTAGCAACTTGAAGAGCTTCACTTTTGTTTGGAAGCTAATGCTGCTCTTCCACACCCTGTTCAACCTGGCCATCGCTGCTGTGGCTGTGGCGATCCGTATGCGCATTTCGGCAGTGCAGGTGCCGTCTTTCGACAGGGTAGCTCTCAGGTACTTGAAGCTTGACACTTCTTCCAGTGGCTCTCCGTTCATGGTGATGTTGATTGTGGCACTGATGGTTTTTGTGCTGTTGACCATGACCTTTGACTTTTCCGTGCTGACCTCCATCTCATAGGCACTGGCTCTTGCAGCGAGTCTGTTCGTCAGATGCTGGAGCTCGGCGTCACTACCGCCCATGAGGTCAATGTTGTCTGGGCATCTATGAAGACTGAATCAAATATGATGACGTACGGAAGTCCGGACTCCTGACACGAGAGAGTCGGCAACAGAATTTGCTCACTGATTAAAATTCATTTAATCATTTGGCATAGTTTCGGAGGAGTTTTGAGCAAATCATTGCAGATGTTTTTAATTTACAGGAGAGCGAATGTCCCTTAAACTGTCAAAGGTCCAAATCGTCAGAAAACTTACCAAAAAGGCGCCTTAGGTGTATTAAATTCAACAATTAGCAAGTTTGTATAGAAGGGAGAGAGAGAGAGAGAGAGAGAGAGAGAGAGAGAGAGAGAGAGAGAGAGAGAGAGTGGGAGAAAGAGAGAGATAGAATCTGAAAGAGAAAGAAAGAGAGAGAGAGAGAGAGAGAGAGAGAGAGAGACAGACAGACAGACAGACAGAGAGAGAGAGAGGGACAGACAGACAGAGAGACAGCCAGACAGAGACAGACAACGAGAGAGAGAGAGAGAGAGAGAGAGAGAGAGAGAGAGAGAGAGAGAGAGAGAGAGAGAGAGAGAGAGAGAGAGGGGGGGAGGGAGAAAGAGGAAAGAGTGTTCTGTTCAAACATAAATATTAAATAACAAGTCGCGTAAGGCGAAAATACAATATTTAGTCAAGTAGCTGTCGAACTCACAGAATGAAACTGAACGCAATGCCATTTTACTCGTAGCATCGTCAGGCCACCGCTCATGGCAAAGGCAGTGAAATTGACAAGAAGAGCGGGGTAGTAGTTGCGCTAAGAAGGATAGCACACTTTTCTGTACCTCTCTTTGTTTTAACTTTCTGAGCGTGTTTTTAATCTAAACATATCATATGTATATGTTTTTGGAATCAGGAACCGACAAGGAATAAGATGAAAGTGTTTTTAAATTGATTTGGACAATTTAATTTTGATAATAATTTTTATATATTTAATTTTTAGAGCTTGTTTTTAATCCGAATATAACATATTTATATGTTTTTGGAATCAGCAAATGATGGAGAATAAGATAAACGTAAACTTGGATCGTTTTATAAATTTTTATTTTTTTTTACAATTTTCCGATTTTTAATGACCAAAGTCATTAATTAATTTTTAAGCCACCAAGCTGAAATGCAATACCGAACCCCGGGCTTTGTCGAAGATTACTTGACCAAAATTTGAACCAATATGGTTGAAAAGTGAGGGCGTGACAGAGCCGCCTCAACTTTCACGAAAAGCCGGATATGACGTCATCAAAGACATTTATCAAAAAAATGAAAAAAACGTTATGGGATTTCATACCCAGGAACTCTCATGTCAAATTTCCTAAAGATCGGTCCAGTAGTTTAGTCTGAATCGCTCTACACACACACACACACACACACACACACACACGCACGCACATACACCACGACCCTCGTTTCGATTCCCCCTCGATGTTAAAATATTTAGTCAAAACTTGACTAAATATAAAAACTAAGTTGATAAAACTTAAACAGTTATTAAAAATGAATGAATAAATAAATAAATACATGAATACATAAATACACAACTCACTTACCTCTAGTGGGGGACTCGTAGTATTTGCGAGGAAATCGTTGAGGAACAGCCTTAAAACGTAGCTTGAATTTTATTGTCACCGATAGATATGGGTGATTACCAGTCAACTAAACAAGCAAAAATGAAAAAAATTGTTCAGCAACCTGTACACTTTGATATGAAAAAGGGCCTCAAATACTGTCAAACTGCGAACACATTTACTTGATTTACCTGATTAATGCCCTTTACTTTTTTCTGGTTCTTTCAGTTCCGGCTGTTGTCATTAATCTACCAAAATAAAAGATCAAACGGAGTTTTCGATTTTTATTTCATGGTTCAGAAAAATATTGTTTATTTTCTGAAGTCAATCATTTTAGCAAATTTTTCTTTGATTCTTAAAAGTCATTTCAGATTTCTAAAAAATGATTAACGGTTAGTAATTTACAATATATTGTAAACAAATATCTCGATAGGTTTTGGTAAGAAGACGCAGGTGCAAAGAATGTGGTACCAGGATTTGTGTGGTAAGTAAGGATGCATTTCTTGTTGTAAGCAAATTTATAATGCACATTTAATCTGTTTAGCAACATAAACGAAAGCATGGTGCAGTGCCGCTTGTTTGTGGGTTTGTGCGGCAGATGCGTAACAATTAGGATCTCAGTTGAAAAAAACATTCGGAACCAGAGCAGATTTGCCTTGGGTTCTCCGAGTCTGAATGATCGACGAGTGGCTTGACATTTATAACGAATCATGATTCATGTCACGGTCCTTGTGACACACACACACATACACACACGCAATGGCATGAACAAGAAATAACCATTTGTTCATGGGCATGTTCAGTATTGACACGTTATTACCATGCCTGGACGCAACGATTGGAGGAGGGTATCGGTCACACACACACACACACACACACACACACACACACACACACACACACACACACACACACACACACACACACACACACACACACACACATACACACACAAATACACCGCCACCCTCGTCTCGATTCCCCGTCTATTTTAAAACTTCAAATCAAAGCTTGACTAAATATCAAAAGAGCACAAAGATTGACATGTAATCTAAAAGAGAAGTATTTCCCAATGACTGCACCGATGCTAAATAACAAGATTCTGAGAAAACAGCGCCAACAAGTTTTCAAAATGGTGTCAAATGTTAATAAAATACTTTGAAAATTATCATTTTACTGCAAGAAAGAGGTTACCAATGACACAATTACATTGCACAATGGTATTTTAATCACCTAAAATTGATGAGAACCCGGACGGGCGCAGTGGCTTGGTGGTGAGACGTCGGCCTCCTAATCGGAAGGTCGTGAGTTCGAATCCTGGCCGCTGCCGCCTGGCGGGTTAAGAGTGGAGATTTTTCTGATCTCCCAGGTCAACTTATGTGTAGACCTGCTAGTGACTTAACCCCCTTCGTCCATACCACAGTGCTCAGAGGAGACAGCGCTACAAAAGAAGTTATACGGCCCCAGAGAGGAATTGGAGAGGACAGCACGTTTTGCCCTGCAGTCCGGACTGACGATCTAACAGCGAACGACAAGAAGAAGAACCCCCTTCGTGTGTACACGCAAGCACAAGACCAAGTGCGCACGGAAAAGATCCTATAATTCATGTCAGAGTTCGGTTGGTTATAGAAACATGGAAATACCAAGCATGCTTCCTCCGAAAGCGGCTTATGGCTGCCTAAATGGCGGTGTAAAAACAACCATACACGTAAAAATCCACTCGTGTTAAAGACATGAGTGAACGTGGGAGTCTAAGCCCATGAACGAAGAAGAAGAAGAAGAAGAAGATGAGAACCCGACAGTTTTTGGACCAAAATTCCGTGCCATCTCTGGCCTTAAGGTGACGGTAAACTAAACTTACGTCAATCCAAAAATAAAGACTGCCAACGTTACTTTGCCAACGTTACTTTAACGTTACTTAAACTTACGTAAGTCACAGTTTTCAATTGCGTCGTGCGTCTTTGTTTCTTGACCAGTTCTCTGCTTTGATATGAGGCTCGCCGTGTGTAACAGGATCAAACACGTGGTAGTCGCTAATGAATAGAGTAATTATTGATTAGTGTTTTGTTTTCCGATTTAGGTACATACTGCGACTGATTGGAACCTGTTAGAGGTAGTAGACATCAGCTACATATTCATATGGCACCATTTGCATTTCATGTTTTACAATGTATCTACTTCCTCTAGCAGATAGTCAAAACCAAACATACCTACACTGGTTCATAAGGATGTAGACTGTCACAAAGATGTGAGTAAGATATTTGTGATGTGAAGCACGTCGTGATTTTAACCTCCCTAAAGATTGAATTGGGATATGCTAGTCCACGTTTGAAGCGATATCACGGGTTTCGTGTGTTGCACGAAAAAACCCTAGTTTGACATGAGTTGTGTTTATGAGAAATGTAGCTGGTCTTGGTTTAATAACGTCACAGCGTTGTAGATGCTCGACCGAGCAAGGTGTGTATAGCGGTTGTCAGGTTTGTCGGGGACAAACACTCTTTCAAGAGACGGGTCTCTTAAGGTAAATTATTTACTATGTTGTATATTATCGAAGCTTGAATACATAGCTGGAATGTAAATGTTAGTGTATACAAAGTGCACTAAACTCTAGTGTGAAGTTTAAGAGAATTTTTGTTGTGATTGTATTATTGTTTTTGTTGGGAAATTCTTGAACATAAATGTTGTTACGCATTTATGTTATGTTTAAGACAGTGATACTATGTATGGCAGTGTCATTAGTGCATTAAGTGATTCATGGATTAAGTATAGTTTGGATATTGACTATGGACGGAATGTGAATGTAGGATGAAAGAGAGAGATGTTACATGACTTTAGTTTAGGAAGAGGAGATGGTTTAAGAGAATGTTGTATTAAGACTTGGGTTAATTCCTTAGGAGTTTCCATGACGAGGGTTCATGAGCGTGAGCGAGGGACGGACCTCACACGGAAGAGGCGTGACGATGGTGGAGTGAGAGACCACATCGGCGCAGATGGCTGGACGGAGGAGTCTCCATCATCACCGGTCGTAGAGACGACGTTTATTTTCGTTAATGGCGAAAGTGTTTCTCGGGGAGAAACGTGAAGGGTGCATGTTGGCATCTAAAAGGAGAGTTTCTGGGAATTCATCGTCTACGTGGATTCAGCGGCACAAGGAGGTGTAAATGACGACATGTAGTGAGTCTGTCAACACTTTACCTTGTGCAGTAATTAATTATTGAAATAATTTCTTTATATCATTAATCACGTGTGTGGAGTGATTGTAAAGAGATTGTATGAACGGTGTGGACGAGAAGTTGATTGGTATTGATGTTGTTTTCTTTAGGTGAAGAATTGTGTTATAATTTGTGTGAGGAAATAATAAGTTTGCATCCTCCCAAATTCTGTGTTTGGAGTGTTTTAGTGTGAAGATTGAAGAGTCAGTGTAATAAGATAGGGCAGAACACGTATACAGAAAAGTAACTCCTTATTCACACTACAATCCACTTCATGACATAGACCAACTGTTGTGGTGATTCCCTCCTCCGCCATGTTCCAACTAGTCACAGTATGTTTCTTAATCGAAAATAAACCACTAATTACTTCATTGATTAAAGACTATCACGAGATGGAACCAGTAAAACACCGTGAACTTCATATCAAAATAAAGTACCGAGTCTTAGGAACACAACGCTACCAAAATTAAGAAACAAAGACGCACCAAGGAATTGAAAATTGTGACTTGTGAACCTAACAGTTTAGTTTACCTTCCGCCTAACCATGCAAACGTGCAGGAACATAAAGTCTTGTGCAGCGATAACGAGCTGGTCATACAGGTGCTCCTCAGGGCGCTCCTGACGGTTGAGAGCGACATCTGTCCGCGAATCGTACGCTGCAACGATGATCCATGATCCATGAGCATACGTCTCATCCATCATCAGTGCCACCCTCTGGAAATGCGTTTTAATGATGTGCAAAGATGATAGTTATACGGCAAGACTATGAAAGCAATAGTACATCATTCCGTGAGGACAAGACTATGAAAGCAATATTACACTATTAAGTAAGGACAAGACTATTAAAGCAATAATGCACCATTCAATAAGGACAGGACTTTAAAAGCAATATTACACCATTCAGTCAGGATAATACTATGAAAGCAATATTACACCATTTGGTCCGGACAATACTATGAAAGCAATACTCTATTACGCTATTAAAAGAGGACATGATTTTGAAAGCAATATTATCCCACATACGTGAGAGAGACCACTCATTACATAACAATATCGTTCAAATCACACGTGTGTATATCATGTAAATGAGGTCATGTCAAACAAGTCTGGCAGGGACCTGTTTTTCCACTGCGTGTGGTGCCGAAATCACCGAGACAAGCGTCATTGTGAATAAAAAATCGCGCTCGCTAATTCCCCTCGATGAATGTTTAGAACTAACACGTCACGCTACACTTTCCAGAGTGACGTTTCTTTGCTTTGACGTAAGAGATTGCACGAGGCCATGGAAGAGATCAGGGTTCCAAAAGGTCTTCTTGATTGCGGGACGTTTTGAGTAAAATACACGTAAGTACAGTATGTAGCATAAACATAATACTACACGTCATGGCTTGCTGTTTCTTACCAGGTTTACACTCGTTACTTTTTCAAATAGTGAACAGCTCGCTTTCGCTCGCAGTTTGATATTTAAAAGAAAAACCTCGTGTAAATCTGGTACGACACAGCAAGCCATGAAGTATTCTCTATTTACACCATTCAGTGAGAACAAGACAATGAAAGCAATTTTACATCAAGTGTCAAGACTATTAAAAGCAATATTACACTATTCACTTCGGACAATACTCTGAAAGCAATATTGCATTATTCACTGCGGATACGACTCTGAAAGCAATATTACACTATTCACTGCGGATACGACTCTGAAAGCAATATTACACTATTCACTGCGGACAAGACTCTGAAAGCAATATTACACTATTCACTGCGGACAAGACTCTGAAAGCAATATTACACTATTCACTGCGGACAAGACTATGAAAGCAATATTACACTATTCACTGCGGATACGACTCTGAAAGCAATATTACACTATTTAGTGAGGACAAGACTCTGAAAGCAATATTACACCATTCAGTGAGGATAAGACTCTGAAAGCAATACTGTATTACACTATTCAACGAAGACAGGATTTTGAAAGCAATATTACACCATTCAGTGAGGACAAGACAATGAAAGCAATATTACACTATTTACTGATTACAAGACAATAAAAACAATATTACACCATTCAGTGAGGACAAGACTATGAAAGCAATATCACACCATTCGGTGGGGACACAGCCATGAAAGCAATATTACACCATTCAGTGAGGACAAGACTATGAAAGCAATATTACACCATTCAGTGAGAATTAGACTCTGAAAGAAATATTACTCTATTCAGTGAGGACAAGACTATGAAAGCAATATTACACCATTCGGTGAGGACAGTACTATGAAAGCAATATTACACCATTCGGTGAGGACAATACTATGAAAGCAATACTGTATTACACTATTCAACGAGGATATGATTTTCAAAGCAATATTACACCATTCAGCGAGGACAAGACTATGAAAGCAATGTTATATCTTTCATTCAAGACAAGAATATGAAAGCAGTACATGTATTACATCATTCATTCAGGACAAGACTATGAAAGCAATATTTCACCATATAGTGAGGACAAAACTATCACAGCAATATTACATCATTCATTCAAGACTGACAAGACTATGAAAGCAATATTACACTATTCAGTCATGAAGGAAGACACGACTATAAAAGCAATATTATAAGATGATTGGCGGCTTCTTGGCACACCAGCCTTTTGATCGATCAAGGCCGACGGCCGTGGTTGATAAATGTGTAACAACAGACGATATGGTCCCCGAGGACTAACAACAAAATGCTGGTCTGACAACAAGCTACCAAACATAGTTTATGTCATCTTTGTGATAGTGCAACAGTACGCACAATCAGTCATAGGGAGCAACATTTTTATAATGCAATTCAGGGCTTCAAAACGTGTCAGGAGTTCAATCGATTGCGTCATGATTTAAAATGTCACGTCAAACGTACATTTTTCGTCGCGTTTCTTCGAGTCTAACAATGCACAGAGCTGCTATTTGTTGCATGGGGAAAAGTATAAGATGTTTGATGGGTTGTTGACAGACGCTTTTTTGTCGGTCCTCGGGGGGCATATCGACTTTTCTTTCATATTTATTGAAAAGACGATATGCTCCCCCGAGGACCGACAAAAAAAGATGCTCTAACAACAAACCACTAAACATAGTTTTTTTTCATCATTTTGGTAGTGCGAAGGGGGAGCACCAAAAATCGTTTTTGTCATCATTTTGATGGTAAGAAAATAAGTGCAAACTCAACATAGGGAGCCATGCTTTGAAACACGAGTTCCGTTTTGATAATACATGTGTTGGGGCCCCAGCACGTTGTTGCAATCAAAGCTGGCGTGTGTAAGCAACTTTCTGGTTTTTTTTAGTTCATAAAATGTTGAGATAAGTATGTCAGGTTTCCGTCGCAATATGTGACCCTCCACCACGGAATGAGTCGCATGTCACCTTTGCATGATTTTCATATTTTTACATTTTCCTAAAGGGTTTTGTATGCTCTATCCAGTGGTGAAAACCGTTTTAGAAAAGAGCAAAAACTGTTTGAGTTATAAGCCTGTGATTAAGGTGACCCTCACACTGTTACCAGACACTCCCCGGACTTATATTAAGCCTAGCGCAGAACCGCGCGAGGTGACATGCGACTCATTTCGTGGTGGAGGGTCACATATAACCTTGAACGGTTGAAAACGACGTTAAACACCAAATAAAGAAAGAAAGAATGTCAGGTTTGAGGATGAGCAGTTCTTTAGGTTCCTCTCAGTATTTCACCCCCTCGGTTTTCAGTTGTAGATATTAAGCTTAGTTTATCGAATGTGTTCCACGCTACGTTGGGTCAAAGGTCACAGAAGATTTGCATCGTGCAGCATGACACGTTGGGTCAAAGGTCACATAAGATCTGCGTCGTGCAGCGAAGGAAAGAATCGCGATCTTGTTTCCGACTCATTGTCTCTTTGTTTTTCATTAGACCTGTCATTCTGCTTGCTTGGTTTTGTTAGATGTTTGCATTTCTTGTTGCTATGTTCTTTGCTTTTGTTAGTATTTCGTATGTGCGCTTCGTTTATCAATACAACGTCTTGTGCACGGGTCAAAATTTGTGTGTCAGGGGTCAATTGGTGTGACTTGAACTTGACGCTCGTGTTTCTCCGAACGTCTGTGTATCGAAACACATATAAAACGCACTCCATGACTGTGTAAGAAGACAAAACATATCGCTAGGTTTCATTTGTTTGTGATGAAATTATGACCTTTCATGAAGTAGTTTTGTTCTTGGTTTACTTTTGCCAGCTTGCCAGTTCGTTTGTGGAACTTTGCAACGCAGTGTCGTCTGTCTAGGTCTGTCTAGGTCTGTCTAGGTCTGGGAAAACGCCAATAAAGAGAGCGGAATAATCCCCGAGCGTTTCTATTGGGTTTACTTTTGATTATCCATGTATAACCTGCTTTTACTTTATTTGGTGTTTTACGTCGTTTTCAACCACGAAGGTTATATCGCGACGGATGTATAACCTGCTTCCTGCAACAATGGTAACCGGAGATTTATTGCATGGGGAACATGAGATTTATTTCCCAGCTGTATGTGAATGAAAACTCGTGATCGTGAAAATGATGACAAGTGTATTTAACAGTGTTACCTGTCCTCGGGGGACCCGTAGTTTGATGACACAGTGGTAGTACGCGGTATAGCCAGTAAAATTATTCATCCATCCTGATTTAGTGAGTTGATTGTCGCTGAAGGTTACAGACATCTCCCCTTCCTTAGCAAACAGTTCCCTGTGCACTTTTTGCCCTGGATTATGCACATGGCAGTGGTCTTGCCAATAACGTGGGGTTTTAGAAGGGACAAGTTCTCCAGTTTCTTTGAAGCAATGGATGAGATCGTCTGTAATGAAGTGTAATGACTCAAAATCTCGAGGGGTGTTGCTGAAGGTATCGTTGGCTTTCTCTGTCAGGCTGCGGGTTGTCGTGCTGTTCTTCCTCTCCTTGATATAGTGTTCTGGGAAGTAAAGTTCGCTGTGGTCGCTGTCTGTGTGGTTAGGCTTGAATTCGTCGTGATCGCTGTCTGTGTGGTTAGGCTTGAGTTCGTAGTGATCGCTGTCTGTGTGGTTAGGCTTGAGTTCGGCATGATCGCTGTCTGTGTGATTAGGCTTGAGTTCGTCGTGATCGCTGTCTGTGTGGTTAGGCTTGTGTTCGTCGTGATCGCTGTCTGTGTGGTTAGGCTTGAGTTCGTCGTTATCGCTGCCAGTTTGGTTAGGCTTGAGTTCGTAGTGATCGCTGCCTGTGTGATTAGGCTTCAGTTCGTCGTTATCGCTGGCCGTGTAGTTAGGCTTGAGTCCGTCGTTATCGCTGTCTGTGTACTTAGGCTTGACTTCGTTGTAATCGCTGTCTGTGTGGTTAGGCTTGAGTTCGTCGTGATCGCTGTCTGTGTGGTTAAGCTTGAGTTTGGCGTGACCGCTGTCTGTGTAGTTAGGCTTGAGTTCGTCGTGATCGCTGTCTGTGTGGTTAGGCTTGAGTTTGTTGTGATCGCTGTCTGTGTCGCTAGGTTTGAGTGTGTTGTGGTCGCTGGCTATGCTATCAGTACTAAGCTGTTTGCTGACGATTTGTGGTTTGTGTTTGATGGTCATGGATATGTTCACAGGGTTCTCAACACCCGATGCTTCCAGTGGTGATGGTGTGTGGTTGATGGTCGTGGATATGTTCACAGAGTTCTCAACACCCGATGCTTCCAGTGGTGATGGTGTGTGTTTGATGGTTGTGGATATGTTCACAGGGTTCTCAACACCCGATGCTTCCAGTGGTGATGGTGTGTGTTTGATGGTCGTGGATATGTTCACAGGGTTCTCAATACCCGATGCTTCCAGTGGTGATGGTTTGTGTTTGATGGTCGTGGATATGTTCACAGGGTTATCAACACCCGATGCTTCCAGTGGTGATGGTGTGTTGTTGCTGGTTTCTGGCCATCGTTGTGGCGTAACGAATGAAGCCGCCAAGGAAAATGAAAAGGAGAAGATGCTTGCACTTTGAATGGCAAGCAGGGCGGCGGAAGTGTGAGGCATAGCTTTCGATCTGGATATTGCAGTCAGTAACTGTTCTCCAATGTCAAGTTGCCTGTGATGCAGCAAACTGCAATACGTACATGAAAAGACAAGGCATGTTTACTTCTTAGACATTATTGGCCAAAATACATCATTGGATGAAATGAACTGAAACAAAAACAGAGAAGCCCCACACACACACACACACACACACACACACACACACACACACACATACGCACACATACACACACACATACACACATACGCACACAGACACACACACACACACACACACACACACACACACACACACACACACACGCACAAACAGGAATATTCAAACAGACAGACAGACACAAACACTGTTGAAGATACTCACACGTACAAACACGCACACAAGTTATCAACATTATTCTCAGCAACAATAGTTACACTATTTGGAAAAGATAGAGAGGGAAGGGGCCACAGGGAGGGGAGAGAGGGAAGGGGCCACAGGGAGGGGAGAGAGGGAGGGGCCACAGAGAGACAAGAGAGAGGGAGGGGACACAGAGAGGGGAGAGATGGAGGGGCCACAGTCAAGTCAAGTCAAGTCAAGTCAATATTTATTTCGAAAAAACCCCTTGGGTTACATGAATAAAATAAATAAAAATTGCAATAAACACGACAAAAAATATATATGTAATAATGAGACACAACACTTCTAATTAACCGAGAATAAATCAAGCTTAATTCATAACAAAATGATTGTAATCATACATTTTTTTTTTTTTTTTTTTTTTTTTTTACAGGAAAGTATATGTTTCTGTGTTTGTTTTTGTTTTAATAAGAAAAGAAAACAACGTGATCAAATAATCAGAACTCTTTCAAAATACTCTCAATAAAATATATTAAATGCAATAACTTTCGTTTCTGTGTTAATTCAAATAAATATTTACATTTGACTGCATTTGAATGTCTACGAAAATACAATGGTAACAACCTTTTTCTCACATTTTCCAAAAAAATGACACTGAAATATATAATGAAATTCATCTCCGAGTTCTGCCGACACCAGAAAGATGGGCTACACCTGGAGTCAGATAGAAAAGATGGCCCAGGACAGAGGACTCTGGAGAGCTGTTGTTGGCGGCCCATACCCTGACAGGAGTGACGGGCATTGAATTGAATTGAATGAATCTCCGAGTTCTCCTTACTGGCATTTAACACATATTCTTTCGTTATGTGGTATATTTAACATTCGGCCTTTCTGTGTTGGCAATTTATGATTTAATGTTCTAAAGCGTAAAAAAGAGAGTGCTAGGTTATTGGGTAAAATGTTCAAATAATTTTCAAATATAAATGTATCTATAGACAATCTATAATTCAAACAAGTTTCTTTTTCATTTAATTCTGAAAACCACGATTGTATATATTGATCTTTTAGGCATTGCACCGTCTTCAATTTAAACCATTTTTCAGAACATCGTAAATTAAACTTTCTTTCTTTATTTGGTGTTTAACGTCGTTTTCAACCATTCAAGGTTATATCGCGACGGGATAAATTAAACTGGTCATGCCAAAAACCACTAAGACCAAGAGCATTTAAAGTTGTTTCAACATGTTTTAAATAGGGTGCTTCATATATGTTATTTACATAGAGGCGATGCAGAAAACGGTACAATACATTTGAAAACTTATTACTATTATTACAATCCACCAATTTAAACCAAAAACTAAATATTCTATTTTTTACGAGGACATCTAGTGGAAATTTGCCTAATTCGCCTAATACCATACACGTTGGGGTCGACTTTCTCAATTTCAAAATAATCTTATAAAAACGTAGCTGTAATTTTGTCGCTAAATTGACCAAATTTGGTCCCCATACTTCACAGCCATATAACATAATCGGTGCAACTATTCTATCAAATAACTCAATTTGAATATCTATGGACAACGACAATTTTCTACACTTCTTTAACAAGCTAAACATTGCTCGAGAGGCCTTATCATATAACAACTTTTGTGATTTATTAAACTTATTATTATAATTAAAAAATAGACCCAAATATTGAAAACCAAACACGACCTCAACTAATTCATCTTTGTATTTAAATAATGTCAATTTTCGTATTTTACCTCTTGAAAAAAACAACTATTTTCGGTTTTTTGGCGTTCACCCGCAAACTCCACAGATCGCGGTATTCGGACAACACATTTAGCGAGTCTTGTAATGCTTCTTGGGATTCTGCTAAAATGGTTGTATCATCTGCATATAATAAAATAAACATTTTAAACATCAGCTCAGCATCATCCGGCTGTAAGTCCAACATAGCAACCTCTCTTTCAATAGTAGGGAGGTGTTCAGTTGTATCAAACATATAAGCTTGTAAATCATTTAAATACACAGCAAACAATGCAGGTGACAAGTTTTCCCCTTGATGTACACCTGTAAAACATTGAAAGAAATCTGACTTTTGGCTACCTACCAAAACACATGAATTGGCCTTACTATACACATTTTGAATAATATTTAGCATTCGCCCATTTATTCCAGCGTCAAACATCTTCTTCCATAGAAAAGTTCTTTTCGCATAATCAAATGCTTTTTCATAATCAATAAAAAGACAATATAACCTTTTTCTCTTTGATAGAAAGTAATCAATAATACTATGTAAAGTAAAAATGTGGTCGAGGGTTGAATAACCTGCTCGAAAACCGGCTTGTTCTTCACCAATGACTGAATACTCATCAAAATAATTAGTTAGCCTATTATTCAGAACACTTGTAAACAGGGTTATACCTCTGTAATTTGCTGGGTCTTCAGCATCTCCCTTTTGCTTATACATGGAGCGTAAAAGTCCAACAGACCATTCGTCGGGCATGTGTCCAGAACAAAGAATTACATTAAACAGCTTTAAATACATTAAATATACTTTAATCAACTTCCCAGCAGAAGCTTTCAAAAACTCATTTATAATTTGATCATTTCCACAGGCTTTATTATTCTTTAGCTTTTTAACTGCTTTTAAAACTTCCTCTTCTGTTATCATACAATTTAAATCAGCGTTATCATTATGTACCATTTCATTTAAATTAGATTCATTTTTATCAACCTCATCTTCACCTATTGAAAACATACCTTTAAAGTGTTTAAAAAAATCGTCAGAAGAGACTTTTGGTTATTCTTCATTTTTTTCTCTTAGTGTTCCATTAATAATCTTCCAATACGATTTTGGATCATGGCTTTTTAGGTTTTTAATTTTTTTAACAAGGTCTGCTTGATATTTTTTAAATTGCTTATTTACTTCCTGTTCATAACTTCGACTTGTTTTGGTGCGGAGCTCACGCGAAAAGGCTTTCTTTCTTTATTTATTTGGTGTTTAACGTCGTTTTCAACCACGAAGGTTATATCGCGACGGGGAAAGGGGGGAGATGGGATAGAGCCACTTGTCAATTGTTTCTTGTTCACAAAAGCACTAATCAAAAATTTGCTCCAGGGGCTTGCAACGTAGTACAATATATTACCTTACTGGGAGAATGCAAGTTCCAGTACAAAGGACATAACATTTCTTACATACTGCTTGACTAAAATCTTTACAAAAATTGACTATATTCTATACAAGAAACACTTAACAAGGGTAAAAGGAGAAACAGAATCCGTTAGTCGCCTCTTACGACATGCTGGGGAGCATCGGGTAAATTCTTCCCCCTAACCCGCGGGGGGTCGCGAAAAGGCAGTCTTCATTCTTCTATGTACAATTTTTCGCTTTAAAAAAGGACGTTCTCTTTTTCTCACATGTAACATTAAACCATGGACAATTTTCGGTTTTCCTTTTATACTGTTTCTTCGTTTAAATAACCCTAACTTCTGTGCACTACTCTTCAATATATTATTAACTTCTAAAACAACTCTATTAACTTCGTCAACAGAAACATTTTCTTTAAATACTAACAATTCATCTAATTGTAAATAGCGAACGACGAAGAAGAAGAATCTAATTGTAAATCAATATTGTTTATCGGTGAATCTTCCAGACCACAAATATAATCAGTTTCCAAACCTGCTTTCCATTTTGGTCTTCCTTCGAAATGATCTGCTACATTACAAGCATGCACTTCGTTCCCAACTTCATCATCACAATCATGATTTAAAATGATGGAGAAATAAGCAGAAAGAGAATAAAGAAAGAGAGAGAGAGGGGGTGGGGGGGGAGAACGAGGGAGAATCAGACAGGCAGACAGACAGAGAGGGCAACAGAAAAGGAAGAGAGGGGGTAGGAGAGGGAGAAATAAGTAGAACAAGAGTAAAAGAAAGAGAGAGGGGAGAGGGGAGGTGGAGAAGGACGACGATGATGATGATGATGATAATGATGATGATGATGATGATGATGATGATGATGATGATGATGATGATGATGATGATGATGATGATGATTTGAAAACGACGTTAAACACCAAATAAAGAAAGATGATGATGATGATGATGATGATGATGATGATGATGATGATGATGATGATGATGATGATGATGATGATGGAACTGTGTTATACAAGGATAGAGGTTTAAGGCTATGTTTGTTTAACAACGTGTCCTTACAACGTGTCATTTAAACATGTCACGTAAGGCAAAATTACTACATTTAGTCAAGCTGTGGAACTCACAGAATGAAACTGAACGCACTGCATTTTTTCACAATGACCGGAGTCCGCCGCTCGTGCAAAACGCAGTGAAACTGACGAGACTGTTTAGCGCGGAAGTGGTTTCGCTGTGCTGCATAGCACGCTTTTCTGTACCTCTCTTCGTTTTAACTTTCTGAGCGTGTTTTTAATCCAAACATATTATATCTATATGTTTTTGGAATCCGGAACCAACAAGGAATAAGATGAACTTGTTTTTAAATCGATTTCGGACATTTGATTTTGATAATAATTTTTATATTTTTAATTTTGAGAGCTTGTTTTTAATCCGAATATAACATATTTATATGTTTTTGGAATCAGAAAATAATGAAGAATAAGATGAACGTAAATTTGGATGTTTTATTTATTACAATTTTCTGATTTTTAATGACCAAAGTCATTAATTACTTTTTGAGCCACCAAGCTGAAATGCAATACCGAAGTCCGGCCTTTGTCGAAGATTGCTTGGCCAAAATGTTAATCAATTTGATTGAAAAATGAGGGTGTGACAGTGCCGCCTCAACTTTTACAAAAAGCCGGATATGACGTCATCAAAGACATTTATCGAAAAAATGAAAAAAAAACGTCCGGGGATATCATACCCAGGAACTCTCATGTCAAATTTCATAAAGATCGGTCCGATAGTTTACTCTGAATCGCTCAACACACACACACGCACACACACACACACAGACACACATACACCACGACCCTCGTCTCGATTCCCCCTCTATGTTAAAACATTTAGTCAAAACTTGACTAAATGTAATAACAAGTCGCGTAAGGCGAATTACTACATTTAGTCAAGCTGTGGAACTCACAGAATGAAACTGAACGCACTGCATTTTTTCACAATGACCGTAGTCTGCCGCTTGTGCAAAAGGCAGTGAAAGTGACGAGCCTGTTCAGCGCTGTAGCGGTTGCGCTGCGCTGCATAGCACGCTTTACTGTACCTCTCTTCGTTTTAACTTTCTGAGCGTGTTTTTAATCCAAACATATCATATCTATTTGTTTTTGGAATCAAGAACCGACAGGGAATAAGATGAAATTGTTTTTAAAACGATTTCGGAAATTTAATTTTGATCATAATGTTTATATTTTTAATTTTCAGAGCTTGTTTTTAATCCAAATATAACATATATATATGTTTTTGAAATCAGAACATGATAAAGAATACAATAAAAGTAATTTTGGATCGTTTTATAAAAAAATAATTTTAATTACAATTTTCAGATTTTTAATGACCAAAGTCATTAATTAATTTTTAAGCCTCCATGCTGAAATGCAATACCAAAGTCCGGCCTTCGTCGAAGATTGCTTGGCCAAAATTTCAGTCAATTTGATTGAAAAAATGAAGGTGTGACAGTGCCGCCTCAACTTTTACAAAAAGCCGGATATGACGTCATAAAAGACATTTATCGAAAAAAATAAAAAAATGTCTGGGGATATCATACCCAGGAACTCTAGTGTCAAATTTCATAAAGATCGGTCCAGTAGTTTACTCTGAATCGCTCTACACACACACGCGCACAGACAAACAGACAGACAGACAGACAGACAGACACACACACACACACACACACACACACACACACACACACACACACACACACACACACACACACGCATACACACACACACACACACACACACACACACATACACCACGACCCTCGTCTCGATTCCCCCTCTATGTTAAAACATTTAGTCAAAACTTGACTAAATGTAACAAGTCGCGTAAGGCGAAAATACAATATTTAGTCAAGTAGCTGCCATTTTTCAGCAAGACCGTATACTCGTAGCATCGTCAGTCCACCGCTCATGGCAAAGGCAGTGAAATTGACAAGAAGAGCGGGGTAGTAGTTGCGCTAAGAAGGATAGCACGCTTTTCTGTACCTCTCTTTGTTTTAACTTTCTGAGCGTGTTTTTAATCCAAACATATCATATCTATATGTTTTTGGAATCAGGAACCGACAAGGAATAAGATGAAAGTGTTTTTAAATTGATTTGGACAATTTAATTTTGATAATAATTTTTATATATTTAATTTTCAGAGCTTGTTTTTAATCCAAATATAACATATTTATATGTTTTTGGAATCAGCAAATGATGGAGAATAAGATAAACGTAAATTTGGATCGTTTTATAAATTTTTATTTTTTTTTACAATTTTCAGATTTTTAATGACCAAAGTCATTAATTAATTTTTAAGCCACCAAGCTGAAATGCAATACCGAAGTCCGGGCTTCGTCGAAGATTACTTGACCAAAATTTCAACCAATTTGGTTGAAAAATGAGGGCGTGACAGTGCCGCCTCAACTTTCACGAAAAGCCGGATATGACGTCATCAAAGACATTTATAAAAAAAATGAAAAAAACGTTCGGGGATTTCATACCCAGGAACTCTCATGTCAAATTTCATAAAGATCGGTCCAGTAGTTTAGTCTGAATCGCTCTACACACACACACACACACACACACACACACACACACAGACACACGCACATACACCACGACCCTCGTTTCGATTCCCCCTCGATGTTAAAATATTTAGTCAAAACTTGACTAAATATAAAAAGCAGACACGCCAGTAACCAGATAGGGTACGTTTTTATCAGAGACATCCAGATTTGCCTTCGTCAAATGTTCGTGAGTTCCGATCTTCGCGAGTTTGTAGACGTTATGACCTCACATCCCGTCACGGTCACCACTTTCCAATTTCGGTCCAGATCTACGCGAAGTTCTTCGTGCGCGTTCGTCTGTTTTTCGAAACAGTGATGACGAGTAGTGTTATATATGACGAGTCTTTTTTATCGGAATATTCCAGACATCTGAATATGCTGGGTACACAAGCAACACTGAAAAAAAAAATCGATTTTTAGATTCATTCCTGAAAAATCTCCCAACTCTAAAACAAATAGGCCTAGTGGAGATCAGTGGAAACAAGTGTCTTGTGCAAGAGAGATCAAGGGAGATAATTGGCAGGATATGTCGCCCGTCGACTCAAGTTCTGAGTTTTGTGTGGGTATCCGTGTTCATGCACTAGGCCTCCACAATGAACAGTTTACAGATGCACCGTCCACAGAAGCGTCGTAAAGATATTAAACTTTAACACTGCGCATATAAAACATATTTTTAACATTATGAAAAGGACTAAAAGTACTCACGAAGATTGCTGATTGGGGTTCGTCAAACACGCCTTTTTCACCACGCAGATCCCGGTCTTCGGCAAGCAGTGGTGAGGCGCGAAAAACCAAGCGCATGCGCATTGAGGCACAAAGTTAAAAATAGAGAGGAAATCCCCACCACCGACGAATGTTCGTCTGACGAAGGTTGAATCTGGATGTCCCTATTATTTGGACAGATGAACTGCCTTCGTCAAGATTATAAGAAAGTATGGAATGCCGGCACGTGATCCACAGTGTGTTAAATCATTATGATGAGGTATGACGTCATTATTTATCGCGCATTCTTTCTATCTGTCTCTTGTGTTCTCTGTCTAGCTGTCTATCTCTCTTATTCTTTCCTCACTCACTTATTCACTCACACACACATACACACACATACACACACACACACACACACACACGCACACACACACACACACACACACACACAC